>NC_069075.1:71140155-71483211 GCF_025698485.1 Gossypium arboreum
TAGATGCCACTAGCACAAACTAGATAAGTCTTCGAAACTTGTACGAGATATGAGAGGAAGCAACCTCACAGAAATAGAGTTTCATTAACAAATTGACAAAAAGTCCTTTTACAAAGAAATGAGTAAACTATTTATAGTTTAACATGTGTAGCCGAATGGACAAATTAGCTAGCTTAAAGACTAAGTAAATTTAGCTAGGAATCAACTAGAATAATCTAGAACAAGTTATTTAATTTGCTAAGGCTAGGTTTGACTGATATGAATGTGTAAGCAAAGTATCTTGGATGAATGTGAAGTCTTGGGAGCTTAATAGATTGTCTAGATTCGGCCATGGGATGAATAAAACATTCAAGAAGTGTCTCTTGGCTGAATAGACACCTAGGGAAGTCATTTGGAAAGCAAACAATTCATGTATTTCACCTACATACATTCAGCCATGCATGGAACTAGAAGGGAGCTTGAATCTGGCCGTACATGAACATTCATTAAATGCTCTTCATTCATGCATGTGTGCCATCCATAGTGAATGTATCTTCTCAATCAAAATGCATGTAATTAACCTTCCATGTACATGAACTTAATTCCTCCAAGCATTGAACCAAACCGTGCATGAATCTTCTCATTCATTGAACAAACCTGTACATGCATCTAGCCTTTAATGTGTCTCCACATTCGACTGAACCTACAAAGACATGAACACATTTAATTATATCATTTAATCATAATTAAATAGCAACTAACAACCTAAATAACAACTAAATAATTTCGAACACATTAAATTAAAATTAACTAGTATATTAAATTCGACTAGCTCAATAAACAAAAACAAGTTAATGAACTAAATTGAGCTAGGGAATTTAGCATGAGCTGTAGCAAATTAAGTTAAAACAAAGTTAAAACTTATTTTATTAAAATAGAATAAGAAACATCCTGGAAGGAAGTTAAAACGAGCTCAAACAAGCTCAAGGAGCTAGTTGGAGCTGAATTGAGCTTGGGGAGCTGGAGAGGAGCTGAAGTCAGTTTGCAAAAGAGTACATTGAGTCTTCAAAGAGATGACCACAGCTTCTTCAACGTCAAGGGGCTTTGTTTTATCCCAAATTCGAGTCAACAAAGTTGTTAAAGCTTCTTGAAGTCACTTGGTACAAGCTCGAGTCATGGGACCTTTTGGCAGCTTGATAGGATCTAGATTCGCACTTGAGGGAGCCTCGGGCATGCATACATCAGGTTCAACACTATAAGAGTGTCACCCCAGTTCCTATATTGTTTAAGGTGATAAAGATGGATGGTAGAAGGATAGTTGAACACCACACCAATGCTTGGTGATAAGTTCAGAAACAAGTTCAGGTTTACGCCACTAGCGAGCTAGATAAGTCACTCGAGACTCGTACAAAATTGGAGAGGAAATTAATCTCACAAGAACAAATGTTCATTCAAATAAAATGGCAAAAGTCCTTTACATCAGAAATTTGTAAACTATTTATAGCCTAATATGGGATAGTCGAATGGACAAAATGACTAGCTTAAGAACTAAGTAATTCGATTATGAATGTGCTTGAATAATCTAGAAAATATTAATTAATAAACTAAGTCTATATTCGGCTTAAGATCTTGTATATCTAGATAAAAATCTATCAAAAATATAGACAATAGAATCGGCTCAATCCTTTTAGTAAAAGACTAAACACAACTCAAATTTTCTCCTGGGTCCATAATTAATCCTATGTATGGATCCTTAGGATTGGTGTATTCTTTTCTATCCTATATACCACGGTTTCAGATCATGGATCGAGCCAAGCATCACAACTTCTTCTACCCATCCTGTATGTTGTCCTTTTGGCTCCGTGTTGGAATAGAAATTTATTGTATTAGTAGACGAGATTTTATGAAAAAGGTTCTTGATAGGAGAAAATTTTCTTTTTCAATTTTTTCAGTCGGATTTTACACAACATGGGAAATCACTATTTCTAATTGAAAATTGATATTTCTAATTCAAAAGAAAAAGAGCTCTATCCTATCATATATAATGAACTGCTACTCTAGGTTCTCACAAAAGAGAATCGTTTCTTTCAATATTCACTCATTGTTCGTTAATAACCCTAGTGATTGTATCTAGTATGCGTATTCGATAGGAAATAAAATATTCAATTGATTTTTCATCGAATGACTATTCATCTATCAGACTTGCATGGAAATAGAGGCAAGAAAGCTCTATGGAAAATCATGGTTCAATTTGATCTTGTCTAAGGGAGAATTAGAATACGATGTGGGCTAAGTAAATCAATGGATAGCCGCCTTGGTCCTGTTGAAAATACTCATCGTAAACGAAGACTCGACTAAAAATGATACGTATAAAAACATTCATGATTGTAGTGACAGCTCTAGTTATTACAAAGAAGGTTGATCATTTAGTTGACGTCAAAGCCATTCGAATTTCATTTCGATGACACCTTTTAATTAGGGATAGTAATCGGACCGTTATTCCATATATTTTGATAGTGAAAATCAAATTTTGAGCTTAACAATGATCATTCTTTTTGAGTGAACTAGAAAGTTTTTTATAGTTATCATAATTCTAGTTATATGAATAATGGATCGAAAAATGATGAGCCCCACTATCATTTTAACTTGTATGATAATGATACTAACGTGGTTGGAATAATCACATTAATAGTTGTATTGACTCTTATCTTAAATCTCTTATTTTACAGTAATGGATTTGCTCGGACCAATACACGATTTTCTTTTAGTTTTTCCGAATCGGGTCTTATATTATTAGGAGGCACGAGTGGTATTACTTACCAATCCAATTTATTCGCCTTTTCATTGGGATTGGTTCTTGTTTGTATATCCTTATTTTATATTCTCTCAAATTCTCATTTTGTAGTCTGCTGCTCACTCCTTATTTATGTGGGAGCCATAAATGTTTTAATCCTATTTGTTTGTGATGTTCATGAATGGTTCGAATATTATAAAGATTTTAATCATGGACCATTGGGAATGGCCTTACTTCGTTGGTTTGTACAAGTATTCTTGTTTTGCTAATTACTACTATATTAGATACATCATGGTACGGGATTATTTTGACTACAAGATCAAATCAAATTATAGAACAAGATTTGATAAGTAATAGTCAACAAATTGGAATTCATTTAGCAACCGATTTTTTTCTTCCATTTGAATTCATCTCAATAATTCTTTTAGTTGCTTTGATAGGTGCAATTCTTTGTGGCTCGTCAAGAATAAATCTTTCTAACTAGGAATAGCAAGCAATCAAAATGAAACCTTTTTCTGTTTTTTCTGTCTTATCGCATCCATTTTCTTTGAATTCTATTTGAATATTGCTCGTGTATAAAATAGAAATTCGTTGATTCGATATATTTCCAATGGGCAGTTTAATGATTAAGTGATACGAACACGCCCCGCGAACTTTATCGAGCAAGTCTGTCAAGCCGAGCAATGACATGTTGGCAAGCTGATCCCAGCTCGTTTCCAGCTCAACGAGCTCCGTCCAGCTCAAATCCAGCTTATTCGAGCCCGATCCATCTTCTGTTCTAAATCCTCTAATCATATGCATGCCACACTTTCTTACCCCATTCCCTATTCTTTCAGCCAACCTTAAACCTATACGCGTCTCCCTTGTTACCCTATTGAAACCAACCCCTAAGCCTACGATAAAGCCTTGGCAAGTTCGACTACGAAGTTGCGAGAGAAAAGATTGAGAGGTAAAAGGCACGAGCGAGTGAGATCATTCGAGTGGAGGTAAAAGCCAAACGAGTGTAAACACGAGCGGGAGTGACAGCTTTTCCTTCTTTTTTCCGAGCAAAATTGTGAGGTTTGTGGTGAGGTACTTAATTTTTTTTATTTTGTTTTGTGATCTAACGTTTTCTTTTTAGCAACAAAAATCATGTCACGAGAAGAGTTCACTGAATCGGAATACCAATACTTGGTTCAAGAAATGCGAAGAATGGCGACTAAACGAGACCAAAGTGATCGAGTTTCTTCAAGTCATAAAACGGAACCAAGAACCCCATGGAGATATACCCCCGACTACTACCTAAAAAAAAGTTCCAATCGTGACTCCTTTTCACCATCTACGTCGAGACAAAGAGATTCATACTATGACTCATATTCATCAACGAATTCGAGAAGTGACTTCGATCAAAAGTCCTTTTCATCAAGAAATTCGAGAAGATAAGAAGCCGATTACTATTTTGATTTGTTCCAAGATGGCGTTCGGAGAGAAAGACATACTCCTAGTATATCTTCAAAGAAATCATTCAAGGAGTATTCTTCACAAAGTTTTAATTGTGAATCATATACAAATAGTTCTTCATCTTTCGAACAAGATTTGTATTCTCATGATTCTTTTGTACATTCTTGTAAAGAAAAAAACAAAGAAAAGAAAAGAAAAAGCAAAAGAAGAAAAAGAAAATAAAATAAAAATAA
Source organism: Gossypium arboreum (assembly GCF_025698485.1). Taxonomy (NCBI): domain Eukaryota; kingdom Viridiplantae; phylum Streptophyta; class Magnoliopsida; order Malvales; family Malvaceae; genus Gossypium; species Gossypium arboreum. Next base: position 71,144,602 of record NC_069075.1, read on the forward strand.
AAGAGAGGCAAGAGGCAAGTAAGAGAGAAAATGAGCGAATCTTGAGAGAACTTGAAAAAGCCTTTGAAAAACAAAAAGAAAAAGACAAAGAAAATGAGATTGAAAAAGAGAATGAAAAAGAGTTTGAGAGAGAAAAAGAATGTGAACAAGAAAAAAAGTGGAAAAAGAAATTGAGATAAAAGAAACGAGTGATTCAGAAGAAATAGAATCGAGTGAGAAAACAAGTGAGCAAGTGAGGATTATTTCTACTAACCCACCTGTTCGATCTTCTTGTGAATTAACTTTTCAGGTTCCTAGAAGTTTGTGCGACCAATTCCATCTACATTACCTTCCAAACGAGAGGTGTTTTAGGTTGTTCGAAAAAGGTAAGTTCACGAATGACAGCCACCCACTTGCAATTGAAGGTAAGAAAGGTAAGGATTCCTTATTTATTGATTCGAGGCCGTTTGAATACAAAGTTGCTCATATAGATTTTTATGGCCTTGTTTTTGAAAATCTTCCATCTTTTGATTTGGTTAATTACTGTTCACATACTAATGTTAACGATGTTGTTTCAAAAGATGTCATGAAGATTCCGTCTTATGACAAGTTTTATAACGACAATTCTGTTGATTCTGTTGGATTGGTTCATCCTGTGCAAATTGTGAATGTACACGATAGCAGTTTTTCACGTTTTGATTTGTTTGATTATAAAAATTCTTTGAATTCATCTTTCTGTTTAAACGTGCCTATTCAAATGATTTGTGATGGATTTGAATTTCTGAAAGGTCGCATGATCACAACTTCTTTGCTCGATATATGTGTTAAAAGATTTTTGCATGAAATAATTGATCTGTTTGACTTTGTTCTTCAAGATAAATCTCTGAAATTTTGTGCGAGATTTCCATGCTTTGATCTATCTGTTTGAGTAGAAATTACGATGCAAGATTCTTCGACTATTTGCATTTTAAGTTTCCTTTGATTTACTTGTATGATAACATGTTGCATCGTTTCTTTGGTGATAAAATGAATATGCTTGGTTGTGCCAATTTTTCAAGTCTAATTGAACGAGTGAAATTTGAATCATGTGATGAGTTGATTATATTTTCCTCATTTAACATGTTGCTTGCTAAATCAAATGACCAAGTTCGTGTGTTCAAGCCTGGTATTTGCTACATGAATTCATTTTATGGAAACATTAAGCACTTTGCATCATTTACATTCAAATTATGTTTGCTTAATGTTCGAACTTTTGATAAGAAGGTGAAATTCAATGATTTGGGTTTCAATTTTGATTCATTTATTAATCACCTTGTTTGGCCACATCTGAAATTTTCATTTCATTTCGAGAAGGTAAGGCCAACCTATGTTTTTGGAATTGAATCAAATTTCCATGGTAACTTTCCTTTTCCATTTAAGTCCATAGTTTTCGATAATACTAACCAGTCTTATTTTTGTGAATTCCACCCCTCGAGGAGCAAGACATGTCATGGTGCGTCACCACCTATTCAAATTTATCGGAGTAATAGGTTTGTCTTACATTATCTATCCAAAGAGAGAAGATTCATTTTGACCGAGAAAGGTAAACCCAATCCTCAATTGTCTTCTCTTCATATTCGTCAAGGTAAGTCATCTGAAAATTTTCAAATATCTTTGCTCAATTCGATTGAAGTTGAAAATTCCATTGATTGGTTGTTTGGAAATTATTTATACTTTGATGTGATAGATTTTTCCTTTTGGCATTGTGATGATGTGATTATTACGTTGGAATTTGGAGACTCCCCTCATGTTGTTCAAAAACGAAAGGAAGAGTTAGCATACCTTTGGCCATGGCATACCTTCCATGAGCAAGACAAGGGACCAAATGAGTTACTATATTTGATTAAAGAAATTAAAATGTTTTGGATGAGGAATAATGTGTTTAAGTGCCTACCATCATTTTCAACCAATTATCCCTTGATCCAACTTAGTTTTCATGTTTGTAACGATGGTCTAACGAAACTCTTTGATAAATTTACGTATGCTTGCTTTGTCCAATTGAGATTTTTGGCATATGTTCGATTGAATGAATATTTTATGAACTATCGAACACATTTGAATTTGACTCCTTTGAGTTTCTTTTTACCGACTGTGGTAAGAATTTTTCAGGTTTGTGTGACATCTTCCATCCCATTTGATCGAGGAAAACCATGCATGAGTCAAAGTTCTCACATGGATAAACAGCTCGACTTGAGGACAAGTCGCCTAAAAGAGGGGGAATAATATGAGCACGCCCCGCGAACTTTATTGAGCAAGTCTATCAAGCCGAGCAATGACATGTTGGCAAGCTGATCCCAGCTTGTTTCCAGCTCCACAAGCTTCGTCTAGCTCAAATCCAACTTATTCGAGCTCAATCCATCTTACCTGAGCTAAACCGAGCTCACTCCTAGCTCACTTTCAACTCACGAGCTAAACCTTAGCTCAACTTCAGCTTAGGAGTTTAGCCTCAGCTCAACTTTAGCTCACGAGCTAAAGCTTAGCTCATTTTAGTTTAAACTCGGTTTTGTCTTTAATGCATTAAATAAAAATTTGCACATATTTATTTAAGCATTAAACTTATCTTATATTAATATTTGTTATTAATATGTTATAGTCATTACATAAATTGATTATGTTCACATAGCTGAATTAATGCATGACATTAACGTGTTCACATCATGCCGAATTTATGAGTGTTCATGAGATATCTTAATGACTTGTTTATTTCATGTAGGTACATCCCTTTGGACAGTACAATGTATGGATGAAGAAACATCTCTTTTGGGCATTCCACACTCATGAATGAAGAAGTATTAAATGCTGGTGCATGTACGGCTAGATGCAAGGTTTCTACAAATTCATGCATGTGTCGAATGCATGTTTGGACATTAAAGGCTAGTCCATGAATGGATCAAATGCATGGGATGATAGAATGCATGAATGGCTTAAGTGCATGTATGGTGGCTGTCTCCTAACTTTCTAAGGCACTTATTAGGCCAAGAAGTAGCTGTTCACACTTTGAATTGACCTATAAGCTACTACACATGCATGGATGGGTTCAAGAGCGTCCAAAGGAAGGAATTAACTCAATAATTCAACACATTGATTGAATTAAGTGTATGCACAAAGGGGAGAACGAATTTACCAGGTTCATGCTGCCATTTATGAACCTACATGCTATTAAAGAGTTTAATTATGAGGATACATGTTCCATACAAGTGCATGAACGTCCCAAGGAGATGAATGCAACCTTTGGTGCACATACAAGTCACTTGAAGCCTTTCTTTATGATTAAGCATTCATGCACACACTTAGGGGGAAGAAAGTGTCCATTCAACTAGTTCATGAATCATCAATTTATGAACTATTTTAATACATTAGTGTGAACGTTTTTATTATTGTGTGAACACCTAGATGCCAAATTTGAATGGTCATCTATGTACCTATAAATATTTGTTTTTCTTTCAATTGTAAGGAACTTTTTCCCAAAATTTTTATTGAATTTAATCTTGTGAGAATTTTCTTCTCTAAACTTTATTTGAGACTTTGTTTACTTATCTACATAGTAGTGGAGTCAACCCTATTTCGTTCACCCTTATACCGAGGTTCCTACTTTGCCTAGTAGCGGGTCGAGGTTTATCATTTTCATCCTCCACCTTGAAAGTCTATAAGCGATTGGGTCAATACTCTTTAGTATTGGTTTGTGCTTGCTTTTGAGTTCCTTCTTTCCATTCTTTCATTTACTTAAAACCGAACCTTAATATTCATATTTTAAACCCTTCCTTTGAACCCCTTGAATAGCTTTCGCATAATTTATTTAGAAACATCCTTTTTGAACAAACCGAACGATACCTTCTCGTAGACGACTGGGCAAACTCGACTCACCCCGTGGCGGTTCGTATCACGCTCACTTCCTCCTCTCTAAATTCTTAAGGAACTATTTAAACTTAGAAGTAGTTATTGTGGGTCAGCTTGTAAAATTAATGTTCGATTTTGAGTAGGAATGTTGTAGGACAAAGGGTAGGCTTGAAATAAGAAATGGGAAATAGTAGACTGTGGCCAAATTGATACGAACTCGTTTCGGTGAGTTGATTCGAGTCGTTTGTTGCCCGATTGTTCAAATAGAGAAGTATTGTTCTTGAATAGAGTATTGGTCAAATTTGGCTAGTTTAAGATAATTAAGGGATATGGTTCAGTTTTACAAAGGAACTTGGGTGGTTTGAAAAATGGTAATGTGGATGGTTCGAATGGCTTTAAGGTTAAGAAAGAACTAGTACTAAAATAGTGTACTAACCTAAATCTTATAGAACAATTAAAGGTGGATGAAGGATAGCTAAACCGTGACCCACTATCTATATGGAGATAGGAACCAATCGGTATAAGGGTGAACTCCACACTCGATAAAGAGTGGTAAGTTCAAAAGAAACAAAATGATGCCACTAGCAAGCTAGATAAGTCAAGATGAATCTAAAACAAAATAGGAGAGTTGAAAAACTCATAAAATGTTATAAACATTAATCAAAGGATCAAAAGTCCTCTAACCAAAATAATGTCTTCTTACAATCTATTTATAGGCACATTATGACTATTCAAATCCCTATTTGTGAACTTTCACCTTCAGCAATTAATAAGGTTTTTACAAACTTTAATTTCATTTTTAAGTCATATAGGGAAGCCAATAGTCATGTCTCTTCACTTGATTCTGGTGTAGATGAAAAGGAATGTCTCTTCACTTTATAATTGACTTAATGAACCCTTAATGTGTTGTTTGGTGTCCCTTCATCTCCCTTAAACCGAATGTCAAAAGACTTGTGCATTCGTCTCTTTAATTGGCACCATAACTAGCTTTGAGTCCATGAAACTGATCAGACTTGAAGAGTCACTCTTGGTTCATTTGAATAGCCACCATAATGAGCTTTGAAGGCTTGAAAAACGTCCAAAACTTGAAGAACCAATTAGCCATATGAATAGTCACCTACAAGGTAGATAATTAAGCATTAAAGACACTCATAAGAATCAGCACACTAGAAACACTCATAAACAAATTTATTAATGAACATGCAACTCAAATCACCTTATTTAAAATGAAAATAAACACACTTTAATTTATGTAGTAAAAAGTAACAGCCAATTTAAATAACATACTTATGTAAACAATCTCAAACATATTTTAACAACTAAGATGCTTAAATGCATGGTTTAAGATGTAAACTAAATGAACAAATGAGTTACTTAATGCATGACTTAATTTAATGATGCAAACTTTTAACTAACATGGGAATTACATAATGCATGTCATAATTTATGATGCAAACTTAACTTACATGAGAGTTACATAATGCATGACTTTATTAAATGCAAAACACATATTAATGATGTTCAAACTATTACATAATTAAAGAACCAAACTAAAGTAACTAAAATAAATGAATCAATGTTCTTATTTTCCAGCGGCCAAATTAACAAACTAAAATTAAAAACTTCATTTGCACTTGGGCCCCTCGAGTTTAGCCTAATCTCAGTGTCGACAAGTTGGGTTGTAACATGATGCGGCCGGGTTCGCATCAGACCCTCCCTCTTGAAGATAATTTGTCCTCAGATAGGGCCATTTGCTCAAAAAAAAATTTCATCGTCACAAATCTGAAAAATACACAAGACTCAAAAAGGAAGCAGATTAGTTGCTTGCCTTCCCTCACAAAAATGAAAAAGGTTAGTGACACCATGGATGATGAACTTGAAGGAACATGCTAAAATGTTATTCACAAATTAAACATATGAATTGATGCTGGGATCAAAAATAGAAATCGATCTTACCTTTTTCTTCGATGGAAACAAACCAGATTCACAAAGTATTCAAAGGTTATAGTCTTAGAAATCAAAATTCCTTGGTCCAAATCCCTTCAACAATGATATGGTACAACATTCACTGGGATCAAAGACAAAGTTTTTGTTCACCATTTCAATTTGGCTAGAAAAATTCATGGCTGGTAACTTATGTAGAAGATGAAGCACATTAAAGTTAAAATCATGCAACACATTGATACGAGCTCGCCTCGACTTGAGTTGAGTCGTATGTAGTTTGCCTGATCGTCTACGAGAAAGTGTCAATGAAAATAGAATGGAGAAGTAATTTCGGTTTTGAAAGAGGCTTGGATGTCAAAGTTTAGGTTCGAAAATGGTGATTAAGTTTAGTGATGTGATCACGCCCCATGGTTCAGCTAGTTCGAGCGAGGATTCTATGGTGCTACCACAAGGTCCTGTTACTCGAGCTCGAGCCAAGAAGTTTAAGGAGTCCATCACAGCTTTTGTAGCTCAAATTTGGATTGAAACGCCATTAGGACACTCTGAGAAAGCTGATTCCAATTCCTTGAACTCACCATGCAACTACCTGCAAGTCCAGCTCAACTCATCGAGCTCGCCACCAACTCACTTCCAGTTCCCCAGCTCGGGTCCAGCTCACTACCAGCTCATGGGTCGAAGTCCAGCTCGGTTTTAGCTCATGAGTTGAATTCTAGCTCATGAAGACTACTTTGACTTCATTTGACTGCTATTAAATTTTTATTTAATAAGTTCATTAATTAGTTAATTAATAAACCACATATTAAATTTAGTTCACATTAGTTTTATTAAATATGTCTTAAAAGTGTTTATTGATTTAATTAAATTGTCATAACCAAATTTAATGTTTACATTTGTGTTCACATTAGCTTGAATTAATTTTGTTCATATTTTCTTGTAGAAACTCAATGGATGTATGGAGCTTGAAGCAACATGTCTTTTGGAGGGTGCATGGACGGCTAAGGTGCATGGACACTCAAGATGCATGAAACGGTGAAATGCATGAATGGCAAGGTACATTAATTCCAAAGGTTCATGAATGACCAAGAGCCATGAATGTTGTGCTACCTCCCTCTTCATCTACACAAGTGACTATTCGGTCAAAGGGACATAATACATTCATGAGATGGTTGGCCGAATGACTTCCTTCATAAACCTCTACATTCTGTTCACATTGTGTTAACACAACAAGTCCTTTTGGTTCACCATGTTCACACCTATAGACTCTTCAGGTTACGGCATTCACACCTATTTTGGCCCTTGGAGTTACACCATTTAATTCATGATTTTTGGCTAAAGGTTGCCACTTAATTGCTTCATTAAACAAGGGAGGCCGAACCTAGCAAGTGTCCCTTGGAGCTTCATTCATTCACTTGTCATTTCTTAAACATGAAGCATTCACAATTCATGTTCCATAGCAGAATCTAGTCATGCACATTAAGGATTAATTTTCTAGAATTTTCTTTTACTTAATTTGTAAGCATGAAAAGCCATTCGGCTACCTAGACTTTAGGCCTATAAATACTTGTTATTTATTTCATGTAAAGAACTTTTGGGGAGACTTTTGTTAATGTTATGCTGCCGAATTTGTTAGGCAAAACTTTTTTTCTCAAATTTCGTTCAAAGATTCGATTGGCTTTCTAGCGTCTAGTTTGTCAACCGTTGTTCTTTATCAAAACTGAACTTATCACTACTCGTAGTGTGACATTCAAACATGCTGAGGTTCCTATCTTGTTAGATAGTGGGTCGAGGTTTTCATTTACCAATTCCCAAACCGAACTAAAAGAGCTTATAAATAATGGGTCGATACCAAATCGGTATTGGTTCTTGTTTGCACTTTTTGTTCAACCCCATTTCTCCATTTACCAATTGTACCTAAACCGACTATTCCATTTCTTCAATTCCCCCTTACCTAATTGAACCAATTCCTTCATCCATACCTATTTGGACTCCAAACCCGAACTTTCAAATTCTTCTTACCTATTCTAATCAGAACCCAAAACCAATATCCTTCCTTCCTTCTTTCGGCCTTTTCAATTAAACCCAACGTAACTTCTTGTTGACAACCGGGCACACTAATACGACTCGACTCTTTCGAGGCGAATCGTATCATTTAGGTTCAAGAAAGAAAGAAGTTAGGATATTTGATAGGTTATTTTTGGTTTAGAAAAAGTAATGAAATAGGGCTAATTGGAATATTTGGGAAATGGACGAAATATAGTAAAGTTGGTCCTAAGAACAAGTTGAACCGATATTAGCAAATATTGACCTGAGACTTATTAGTTCTTCAGATGGAATGGTTGAATCAAAATGGACCTCAACCCACTATCTAGGCAGATAGGAACCTCGGTATAAAGTGTTTTGAATGCCGCACTAAAACTAGTGATAAGTTCAGTTTCGTAAAAGAAATAGGTTGACACTACTAGGTAGATAAGCCAACAAAATCTTAAATGAGACTTAGAGAAAAAAATTCTCACAAGAACAAAAGTTCAGCTATAAATTTGGCAAAAAGTTCTTTTACAAAGAAATAAACAAACTATTTATAGCCTAACTTGTACTAGCTGAATGGACAAAAGACTAGCTTAAGAATTAAGCAAATTCGGCTATGAAGAGACTAGAATGATCTAGAACAAAAACCATAAGTCTTCCATGTCCATGTGCAGCCTTTGGAATGCCACAAGTCAGCTTCTTAATGAAGGAATTCGGCTGAATGTATTTGGGATGAATGAGGAGTTGTGATGCGATCCCGGTCGCATCATGTTTCGGTACAAACCGCCTCGGGGTGAGTCGAGTCGTATGTGAGTTTGCCCGATCGTCTACGAAGAAGTAACATTCGATTTGTTCAAAAGGATGCTTTAACGTAAATAATGGCGGAAGCTGTGTAAAAGGATTCAAAGATGGGTTTATGGATATGAAGTTTTTGTAGGTTCGGTTATAAAAAAAATAAAAGATGGAAATAAATATAGTAATTGGATGTCAAACAACAGATGTGAAGAGAATTGATGGTTCGATTATAATGATACGAAAAGATGGAATGGAATGGAAATGAAAATGATCTCAAAAACAAACACGAACCAATATTAGAAAATATTGACCCAAATGTTTATAAGTTTTCAAGGTGGTCGGATGGAGGAATATGAGAACCTCGACCCGCTACTTAGCAAAGTAGGAATCTTGGTATGTTTGAACGCCACATTACGAGTAGTGATAAGTTCAATTTTCAACAAAGAAAAATGGATGGCACAACTAGAACACTAGATAGCCAACAAATCTTTGAACGAAAACCGATGCGATCCCGGTCGCATCATGTTTTGGTACATCTCGACGACATCGAGATTGGCCTAAACTCGAGGGACCCAAATGCAAAATGAGACCTTTAAATTCATTTATGCTGTTGGAATAAAGACTTGATTTATCTTAGTTACTTTAGTCTTTAATTATGTCTTATTTATTAAATACATATTTTAATTATGACATGCATTATGTGTTCGCATTTAATAAAGTCATACATTATGTGACTCGATGTTAGTTTAAGTCACTTCATTAAATTAAGTCTTGCATTAAGTAACTCATTTGTTCATTTAGTTTGCATTTTAAACCATGCATTTAAGCATCTTAGTTTAATAAATGAGTTGCTGGACATTTATTCAACCCATCTTAGTTTAATTAATAAGTGTTTTTGTTGAACTTTATTTAATAGTTGCTTCTTTAAATAATCTAGTTCCTAGGATAATTTATTGATGCATGAATTTAAGTTCATTTAATAATGCTTCTCTTAATTAAACTTGTTGCTGGAATAAATGATGCATAAGTGTTAGTTCATTTATTTAAGTTAGTTGTTAATTTGTTTTAAGCTTAATAAATGAATAAATGTGACGGTTACATGTGTTAATTGCAGGTGACTTTTTAGCTCCCATCTATTATTATTAAAGGCTGTTATGCATTCAATAAGGTGACTTTTCAAGAGATTTCAGTTACAAAAGAGAGGGTTACAAAGAGGCTTTAAATATCATTAAGAAGTTGTTTCTATCAATTAAAGGAGAGCATTATTCTTCTTTAAATTAGGCAGCAACTTTGTTTCATCTTCCATAACCGTTTGCTTCATGAGTAATCACTACATGCATTCAATTCTCCATCAAAGAAGCTGGGGTCTTTTCGGTTGCTCATGGAGACTTCAAAAGACTTTGAAAGCAACTTAATTGAAGAAGTAAATCAAATTGAAGGCTGGAGTTACTTGGAATAGAATTTCTATAGTTGTGACTTTTCATTAGGCCTCATTATTAGCTTCATTAAAAGTGACCTTTCAGCTAGCTTTCCTTTTGACACTATAAATTCATGTAACCAGCCTTTTGAAGGAACACTACTTTTTGGACATTTTTGAATGATATTCTGCCAAATTTGTGAGGCAAACTTTTCTCTGTTTTCGTTCAAAGATTTGTTGGCTACCTAGTGTTCTAGTTGTGTCATCCATTTTCTTTGTTGAAAACTGAACTTATCACTACTCGTAGTGTGGCGTTCAAACATACTAAGGTTCCTACTTTTCTAAGTAGCGGGTCGAGGTTCTCATATTCTCCATCTGACCACCTTGAAAACTTATAAACATTTGGGTCAATATTTTCTAATATTGGTTCGTGTTTGTTTTTTAGATCATTTCCATTCCATTCCATTCCATCTTTTCGTTTCATTATAACCAAACCTACAAAAACTTTATATCCATAAATCCATCTACATAAACTTCATATCCATAAACCAACCTTTGAATCCTTTTACATAGCTTCCGCCATTATTTACGTTAAAACATCCTTTTGAACAAATCGAACGCTACTTCTTTGTAGACGATCGGGCAAACTCACATACGACTCGACTCACCCCGAGGCGGATCGTATCAAAAACAGAGAAAAGTTTGCCTCACAAATTTGGCAAAATATCATTAACAAAAATATTCCAAAAAGTATTCTTTCAAAAGGCTGGTTACATGAATTTATAGTGTCAAAAGGAAAGCTAGCTGAATGGTCACTTTTAATGAAGCTAATATGAGGCCTAATGAAAAGTCACAACTATAGAAATTCTATTCCAAGTAACTCTAGCCTTGAATGTGATTTACTTCTTCAATTAAGTTGCTTTCAAAGTCTTTTGAAGTCTCCATGAGCAACCGAAAAGACACCAGCTTCTTTGATGGAGAATTGAATGCATGTAGTGATTACTCATGAAGCAAACGGTTATGGAAGATGAAACAAAGTTGCTGCCCAATTTAAAGAAGGAATTGTGCTCAATTTATAAAACAACTTCTTAATGATATTTAAAGCCTCTATGTAACTGCTCAATTTAAAGTTGTTTTATAAATTGTGCCCAATTTATAAAACAACTTCTTAATGATATTTAAAGCCTCTTTGCAATAGCCCTCTCTTTTGTAACCGAAATCTCTTGAAAAGTCACCTTATTGAATGCATAGCAGCCTTTAATAATAATAGATGGGAGCTAAAAAGTCACCTGCAATTAACACATGTAACGTCACATTTATTCATTTATTAAGCTTAAAACAAATTAACAACTGACTTAAATAAATGAACTAACACTTATGCATCATTTAATCCAGCAACTAGTTTAATTAATAGAAGCATTATTAAATCAAGTTCATAAAAAACTCGATTAATTAAACTAAGATGAATTTAATTAATGACCATCAACTCATTATTAAACTAAGATGCTTAAGTGCATGGTGATGTGATCCGGCCCGGGTAGATGAGTCGAATTCACGTAGTTGCCCGATCGTAGTTCGAGAGAGTTGTTCGTGCCTCAAATTTTAGTAATAAAAGTAAAATAATGATTAGAATAAGCGGAAGGTTTCAAGAAGGGTAAGTTTAGTAATAGGTTCGGTTATGTGTACCAAAGAAGGGTGATGGATAAATGAGTCGGTTTGGTTACAAGAAGGAAAAGTTGAAAGATGGGGAATGGAAAAATGAACTCAACGTTAGGAATGATTCAACACTAAGAAGTGTCACCCCGATTCCTATATTGTTAAAGGTGAAAAGATGGATAGATGGATAGGTGAACGCCACACCAAGATTGGTGATAAGTTCAAACAAGACGATTGACGCCATCGCACAAGCCGATAAGTCTTCGAAACTTGTACGAGATATGAGAGGAAGCAACCTCACAAGAACAAATGTTCATTAACAAATTTGGCAAAAGTCCCTTTACAATGAAATGTGCAAACTATTTATAGGCTAATAAGTAGCAGCCGAATGGACAAACTAATAACTTAAAGACTAATTAAATTCAGCTATGAATGCACTAGAATAATCTAGAACAAGTCTTTAATGTGCTAGGACTAAATTCGGCTGATGGGAACTCCATTGGACAGCTTCATGTGTAAGCAAAGCATCTTGGATGAATGTGTAGTCTTGGGAACTCAATAACTTGTCTAGATTCGGCCATGGAAGGAATGAATCAATCAAAAAGTGTCTCTTGGCCGAATAGGTGCTTAGGGAAGTCATTTGGACAGCAAACAATTCATGTATTTCACCCACATACATTCGGCCATGCATGAACTAGAAGGGAGCTTGAATCTGGCTGTACATGAACATGCAATAAATGCCTTCATTCATGCATATGTACCATCCAAAGTGAATGTATCTTCTTAATCCACATGCATGTAATTAACCTCCCATGTACATGAACTTAATTCCAAGCATTGAACCAGGACGTGCATGAATCTTCCCATTCATTGAACTTTCCCGTTCATGCATCTCTTCATGAATGTACCTTCCACATTCGGCTAACCTACATGAATTAACACACAATTAATTAAAATATAACTAATCATAAAATAGGTATTTATTTACGTTCCCTTTTAACACATATTAATCAACTAGTCCATGCATTAGCCATTGACACATTCGATCATTAAAGCAATAACTTGTTAACATTCAAGCATTTTATACCAAAATTTCTCCCAAGGCCGAATTCATCTACAACCTTTAGTACATATACAAAGTTTATATTAATTTATACACACACCATTAACCTAATATTAATTAACTAAGTACTTTAAAATTTTATTTAACTAAGTAACTTATTCCGAAATAATAAGGGCAAATTTAACCAGAAATATTAAGAGCAAATTTAACCGGAATTATTAAGAGCAAATTTAACCGGAATTATTAAGAGCAAATTTAACCGGAATTATTAAGAGCAAATTTAACCGGAATTATTAAGAGCAAATTTAACCAGAATTATTAAGAGAAAATTATCAAGCTTTAAATTCAACTTATAATTTGAGCATAACTCATCCAAAGCATCCACTCCATTCCATCATTTTAAAACACAAACATTACTCAATATTATCCAAGTTCACATTCGACAATTTCACAAATACACAAGCCGATTTTTCTATCATTCAAACCACCTATATGAACATTAAACTAGTTCAAACATCACCCATTCACAATTATTCATTAAAATATAAAGACAACAACCATTCTCTTTAACATCTTCCATAGCCAAATACTCATATCACCACCAAATTCAAAATTTTGACATGGGCTAAGTAAGGGTGATACGATCTGCCTTGGGAAAATTCGAGTCGTATGCTGAGTTGCCCGATCGTCTTAACAAGAAGTATCGTTCAATCCGCTTTTGGAATGAAGTTGATAGGAAAATAGGACGGAAGCTATTTATAATGGTTTAATGATGGATATGGAAGAAAGGGTTCTTAAAAGCAAGCACGAACCAATATTAGAAAATATTGACCCAAATGCTTATAGGCTTTCAAGGTGGAGGATGAAAGTGATAAACCTCGACCCGCTACTTAGCAAAGTAGGAACCTTGGTATAAGGGTGAACGCCACACTATTTGATAGTGATAAGTTTAGGATAGTGAAGAACAGGGTTGATGCCATTAGGCTTCCTAGATAAGCCAACAAAGTCCTCAACGAAATATGAGAGAAAGAAATCTCACAAGTTCCATGAAAGTTTAACAAAGTTTCATTAAGAGAAAAGTCTAACCTCTTACAAATGAAATAACATATATTTATAGCCTAAATAAAAGTAGCTGAATGGACAAGCTTAGAAGCTAAGAAATTTGGCCATAAACACCTAGATAATTCTAGAAGAAAAATCATGAATATCTATGAATGTGCAGCCCTTTAATGTTCCATCATCCCCCTTGGCCGAATGAAGCTTTAATGCACCTTGAATACTTGAATGGTTAGCTTGAAAATGCATGGATCATGCATGAAACGTCCCAATGTATGTTCCTCCATAAATTCAGTCCATGAACCTTCAAAAACATGAACATTAAATAGCCCCTACTTGCATGAACGTCTCCAATACATGTACTCCCTTAAATGCCGTCCATTGAACCTCAATTCTATATGCACCTCTTCATACATTGCACCAAGCCCTACATGAACTTGCATTAATTTCCTTCCATGCATGCATGTGTGCCGTCCAAAGGGATTGGATCTTCTAGATACATTCATGCATGAATCTTCATCATTCATGTAACCAAATGTGCATTTGGACCCAAACATTCATGTATTTTGTGCATTCATGTATTTGACAAATACATGAACTTGTAAACACCTTGAATCTGGTCATGCATGCACCTAATTAAATGTTGTTCATTCATGCATGTGGGGTGTCCAAAAGAGATGTTTCTTCAAGCATTCATTGTGCGGTCCATGAGCATTGTACCTACAAGAAATAAAACAATTCATAAGACATCATGTGAACACACATAAATTCAGCACAATGTGAACACATTTAAGTTATGTGATATCTATGACATATTAATAACAAATATTAATATAAGACAAGTTTAATGCTTAAATAAATATGTGTAAATTTTATTTAATGCATTAAAGACAAAATTGAGTTAAACTAAAATGAGCTAAGCTTTAGCTCGTGAGCTAAAGTTGAGTTGAGATTAAACTCCTAAGCTGAAGCTAAGCTAAGGTTTAGCTCGTAAGCTGAATATGAGCTAGGAGTGAGCTCGGTTTAGCTCAGGCAAGTTGGATTGAGCTCGAATAAGCTGGATTTGAGCTGGACGGAGCTCGTGGAGCTGGAAACGAGCTGGGATCAGCTTGCCAACATGTCAATGCTCAGCTTGACAGACTTGTTCGATGAAGTTCGTGAGGCGTGCTCGTATCATCCCCCCTTCTTTTAGGCGACTTATCCTCAAGTCGAGCTGTTTGTCCATGGGAGAACTTTGACTCGGGCATGGCTTTCCTCGATCAAATGGGATGGAAGATGTCACACAAACCTGAAAAATTCGTACCACAGCTAGTAAAAAGAAACTCAAAGGAGTCAGATTCAAATGTGTTCGATAGTTCATAAAAAATTCATTCAATCGAACATATGCCAAAAATCTCAATTGGTCAAAGCAAGCATACGTAAATTTATCGAAGAATTTTGTTAGACCATCGTTGCAAACATGAAAACTAAGTTGGATCAAGGGATAATTGGTTGAAAATTATGGCAGGCACTTAAACACATTATTCCTCATCCAAAACCTTTTAATTTCTTTAATCGAATATAGCAACTCATTTGGTCCTTTGTCTTGCTCATGCAAGGTATGCCATGGCCACAGGTATGCCAACTCTTTCTTTCGTTTTTGAACAACATGAGGTTGTCTCCAAATTCCAACATAATAATCACATCATTACAATGCCAAAAGGAAAAATCCATCACATCACAATATAAATAATTTCCAAACAACAAATCAATGGAATTTTCAACTTCAATCGAATTGAACAAAGATATTTGAAAATTTTCAGATGACTTACCTTGACGAATATGAAGAGAAGACAATTGAGGATTGGGTTTACCTTTCTCGCTAAAAATGAATCTTCTCTCTTTGGATAGATAACGTAAGATAAACCTATTACTTCGATAAATTTGAATAGGTGGTGACGCACCATGACATGTCTTGCTCCTCGAGGGGTGGAATTCACAAAAATAAGAATGGTTAGTATTATCGAAAACTATGGACTTAAATGGAAAAGGAAAGTTACCATAGAAATTTGATTCAATTCCAAAAACATATGTTGGTCTTACCTTCTCGAAATGAAACGAAAATTCCAGATGTGGCCAAGCAAGGTGATTAGCAAACAAATCAAAATTGAAACCCAAATTATTGAATTTCACCTTCTTATCAAAAGTTCGAACATCAAGACAACATAATTTGAATGTAAATGATGCAAAGCACTTAATGTTTCCATAAAATGAATTCATGTAGCAAATACCAGGCTTGAACACACGAACTTGATCATTTGATTTAGCAGGCAACATGTTTAAATAAGGAAAATATAATCAACTCATCGCATGATTCAAATTTCACTCATTTAATCAGACTTGAAAAATTGGCACAACCAAGCATATTCATTTTATCACCAAAGAAACGATGCAACATGTTATCATGCAAGTAAATCAAAGGAAACTTAAACATACAAATACTCGAACAATTTTGCATAGTAATTTCTACTCGAACAGATAGATCAAAGCATGGAAATCTTGCACAAAATTTCAGAGATTTATCTTGAAGAACAAAGTTAAACAGATCAATTACTTCATGCAAAAATCTTTTAACGCATATATCGAGCAAAGAAGTTGTGTTCATGCAACCTTTCAGAAATTCAAATCCATCACAAATCATTTGAATAGGCACATTTAAACAGAAAGATGAATTCAAAGAACTTTTATAATCAAACAAATCAAAACATGAAAAACTGCTATCACACACATTCACAATTTGCACAGGATGAACCAATCCAACAGAATCAACAGAATTGTCGTTATAAAACATGTCATAAGACAGAATCTTCATGACATCTTTTGAAACAACATCGTTAACATTAGTATGTGAACAGTAATTAACCAAATCAAAAGATGGAAGATTTTCAAAAATAAGGCCATAAAAATCTATATGAGCAACTTTGTATTCAAACGGCCTCGAATCAATAAATAAGGAATCCTTACCTTTCTTACCTTCAATTGCAAGTGGGTGGCATCATTCGTGAACTTACCTTTTTGAACAACCTAAAACACCTCTCGTTTGGAAGGTAATGTAGATGGAATTGGTCGCACAAACTTCTAGGAACCTGAAAAGTTAATTCGCAAGAAGATCGAACAGGTGGGTTAGTAGAAATAATCCTCACTTGCTCACTTGTTTTCTCACTCGATTCTATTTCTTCTGAATCACTCGTTTCTTTTATCTCAATTTCTTTTTCCACTTTTTTTTCTTGTTCACATTCTTTTTCTCTCTCAAACTCTTTTTCATTCTCTTTTTCAATCTCATTTTCTTTTTCTTTTTGTTTTTTTTTCAAAGGCTTTTTCAAGTTCTCTCAAGATTCGCTCATTTTCTCTCTTACTTGCCTCTTGCCTCTCTTTTCTTTTTATTTCATTTTCTTTTTCTTCTTTTGCTTTTTCTTTTCTTTTCTTTGTTTTTTCTTTACAAGAATGTACAAAAGAATCATGAGAATACAAATCTTGTTCGAGAGATGAAGAACTATTTGTATATGATTCACAATCAAAACTTTGTGAAGAATACTCCTTGAATGATTTCTTTGAAGATATACTAGGAGTATGTCTTTCTCTCCGAACGCCATCTTGGAACGAATCAAAATCGTAATCGGCTTCTCGTCTTCTCGAATTTCTTAATGAAAAGGACTTTCGATCGAAGTCACTTCTCGAATTCGCTGATGAATATGAGTCATAGTATAAATCTCTTTGTCTCGACATAGATGGCGAAAAGGAGTCACGATTGGAACTTTTTTTCAGGTAGTAGTCGGGGGTATATCTCCATGGGGTTCTTGGTTCTGTTTTATGACTTGAAGAAACTCGATCACTTTGGTCTCGTTTAGTCGCCATTCTTCGCATTTCTTGAACCAAGTATTGGTATTCCGATTCGGTGAACTCTTCTTGTGACATGATTTTTGTTGCTAAAAAGAAAACGTTAGATCACAAAACAAAATAAAAAAAATTAAGTACCTCACCACAAACCTCACAATTTTGCTCGGAAAGAAGAAGGAAAAGGTGTCACTCCCGCTTGTGTTTACACTCGTTTGGCTTTTACCTCCACTCGAATGATCTCACTCGCTCGTGCCTTTTACCTCTCAATCTTTTCTCTCACAACTTCGTAGTCGAACTTGCCAAGGCTTTATCGTAGGCTTAGGGGTCAGTTTCAATAGGGTAACAAGGGAGGCGCGTATAGGTTTAAGGTTCGCTGAAAGAACAGGGAATTGGGTAAGAAAGTGTGGTGTGTATGAGATTATATGAGATTAGAACAGAAGGTGGACTGGGAATGATTTCAAATCAAGGGCTTTGACATTCGAGCAACCATCGAATTGCACAAATCATTTTTTTTTGAATTTTTTTTATACTTGTATAATAATTTTTTTTGTACTATATTGACAACCTAAATACAATAGAAACACTTTTTGTACACGATTTTTTTTCCTCAGCTACGTAGATTTTTGTTTTTATAGTAACAATAACAAACTAATAAAAATGAGAAAACTTCGGTATACGATTTTTATTTTCTGGATCCTACTTACTTGCGTACACTTGGACTAACTCGGGGAATGATTTCGTCGCACAAACTCCTCGTTTTAGTAGTTCTGATACCAAATGATACGAACTGCCTCGGGAAGACTCGAGTCGTATGCTGAGTTGCCCGATCGTCTACGAGAAAGTATCGTTCAATTCACTTTTGAAATGAAGTTGATGGAAAAATAGGACGGAAGCTATGTATAATGGTTCTATGATGGTTTATAGATAATAATAATATGTATAGGTTCGGCTAAATTGGAAAGGAAAGTGAAAGAAGTAAATAGATGATGGTTATAGAAGAAAAGGGTTCTTAAAAGCAAGCATGAACCAATATTAGAAAATATCGACCCAAATGCTTATAGGCTTTCAAGGAGGAGGATGAAAGTGATAAACCTCGACCCGCTACTTAGCAAAGTAGGAACCTCGGTATATGGGTGAACGCCACACCATTTGATAGTGATAAGTTCGAGATAGTGAAGAACAGGGTTGACGCCACTAGGCTTCCTAGATAAGCCAACGAAGTCCTCAACGAAATATGAGAGAAAGAAATCTCACAAGTTCCATGAAAGTTTAACAGAGTTTCATTAAGTGAAAAGTCTAACCTCTTACAAATGAAATAATATATATTTATAGCCTAAATAAAAGTAGCTGAATGGACAAGCTTAGAAGCTAAGAAATTCGACCATAAACACCTAGATAATTCTAGAAGAAAAATCATGAATATCCATGAATGTGCAGCCCTTTAATGTTCCATCATCCCCCTTGGCCGAATGAAGCTTTAATGCACCTTGAATACTTGAATGGTTAGCTTGAAAATGCATGGATCATGCATGAAACGTCCCAATGTATGTTCCTCTATAAATTCGGTCCATGAACCTTCAAAAACATGAACATTAAATAGCCCCTACTTGCATGAACGTCTCCAATACATGTACTCCCTTAAATGCCGTCCATTGAACCTCAATTCTACATGCACCCTTTCATACATTGCACCAAGCCCTACATGAACTTGCATTAATTTCCTTCCATGCATGCATGTGTGCCGTCCAAAGGGATTGGATCTTCTAGATACATTCATGCATGAATCTTCATCATTCATGTAACTGAATGTGCATTTGAACCCAAACATTCATGTATTTTGTGCATTCATGTATTTGACAAATACATGAACTTGTAAACACCTTGAATCTAGTCATACATGCACCTAATTAAATATTGTTCATTCATGCATGTGGGATGTCCAAAAGAGATGTTTCTTCAAGCATTCATTGCGCGGTCCATGAGCATTGTACCTACAAGAAATAAAACAATTCATAAGACATCATGTGAACACACATAAATTCAGCACAATGTGAACACATTTAAGTTATGTGATATCTATGACATATTAGTAACAAATATTAATATAAGACAAGTTTAGTGCTTAAATAATAAATATGTGCAAATTTTATTTAATGCATTAAAGACAAAATCGAGTTAAACTAAAATGAGCTAGGCTTTAGCTCGTGAGCTAAAGTTGAGCTGAGATTAAACTCCTAAGCTGAAACTAAGCTAAGGTTTAGCTCGTAAGCTGAATATGAGCTAGGGGTGAGCTCGGTTTAGCTCAGGCAAGTTGGATTGAGCTCGAATAAGCTGGATTTGAGCTGGACGGAGCTCGTGGAGCTGGAAACGAGCTTGGATCAGCTTGCCAACATGTCAATGCTCAGCTTGACAGACTTGTTCGATGAAGTTCGTGGGGCGTGCTCGTATCATTTATGGTTAAGAAAAATTGACTTGGATGAATGTGAATGAATGGCAGCTTAATAGCTTGTCTAAATTCATCCATGGATTGATTGGAGCATTAAAGAAGTGTCTTTTGGCCGAATAGACACCTAGGGAAGTCATTTGGGCGGCAAATGATTCATGTATCAAGAACTAGATGCATTCTCCCATTCGTTGTAGCTTGCTGTCCATGCATCTTCTCTTAGGCTTCATTCATGAATTGAATTTAGAAATTAATTTGCAGCTACCCCTTAGCCGAATAAGGACTTAGGAACACCAATGGTTCATCCACATACATTCGGCCATGCATGGAACTAGAAGGGGGACTTCAATCTGGCAGTACATGAACATTCATTAAATGCTTTCCATTCATGCATATGTGACGTCCAAAGTGAATGTATCTTCATGGATTCGTTGTATCATCCAAGTGGGAATGTATGGCATTAATCCATATACTTAATTCCTCCAAACATTGAACCAAAACATGCATGAATTTCCCAATGCATTGAACTTGTTCGTACATGCACCTAGCTTTTAATGTACCTCCATAATCGGCTGAACCTACAAAGACATGAACACATTTAACTATATCATTTAATCATAATTAAACAGAAACTAACAACTTAAATAACTACTTAACTAATTAGGACAAATTAAATTAAAATTAACTAGCATATTAATTTAGCTAGCTCAAACTAAATGAAAACATTTAATGAACTTATTTGAGCTAGGATTTTCGTTATTGAGCTGTAGCAAACTAATTAGTATAAAACTAAAACTTAGTTTAATTTATTGAAATAAAGAACGAGCTGAAAGTAAGCTCGGTTGAGCTGAAACGAGCTCAAATGAGCTAAGTTGAGCTGGACAGAGCTCGAGAAGCTGGAAACGAGCTAGGATCAGCTTGCCAACAATGCATGGGTTCTTTGAATAGTTGCTTCAAGCTGATTTTATGAGATTGGGCCTTGTTTCGAACCAAGGTGTTGTACTAGAAGCTAAAACAGCTTGTAGGAAATGTTTAGCATGAGCTCGAGTTATGGGTCCTTTAGGCAGCTCGATTGGATCTTGGCTTGCACTTCTAGGAGCCTCGGGCGTGCATACATCATTCCCCCTTTCTTCAAAGTGACTTGTCCTCAAGTCGGGCCACTTGCTCGCGAAAAAGCATTTGTCGCCATAAGGCCCTTGGTTGTTGAATGGTGTAGAAAGGCTCACAATAACTTGAAAGTCACACAAGACTCGAAAAGACAAGATATTAGTCACAAAGCCCCACCTTTTAGTAATGGACCTTTTCAAGGTATCATTGTCATAATACAGAAAAGGATTAGGGACATATCGAATTATGAACTTACAATCTTGGTCCAGTTTTTTAATCCAAAATTTGGCAATTAAACTAATGCCGGGATCAAAAATAAAAGGGGGTCTCACCTTATCATGACGAAGTAAGAAATTCATTGATGAAAACCAATCAGAATCTTTAAATTTCGTTTCCTTAGTCATAGTCCAAGCATCAAGTAAACATAAATTATTCACACAAAATTTAGGATGCTTGAGTTCCTCACACATCGAACCAAAATAACAAATTTCAGGTTTGAACACACGAGCTTGGTCACTCGATTCAACATGCAACAAGAATTTCTTAATTTCCAATGTCCCACTCATGTTAATCAAAGAAGTTCGGATCAAGCAATCATTCCAATAATCGTTAAACTCAAGTCTCACTGGATCAAACCTACACAAGCATGCAAAATTTAGACATGTAATAGCCTAAAATTAGGTCTAGTTGGAACAGAGGTTTCAGGACCACAAAATCCAAGAGAGAAATAATTATTTTATGATTATTTTGAGGTCTATGATATGATTTCATGATTGTGTGAAAATTTCGTGAAGAAATTCTATGCACAAAGTGCTCAATTTGAAGTTAGGGACTAAATTGAATAAGTTGCAAAACTTGCATTCTAGAAGTTTCTAGTATGAAATTGTTTTGAAATATTAATTAGGAGGTCTTAAATAGAAATTTGACCAATTTCTAAGTGATAGAAAGAAATTGGACATGGATGGAATTTTTGAAAGTTTAGTAAGGAAGGGCATTTTGGTCATTTGGTAATTAAAAGAAATAAAAAGGGAAAATAAAGCCAAAATTGACTCATCTTTTTCATGGAGGCCGAAATTAGCATGGGGGAAACCATGGCTAGGGTTTTCAAGCTTTCCAAGCTCAATAATAAGTCCTTTCTAGCCCCGTTTTACAAGTTCTTTACGTTTTTGGAATCCCGGTAATTTGATTAAGCTTATTCTAGCAATAATTTAAGCTAGGGTTCATATTTGAAAAAATACCCATAGGTGAAATGTGTTTATTTTGCTGTTTTATGATAGAATATGAGGTTTTAAATTATGTTTGACAACTTGTGCTACTCGATTTTGAGTGAAAACGAGTAAAAGGGCTTAATCGGTAAAAATACCTAATAGTCATAAGTATATGTTAGAGTGAGAATTTGATGTTTCCATAGAAGGGAAAAGTGATCAGCATGTCATAAAACATAAGAATAAGGGATGAAGTTTAATTCCCAAGCCTAGGGGAAAAAGTGTAAATATGCAAAAGTTTAGGGGCAAAATTGTAATTTTTCAAAAGTTTGAGTTAAGGACTGTTTTGAATAGTACATTAATTAAATAAGTAAAATATGATGTTTTAGATCCCGAAAAATGAGATTTGAACCTAGAATGAAAGAAAAATCGAAAATTGGGAAAGTTGGATAAAATGATCGTTTTAGTATCGAGGTAAGTTCATATGTATAATAAGAATTAATTTATGCATGTTTCAATGTAAAATTGATATATTTATTATAATTTTCGAGGTGTTGAAAGTATGTAAGTTGGTATGATAATAATACAACAATAATGCTATAAATTTGAAAGTTAAATTTAGTGAATTAATTGAATTATGTTAAATTAAATGATTATGGTGCCAAGTTTATGAATTGATTTAAAAATATGTCTATGGTACATGAAGTGCATTGAATTATCATACATAAATGTGATTTCTATGATTATGGATATTATAGGAAATTGTAAGTTTATATGATTTTTAATAAGGTAATGTGTAATTTAATGTTATTGCCTTGATATTAAATGAGATGTAAGTTTATGTGTAAGTAATACATCAATATTACTTGTATTATGATATTTTATAATAATATTGGAAATATGTTTGTGGATAATTACTTGATTGGTGAAATTGTTGGAAAAGAGAGAAATCCGGTTGAACCTTGAAATATTGGATGATCTGAGATAGTATGTAGCTAGGTCACATGTATGGTGCTGAGTGCACATCATGTGTACAAGAGAGCTACAAGACATTATGATGTAGCTAGGTCGCATGGGTGATACTATGTGTACACCATGTAAACAAGAGAGCTACGGGATATATGTAGCTAGGTCGCATATGTGGTTCCAAGTGAAGGACACCATGTAGACAAGAGAGCTACAAGATAAATTGGCTAGGTCACATGGGTGGTACTGAGTGTTCACCATGTGTACAAGAGAGCCAAACTATATGATGGGTGGAGTTATGTGCTGAAACCACCAAGTATCGAGGATTGATCCGAAGTGTTCAACGGGAGACTCTCTATGCATTGCTTTGTGAGTTTTGTGATGAATAAGTGGAGGAACTTGGTTATGTGAATGATGTGTTCATTAAGTGACCAGGATGTGGTAAGGTTATAAACAAGTAAGTTATACATGAGTATGATTTTATGGTGACCTTGTGATCATGGGCCTATACTTGTGATGTATGAAATGTGGTGAAAATGATTTGTGATATGTATGTTAAAATGAGGTTAATACAAAGAAAGTGTGAAAGAGTGAATTAGTAATAAAACTGTTTTGGACAGTAGCAGTGACGTGATTTTGAAAAATCACCAAAAATAGTAGAAATTGAATCAAAGACTTAATGAGATATCAAATTAAAGCTTAATGAGTCTATTTTCATATGGAAGAAACATAGAAAGAAAAGGAGTTCTATATTTTGAGATATTTATGTTTTTGTAAGACTGGTTCAGAATGATTATGTGATCCCCTGTTCTGACTTTGGAAAATCACAATAATTTGGATAAAAATAATTAGAGACTTAAACTTATATTTTTAAAATCCCTAATGAGTGATACGAATAGTATCAGGAAGAGTCGAGTCGTATGTAGATTGCCCGATCGTCTACGAGAAGTTACGTTAGGTTTAGTTGAGTTGAAGGTATGGTCGAAGTAGAAAGAGGGGTACGAACGGAATGGTAGGAACGAAAGGGTAGGAACAAAGGGATATGAACAAATTGGTCGGTTTAGGTTCGATTAAGTAAAGAAGAGAACAGGTTTAAACTACTAAAGGTACTTTCAAGAACCAATACCGAAATGGTATCGACCCATTGATTTAGCCTTTTGAGTTCGGTTATAGGTTTGGTAAGGGAAACCTCGACCCACTATCTAACAAGATAGGAACCTCGGTATGTTGAACGCCACACTACGAATAGTGATAAGTTCAGGTACGACAAAGAACACGGTTGACACAACTAGAACGCTAGGAATGCCAAACGAATCTTTGAACGAAATATAAGAAAAGTTTGCCTCACAATTTAGGCAGGATAACATTAACAAAAGTTTCAAAAGTCCCTTTACATGGAAATTGAACAAGTATTTATAGGCCTAAGTCTAGGTAGCCAATTGGCCTTTCATGCTTACACATTAATTAAAGAAAATTCTAGAAAAATGACCCTTAATGTGCATGTCTAGATTCGGCTATGGTAATAGGAAATGAATGAATCTTCATGCTTAAGAGAACACAAAGTGAATGCATGATGTCCAATGGTCACTTGTGAGGTTCGGCCAACCTTGTTAAATGAAGCAATGTTTGGCCAAAAAGTATGAATTAATTGTGGACACTCCAAGGGCCATCATGTGTGTGAAAACTGAATGTTGAAGAGTCTTCTAGTGTGAACAAGGTGAACCGAATAGTCTTGCCATGTGAACATAGGTGTGAACGAATTAAGAAGAGTCATGGGGAAGCTAATTGGCCAAGCTATCTTCATGCATGTGTGAGTGTCCTTTGGGCGAATGGTCACCTTGGAGAATGAAGAGATAGCACACCATATATGAATGGAAACATTCATGATCCTTAAAGACATTGAATATGGTCATATATGCACTTGGCCGAACATGCATCTAAGAGATTCAAGTCCCCCAACCGTCCATGCACCTTCAAAATTCATGCTTGCTTTTAATCTCCATATGTCCATTGCGTTCCTACAAGAAATGTGAGCAGAATTAATTCAAACTAATGTGAACACAAATATCAACATTAAATTCGGTTATGACAAATTTAATTATCATCAATAAACACTTTTAAGACATACTTAATATAACTAATGTGAACTAAATTTAATATGTAGGATATTAATTAACTAATTATTGAACTTATTAATTAAAAAGTCAATAGTAGTCAAATGAATTCAAAGTGAACTCCACGAGTGATGTTTAATTCATGAGCTAAACTCGAGCCGGCTTAAACTCGTGAGTGATAATGAGTGGTCTGAGCTAATGAGCTAGTGTGGAGCTACATGGGAGCTAACTTTGAGTGAAGGTGAGCTCGGTGAGCTGAACTGAACTTGTAGAAAAGTTTGGCATGGATTTCCAAAATGGCCACTAACTAGTTCGATAGGTCTAGTGTTGACATCATCCCACACATGCTGAACTAAAGCTATAACAGCTTCTTTAAATTGTTTTGCACGAGCCCTTGTGATCGGCCCTTGAGGTAGCACCATCGGATCTCGGCTTGGACTTAACTTATGGGAAGCTGTGATATCAATGAGTCTATTTTCAAGATAAATCAACAAGAACATTATCCGAGTTCTGTACTGTGAGATAACTAATTTTTAGTGAAGAGAGGTCAGAACTGTCAGAATGTGAAACAGGAGAATTTTAATGAATAAACTGTACTAATTGGCTAAACCAAAAATTATGAAAATTTTATGGTGGAAATATATGTGAGTCTAGTTTCAGGGGAAATTTGCGGATCTTAATTTGGAGTTCTATAGCTCGAATTATAAATAAGTAAGTGACTATGACTCGTGTGGACAGTTTGATGTGAACATTTATTAGTAAATTGTGAAATCGTACTTACAAGAATGCTATATACATTAAGGATGTGGAATGGAGAGGAGGAGGACGAAAATAAATATATGTGGAATACATGGAAACTATGGTATATGAAATATTGATATAATGAAATAAATGATATGTGTTTATAAGAAAACAGAAAGAGAATGATATGTATCATGACATGTATATATATATATGACTAGTCTCAATGTAATGCTTGTAGGGTATGGAGTTGAATTAAAATGTTTTAGGCAAACATGTTATTTGCGCATCTGAATTGTGGTATTTTATAAAGATATGATCTAGTTTTAAATATGAATGCTTGATGATTAAGTTGAAGATATTTGGTAAGATGATAATCTTGGTATAAATGTATAAGTGGTACTATAATAAACAAGGTAAAATGACTCATGTATGATGATATACAAATGCTATGTTTGTGGTTTAATTGAGAATATTTAATCATAAATGAATACCATGTTATATGTTTTTGATTTTGTATAAGTGTGTAAGAGATTAAGGTTGACCAAAGCTTGGAAAATAGCCTAGGTATATTCCACACAGGCAGAGACACGACTGATACGATCGCGACCTGGAGTGCATCAAGTTCGAGCAAGGACTCAATGGTGCTGCCTCAAGGACCAATTACGCGAGCTTTAGCTAAGCAATTCAAGGAGGCCATTTCGGCCTTAGTTAATCAAGTGTGGGGCGAGGCTTTGGTTGGAGAAATAGATCGAGTTGGGACCAGCTTAATAAAGTGTTCTTGCAACATTTTGCAAACTAATTTCAGCTCAATTTCCGCTCCTTGAACCCGTTCCAACTAAATTGGACTTTTATTTATTTATTTTAGCTTTGCATTTAGTTTGCATTTTAATACTTGCATTTAAGCCTCTTAGTTTAATAAATGAGTTGCTGGTCATTAATACAACTCATCTTAGTTTAATTAAATGAGTTTATTTGATGAATTTAATTTAATGAGTTGCTTATTTAATTAATCTAGTTACTAGGTTAATTTATTGGTGCATGAGTTAAAGTTCATTAAATACTTCTTTTAATTAACTAGTTGTTGGAATAAATGATGCATAAGTGTATGTTCATTTATTTACGTAGTTGTTAATTTGTTTAAAGCTTAATAATTGAATAAATGTGACGGTTACATATGTTTTAATTGCAGGTGACTTTTCAATTCACAAAGGCTGTTACGCATTCAATAAAGGAGACTTTTCAAGTTATTTTGGTTACAAAAGAGGGGGCTGTTATAAAGGAAGCATTAAGCATCATTAAAAGAGAGTTTAAAGGAGCACTTCATGTCCTTTAAAATCTGGTAGCAGCTTGTTCAAATACCCCAACGTTTTTTTTGCTACTTAATGGACAATTTATGCATTGCAAATTTCATTAAAGTGGCTGGAGTCTATTCAACTAGCCAAAGGGAAAATCAAGAGTCATTTTTCAAGCCTTTAAGGACATTAATTCAGCTAGTTGAAGAGAGGAGTTATTGACTCTAGAATTTCAAAAGTCTTTAATTTATAATTAGCCCTTTAATAGCACTTTACTATGTGCCATTCGGCTAGCTCATTTTAGCCTTATAAATTCTTGTAACCAAGCCTTTTGGGACACTACTTTTTGGAATATTTTTGTTAATGATATTCTGCCAAATTTGTGAGGCAAACTTTTCTCTGTTTTCGTTCAAAGATTTGTTGGCTACCTAGTGTTCTAGTTGTGTCATCCAATTTCTTTGTTGAAAACCGAACTTATCTATAACGCCCCCACGCCCGAGACCGTCGCCGGAGTTGAGTATGAGGTGTTACTAAGCTTAGTTTAACATTTTTAGAACTTTGGATTATTTGTTTCTACATTCACAGCTTTTAAGCTACTTGCGTCACAGTCACAAGAAAAATCATATCTTGAGTTACGAAACTCGAAATTAAGATCTGTAAATTTTCCATGAATCTAGACTCATATACCTATCTAGTAATTTGTTTCTAGAATTTTTGTTGGGCCAATTAGTACAGTTTATTAGTTAAAGTTACCCCTATTTCAGGACTCAACTGGTCTGACCTCTGTTTACTACGAACCACATTTCTCTCTTTAAAAAATTCATATGACTATGAGATTTGTTTCTACTAAAACTAGACTCAATAAGGATTCTGAGGATATAAAATACACCACCTAATTATATCTTTACAATTTATGGTGAATTTCTAAACTAGGAACAGGGGATTCAGAAACTGCTATGACTCTGTTTCACTAAAATTCAAATATCTTCTAACATATAATTCCTTTACTTGTTTCATTTGTTTCATGTGAAACTAGACATAATAAGCTTAAATTTTATATGTATTTCATCACCAAATTCAATTTTTATGATTTTAGTAAATTTTCAAACTCGCGTTAGTGTTCTTTGCAGTGATTCATTTATGGTAAATTTTATCCTTTTTATGAGTTTTATGCACTATCTTAATAGTTTTCCTTAACATCAAACATAATCTAAACTAACCATTTTCATAATTTATCATTATCAAGCATTTCCTCAACCATTTCACAACCATACCATAAGATCATTTACACAAAATAGGTATATTGCTATACATGCCATACTTAAATTTACAAGCCATTTACCAAAAGTCTTCCTGATAGTGTGGTGAGCCTTGACCTATCCCGACTCTGAGCTGGCTTGTCCAAAACTACAATGAGTAAGAAGGAGGAGTAAGCATAAATGCGTAGTAAGTTCATATGCAAATAATAAGTAACATAACAAACAGTTATACCAATCAACATTAGCATACATCACTAAAACACATATCACATTTTAATCATTTTCATCATCTTATTACCTTATCATGGTTGTATCAATACTCAACCCGAGGGTTAAATACATACCTGTCCAAAATATCCATTTCATATCACTTACCAATACGTCTCTTTACATCTCGAATATTCCTCCATTTGAGTAGAACTTTACCCGTTGAACACATCGGAATATAATTCGGATACATGGATAACTTGCACATAAGTGCCATATATACAATCAAGCAATCATGTAACCCGCCCATAAGTGAACTCGGACTCAACTCGACGAGCTCGGGCGTTCGCATCCATAAGTGAACTCGGACTCAACTCAACGAGTTCGGACATTCGCATCCATAAGTGAACTCGGACTCAACTCAACGAGTTCGGATGCTCAACCATCCTAGTGACATGTCACTTGTATCCTAATCTATTCCTAAGGTTCAAACGAGATTTTTCTCGAACACTTATCCTTGCCGTCTTCCGTAGAATGCCAAAATCAATACTCGGTAACAATTATATTTAACAAGTAGCTCACATAATTTACATATTATTTGAAATTAACCACAAAGCATACATTTCATAATGAAATTCAACATAACACATAATTAATATCAATAACTTAAAAATAACAATTATGCTACATTATTTACACATGAACTTACCTTGGTACCAAAATACAAAGATTTTGCAATTTAGTCCACAATCTTTTCTTTTCCTCGATTGAGGTCGATTCCACGTCTTTCTTGATCTAAAATAACACATTTAGCTCATTTAATACTCACATTATCAAATTAATCCTTAACTCAAATTTTGGCAAAATTACAATTTTGCCCCTAAACTTTTGCATATTTACATTTTTGCCCCTAGGCTCGGGATTAAATTTTATTCCTTATTCTTATGTTTTACAATATGCTGATCACTTTTCTCTTCTATGGCAACATCAAATTCTCACTCTAACATGTACTTATGACTATTAGGTATTTTTACCGATTAAGCCCTTTTACTCGTTTTCGCTCAAAACCGAGTAGCACAAGTTGTCTAACATAATTTAAAACCCCATATTCTATCATAAAACATCAAAATACACTAATTTCACCTATGGGTATTTTTCAAAATATGAACCCTAGGTTGAATTATTGTTAGCATAAGCTTAATCGAGCTAAGGGATCTCAAAACGTAAAATCATTAAAAGCGGGCTTAGAATCACTTACTATGAAGCTTGAAAGTTGAAGAAACCCTAGCTATGGTGAGAGTGAAGTTTCGGCAGCAACTAAATGGGGAAGATGACTATTTTGTGTTATTTTTCCCATTTTTTTCATTTAATATCAAAATGACCAAAATACCCTTACTACTAAACTTTCCAAAAATTCCTTCCATGTCCTAAATTTTTCCATGAACTTAAAATTGGTCAAATTTCTATTTAAGACCTCCTCATTAATATTCCAAAACAATTTCATACTAAAAATTTCTAGAATGCAAAATTTGCAACTTATTCGATTTAGTCCATACTTTCAATTTAAGCACTTTAGGCATAGAATTTCATCACGAAATTTTCACACAATCATGCAATCATATCATAATCATCAAAATAATTATAAAATAATTATTTCTATCTCGGATTTGTGGTCACGAAACCACTATTCCGATTAGGCCCTAATTCGGGATATTACATTATCACTACTCGTAGTGTGGCGTTCAAACATGCCAAGGTTCCTACTTTGCTAAGTAGTGGGTCGAGGTTCTCATATTCTCCATCCGACCACCTTGAAATCTTATAAACATTTGGGTCAATATTTTCTAATATTGGTTCGTGTTTGTTTTTGAGATCATTTTCATTTCCATTCCATTCCATCTTTTCGTTTCATTATAACCAAACCTGCAAAAACTTTATATCCATAAACCCAACTACATAAACTTCATATCCATAAACCCATCTTTGAATCATTTTACATAGCTTCTGCCATTATTTACGTTAAAACATCCTTTTGAACAAATCGAACGCTACTTCTTCGTAGACGATCGGGCAAACTCACATACGACTCAACTCACCCCGAGGCGCTTCTTATCATTTGGTATCAGAGCCATAAAAATAAGGAGTACAAGCATTCAAAATTACTCCAGGAATAGTCTGTGACTCATCAAGTAAGTTTCAAAAAAAAAATGAAAAAAAATAAAAAAACGAAAAAAAATTTCAAACAAAAATTCTGAAAAAAAAAACAAAATCTGAAAATTTGAACATAGTTTTACTTCTTCTCCATTTTTCAATCCTGAAACCTTTACCCTCTCATCCACTTCCATCCTTGACCTTTTCGCCACACTATACCCGAATTATTCTCTTTCTTGTAAGCCTACCTATTTGTAAATCACATCATCCTTTGTTACCCATTTGAAACCGACCACCTAGACTAAGGTTAAGCCTTGGCGAATCTGCTTACGAAATCACAAGAAAGGTAAAGAGAGGTAAAAGGCACGAGTGTTGTGAGAGCATTAGAGTGTTGAAAAAGCCGATCTTGATTGCAAACACGAGTGTGAGTGCCATTCAAATTTTATTGTGAGTGACTAGTGAGGTTTGTGGTAAGGTATTCATTTTCTGTTTTGTTTTATTCATTTTTCTTTTCATCTATTAATCATGTCTCGAGAAGAGTTTTCAGCCTTTGAATTTCAATATTTGTTGAAAGAGATGGAGTGCATGCTCGATCGAAAAATCAAGCCTGTCCAAGAAAAGCTAGACCATCGAGCAAGAGTTCAACGAAAGCAAATTGTTCCAAGTCAGAAAAAGGAGTCAAGAACATCACGGAGACACACATCTGATGACTACTCGAGAAGAGATTTCTATCGTGATACCTATTCGACAAGAAATTCGAGTAGAAAGAAAGAAAGCTTCGAGTCTAAGGTCTTTCGAGATAACGAACGAGGGAGCCCAAGTAACTCTTCGTATGCATCCACGAAGACTCATTCTCGAAGAATTGATCGTGAATTCTATCTAAATGATTTCACATCTTTCGAACAAAATACTTATCATGCTGATTCACTTGTATTATCTTCAAGTTGTAAAGAAAAAATGAGAGAAAAAAAAATGAAAGAGAGGCAAGAGGCGAGTAAGAGAGAAAATGAGAGATTCTTGAAAGAGATTGAGAAAGTTATTGAAAAAGCCGTTGAAAAAGAAAAAGAACAAAAAGAGAGTGAAAGAAAAGAGAGGCAAAAAATGGTCATGAGAGAAAACGAGTGGATTCTAAAAGAAATCGAGAGAAGCGAAAAAGAGAAAGAAAGTGAACAAGAAAAAAGAGTGGAAAAAGAAATTGAGATAAAAGAAACGAGTGATTCAGAAGAAATAGAATCGAGTGAAAACGATGTTAGTGAGCAAGCAATGATTCTTTCTACTAACACTTCTGCTCGATCTTTTTGTGATTTTTTTTCAGGTTCCTAAAAGTCCGTGCTACCAAATCCAACTCCGATACCTTCAAAATGAGAGGCGTTTTCAGTTGTTTGAAAAAGGTAAGTTCGTAGATGACCGCCACCCATTGGAAATCGAAGGTAAGGAAGGTAAGGAATCTTTGTTTATCGAGTCAAGGCCGCCTGATTTAAAAATTACTCATAAAGGTTTTGATGGCATAACTTTTGAAAAATTTCCATCTTTTGATTTGGCTAATTGTTGTTTATATATTAATGTTAACGATGTTGATTCAAAAGATGCCATGAAGATTCCGTCTTATGACATGTTTTATAACGACAATTCTGTTGATTATGTTGGATTGGTTCATCCTGTGCAAATTGTGAATGTGTGTGATAGTAGTTTTTCACGTTTTGATTTGTTTGATTATAAAAATTCTTTGAATTCATCTTTCTGTTTAAACGTGCCTATTCAAATGATTTGTGATGGATTTGAATTTTTGAAAGGTCGCATGATCACAACTTCTTTGCTCGATATATGCGTTGAAAGTTTTTTGCATGAAATAATTGATCTGTTTGACTTTGTTCTTCAAGATAAATCCCTGAAATTTTGTGCGAGATTTCCATGCTTTAATCTATCTGTTCGAGTAGAAATTACGATGCAAGATTGTTCGAGTATTTGCATGTTTAAGTTTCCTTTGATTTACTTCCATGATAACATGTTGCATCGTTTCTTTGGTGATAAAATGAATATGCTTGGTTGTGCCAATTTTTCAAGTCTAATTGAACGAGTGAAATTTGACTCATGTGATGAGTTGATTATATTTTCCTTATTTAACATGTTGCCTGCTAAATCAAATGACCAAGTTCGTGTGTTCAAGCCTGGTATTTGCTACATGAATTTATTTTATGGAAACATTAAGCACTTTGCATCATTTGCATTCAAATTATGTTTGCTTGATGTTTGAACTTTTGATAAGAAGGTGAAATTCAATGATTTGGGTTTCAATTTTGATTCGTTTACTAATTACCTTGTTTGGCCACATCTAAAATTTTCGTTCCATTTTGAGAAGGTAAGATCGACCTATGCTTTGGGACTTGAATCAAATTTCAATGATGATTTATTTTTTTCTTTTCAGTCCATACCTCCTATTGAAACTAACCTTTTACATTTTTGTGAATGTAACCCTTTAAAAAGCACGAGCTGTCATGGTGCTTCGTCACCCACCCAAGTTGATCGAGATAAAAGCTTTGTTTTACATTATCTGTCTGAAGAGAGAAGATTCATCTTGTTTGAAAAAGGTAAAACTGAACATAAATTTTCTTCTCTTCAAGATCGACAAGGTAAAGTTTACGAAAATTTTCAAATACCTTTACTCTATTCGAATGTTGTTGAAAATCTTTTTGATGGTTTGATGTTTGGAAATTGTTTATACCTTATTGTGATTGATTGTTGTCTTTGGCCTAGTAGTGATCCGTTTGTGTTGGAAAGTGATTACACAAATCATGTTGTTAATAAGCGAAATAGTGATTTAGTTTCCAATTGGCCATGGTACACTTTGCGTGTACATTCCCATGAATTGTTATTTTTGAATAAACATATTGAAATGTTTTGGATGAGGAATAATGTGTTTAAGTGCCTGCCATCGTTTACAACCAATTATACCTTGATCCAACTTAGTCTTCATGTTTGCAACGTTGGTCTAACGAAACTCTTTGATAAATTTACGTATGCTTGCTTTGACCAATTGAGATTTTTGGCATATGTTCGATTGAATGAATTTTTTTATGAACTATCGAACACATTTGAATCTGACTCCTTTGAGTTTTTTTTTATTGGCTGTGGTAAGAATTTTTCAGGTTTGTGTGACATCTTCCATCACATTTGACCGAGGAAAACCATGCATGGGTCAAAGTTCTCCCATGGACAAACGGCTCGACTTGAGGACAAGTCGCCTAAAAGAGGGGGGGAATGATACGATCGCGACCTGGAATGCATCAAGTTCGAGCAAGGACTCAATGGTGCTGCCTCAAGGACCAATTACGCGAGCTCGAGCTAAGCAATTCAAGGAGGCCATTTCGGCCTTAGTTAATCAAGTGTGGGGCGAGGCTTTGGTTGGAGAAATAGATCGAGTTGGGACCAACTTAATAAAGTGTCCTTGCAACATTTTGCAAACTAATTTCAGCTCAATTTCCGCTCCTTGAACCCGTTCCAACTAAATTGAACTTTTATTTATTTCTTTTAGCTTTGCATTTAGTTTGCATTTTAATACTTGCGTTTAAGCCTCTTAGTTTAATAAATGAGTTGCTGGTCATTAATACAACTCATCTTAGTTTAATTAAATAAGTTTATTTGATGAATTTAATTTAATGAGTTGCTTATTTAATTAATCTAGTTACTAGGTTAATTTATTGGTGCATGAGTTAAAGTTCATTAAATACTTCTTTTAATTAACTAGTTGTTGGAATAAATGATGCATAAGTGTGTGTTCATTTATTTACGTAGTTGTTAATTTGTTTAAAGCTTAATAATTGAATAAATGTGACGGTTACATATGTTTTAATTGCAGGTGACTTTTCAATTCACAAAGGCATTACGCATTCAATAAAGGAGACTTTTCAAGTTATTTTGGTTACAAAAGAGGGGGCATTATAAAGGAAGCATTAAGCATCATTAAAGAGAGTTTAAAGGAGCATTTCATGTCCTTTAAAATCTGGTAGCAGCTTGTTCAAATACCCCAACGTTTTTTTGCTACTTAATGGACAATTTATGCATTGCAAATTTCATTAAAGTGGTGAGTCTATTCAACTAGCCAAAGGGAAAATCAAGAGTCATTTTTCAAGCCTTTAAGGACATTAATTCAGCTAGTTGAAGAGAGGAGTTATTTACTCTAGAATTTCAAAAGTCTTTAATTTATAATTAGCCCTTTAATAGCACTTTACTATGTGACCATTTGGCTAGCTTATTTTAGCCTCATAAATTCTTGTAACCAAGCCTTTTGGGACACTACTTTTTGGAATATTTTTGTTAATGATATTCTGCCAAATTTGTGAGGCAAACTTTTCTCTGTTTTCGTTCAAAGATTTGTTGGCTACCTAGTGTTCTAGTTGTGTCATCCATTTTCTTTGTTGAAATCCGAACTTATCACTACTCGTAGTGTGGCGTTCAAACATGCCAAGGTTCCTACTTTGCTAAGTAGTGGGTCAAGGTTCTCATATTCTCCATCTGACCACCTTGAAATCTTATAGACATTTGGGTCAATATTTTCTAATATTGGTTCGTGTTTGTTTTTGAGATCATTTTCATTTCCATTCCATTCCATCTTTTCGTTTCATTATAACCAAACCTACAAAAACTTTATATCCATAAACCCAACTACATAAACTTCATATCCATAAACCCATCTTTGAATCCTTTTACATAGCTTCTGCCATTATTTACGTTAAAACATCCTTTTGAACAAATCGAACGCTACTTCTTCGTAGACGATCGGGCAAACTCACATACGACTCGACTCACCCCGACGCGGATCGTATCATTTGGTATCAGAGCTATAAAAATGAGGTGTACGAGCATTCAAAATTACTCCAGGAATAGTCTGTGACTCATCAAGTAAGTTTCAGAAAAAAAACAAAATCTGAAAATTTGAACATAGTTTTACTCCTGCTCCATTTTTCAATCCTCAAACTTTTACCCTCTCATCCACTTCCATCCTTGATCTTTTCACCACACTATACCCGAATTAATTTCTTTCTTGTAAGCCTACCCAGTTTTAAATCAAATCATCCTTTTTTACCCATTTGAAACCGACCACCTAGACTAAGGTTAAGCCTTGGTGAATCTGCTTACGAAATCACGAGAAAGGTAAAGAGAGGTAAAAGGCACGAGTGTTGTGAGAGCATTAGAGTGTTGAAAAAGCCGATCTTGAGTGCAAACACGAGTGTGAGTGCCACTCAAATTTTATTGTGAGTGACTAGTGAGGTTTGTGGTAAGGTATTCATTTTCTGTTTTGTTTTATTCATTTTTCTTTTCATCTATTAATCATGTCTCGAGAAGAGTTTTTAGCCTTTGAATTTCAATATTTGTTGAAAGAGATGGAGTGCATGCTCGATCGAAAAATCAAGCCTGTCCAAGAAAAGCTAGACCATCGAGCAAGAGTTCAACGAAAGTAAATTGTTCCAAGTCAGAAAAAGGAGTCAAGAACATCACGGAGACACACATCTGATGACTACTCGAGAAGAGATTTCTATCGTGATACCTATTCGACAAGAAATTCGAGTAGAAAGAAAGAAAGCTTCGAGTCTAAGGTCTTTCGAGATAACAAATGAGGGAGCCCAAGTAACTCTTTGTATGCATCCACGAAGACTCATTCTCGAAGAATTGATCTTGAATTCTATCTAAATGATTTCACTTCTTTCGAACAAAATACTTATCATGCTGATTCACTTGTATTATCTTCAAGTTGTAAAGAAAAAATGAGAGAAAAAGAAATGAAAGAGAGGCAAGAGGCGAGTAAGAGAGAAAATGAGAGATTCTTGAAAGAGATTGAGAAAGTCATTGAAAAAGCCGTTGGAAAAGACGAAGACGAAAAGCAAAAAGAGATCAAAAGAAAAGAGAGGCAAGAAAAGATTATGAGAGAAAATGAGAGAATCTTGAATAAAATCGAGAAAAGAAACAAAGAAATGAAAGACAAAGAAAAAAAGATTGAGAGTGAAAAAGAAAATGAGATTAAAAAAGATAATGAAAAAGAGTTTGAGAGAGAGAAAGAATGTGAACAAGAAAAAAGAGTGGAAAAAGAAATTGAGATAAAAGAAACGAGTGATTCAGAAGAAATAGAATCGAGTGAAAACGATGTTAGTGAGCAAGCAAGGATTCTTTCTACTAACACTTCTGTTCGATCTTTTTGTAATCTTTCTTTTCAGGTTCCTAAAAGTCCGTGCGACCAAATCCAACTCCGATACCTTCAAAATGAGAGGCGTTTTCAGTTGTTTGAAAAAGGTAAGTTCGTGGACGACCACCACCCATTGGAAATCGAAGGTAAGGAAGGTAAGGAATCTTTGTTTATCGAGTCAAGGCCGCCTGATTTAAAAATTACTCATAAAGGTTTTGATGGCATAACTTTTGAAAAATTTCCATCTTTTGATTTGGCTAATTGTTGTTCATATATTAATGTTAACGATGTTGATTCAAAAGATGCCATGAAGATTCCATCTTATGACATGTTTTATAACGACAATTCTGTTGATTCTGTTAGATTGGTTCATCCTGTGCAAATTGTGAATGTGTGTGATAGTAGTTTTTCACGTTTTGATTTGTTTGATTATAAAAATTCTTTGAATTCATCTTTCTGTTTAAACGTGCCTATTCAAATGATTTGTGATGGATTTGAATTTTCGAAAGGTCGCATGATCACAACTTCTTTGCTCGATATATGCGTTAAAAGTTTTTTGCATGAAATAATTGATCTGTTTGACTTTGTTCTTCAAGATAAATCTCTGAAATTTTGTGTGAGATTTCCATGCTTTGATCTATCTGTTCGAGTAGAAATTACGATGCAAGATTGTTCGAGTATTTGCATGTTTAAGTTTCCTTTGATTTACTTCCATGATAACATGTTGCATCGTTTCTTTGGTGATAAAATGAATATGCTTGGTTGTGCCAATTTTTCAAGTCTAATTGAACGAGTGAAATTTGAATCATGCGATGAGTTGATTATATTTTCCTTATTTAACATGTTGCTCGCTAAATCAAATGACCAAGTTCGTGTGTTCAAGCACGGTATTTGCTACATGAATTCATTTTATGGAAACATTAAGCACTTTGCATCATTTGCATTCAAATTATGTTTGCTTGATGTTCGAACTTTTGATAAGAAGGTGAAATTCAATGATTTGGGTTTCAATTTTGATTCGTTTACTAATTACCTTGTTTGGCCACATCTAAAATTTTCGTTCCATTTTGAGAAGGTAAGATCGACCTATGCTTTGGGACTTGAATCAAATTTCAATGATGATTTATTTTTTTCTTTTCAGTCCATACCTCCTATTGAAACTAAACTTTTACATTTTTGTGAATGTAACCCTTTAAAAAGCACGAGCTGTCATGGTGCTTCGTCACCCACCCAAGTTGATCGAGATAAAAGCTTTGTTTTACATTATCTGTCTGAAGAGAGAAGATTCATCTTGTTTGGAAAAGGTAAAACTGAACACAAATTTTCTTCTCTTCAAGATCGACAAGGTAAAGTTTACGAAAATTTTCAAATACCTTTACTCTATTCAATGTTGTTGAAAATCTTTTGATGGTTTGATGTTTGGAAATTGTTTGTACCTTGTTGTGATTGATTGTTGTCTTTGGCCTAGTAGTGATCCGTTTGTGTTGGAAAGTGATTACACAAATCATGTTGTTAATAAGCGAAATAGTGATTTAGTTTCCAATTGGCCATGGTACACTTTATGTACATTCCCATGAATTGTTATTTTGAATAAACATATTGAAATGTTTTGGATGAGGAATAATGTGTTTAAGTGCTCGCCATCGTTTACAACCAATTATACCTTGATCCAACTTAGTCTTCATGTTTGCAACGTTGGTCTAACGAAACTCTTTGATAAATTTACGTATGCTTGCTTTGACCAATTGAGATTTTTGGCATATGTTTGATTGAATGAATTTTTTATGAACTATCGAACACATTTGAATCTGACTCCTTTGAGTTTTTTTTTTATTGGCTGTGGTAAGAATTTTTCAGGTTTGTATGACATCTTCCATCCCATTTGACCGAGGAAAACCATGCATGAGTCAAAGTTCTCCCATGGACAAATGGCTCGACTTGAGGACAAGTCGCCTAAAAGAGGGGGGGAATGATACGATCGCGACCTGGAATGCATCAAGTTCGAGCAAGGACTCAATGGTGCTGCCTCAAGGACCAATTACGCGAGCTCAAGCTAAGCAATTCAAGGAGGCCATTTCGGCCTTAGTTAATCAAGTGTGGGGCGAGGCTTTGGTTGGAGAAATAGATCGAGTTGGGACCAGTTTAATAAAGTGTCCTTGCAACATTTTTCAAACTAATTTCAGCTCAATTTCTGCTCCTTGAACCCGTTCCAACTAAATTGAACTTTTATTTATTTCTTTTAGCTTTGCATTTAGTTTGCATTTTAATAGTTGCATTTAAGCCTCTTAGTTTAATTAAATGAGTTTATTTGATGAATTTAATTTAATGAGT
The DNA here is from genome assembly GCF_025698485.1 of Gossypium arboreum. Taxonomy (NCBI): domain Eukaryota; kingdom Viridiplantae; phylum Streptophyta; class Magnoliopsida; order Malvales; family Malvaceae; genus Gossypium; species Gossypium arboreum. The sequence goes on from NC_069075.1 coordinate 71,184,286, forward strand.
TGCTTCTTTAATTAATCTAGTTACTAGGTTAATTTATTGGTGCATGAGTTAAAGTTCATTAAATACTTCTTTTAATTAACTAGTTGTTGGAATAAATGATGCATAAGTGTGTGTTCATTTATTTACGTAGTTGTTAATTTGTTTAAAGCCTAATAATTGAATAAATGTGACGGTTACATATGTTTTAATTGCAGGTGACTTTTCAATTCACAAAGGTTGTTACGCATTCAATAAAAGAGACTTTTCAAGTTATTTTGGTTACAAAAGAGGGGCTGTTATAAAGGAAGCATTAAGCATCATTAAAGAGAGTTTAAAGGAGCATTTCATGTCCTTTAAAATCTGGTAGCAACTTGTTCAAATACCCCAACGTTTTTTTGCTACTTAATGGACAATTTATGCATTGCAAATTTCATTAAAGTGGCTGGAGTCTATTCAACTAGCCAAAGGGAAAATCAAGAGTCATTTTTCAAGCCTTTAAGGACAATTAATTCAGCTAGTTGAAGAGAGGAGTTAGTGACTCTAGAATTTCAAAAGTCTTTAATTTATAATTAGCCCTTTAATAGCACTTTACTATGTGACCATTCGGCTAGCTCATTTTAGCCTCATAAATTCTTGTAACCAAGCCTTTTGGGACACTACTTTTTGGAATATTTTTGTTAATGATATTCTGCCAAATTTGTGAGGCAAACTTTTCTCTGTTTTCGTTCAAAGATTTGTTGGCTACCTAGTGTTCTAGTTGTGTCATCCATTTTCTTTGTTGAAATCCGAACTTATCACTACTCGTAGTGTGGCGTTCAAACATGCCAAGGTTCCTACTTTGCTAAGTAGTGGGTCGAGGTTCTCATATTCTCCATCCGACCACCTTGAAATCTTATAGACAATTTGGGTCAATATTTTCTAATATTGATTCGTGTTTGTTTTTGAGATCATTTTCATTTCCATTCCATTCCATCTTTTCGTTTCATTATAACCAAACCTACAAAACCTTTATATCCATAAACCCAACTACATAAACTTCATATCCATAAACCCATCTTTGAATCCTTTTACATAGCTTCTGCCATTATTTACGTTAAAACATCCTTTTGAACAAATCGAACGCTACTTCTTCATAGACGATCGGGCAAACTCACATACGACTCGACTCACCCTGAGGCAGATCGTATCATTTGGTATCAGAGCTACAAAAATAAGGAGTACGAGCATTCAAAATTACTCTAGGAATAGTCTGTGACTCATCAAGTAAGTTTCAAAAAAAATTGAAAAAAAAAATAAAATCTGAAAATTTGAACATAGTTTTACTCTTTCTCCATTTTTCAATCCTGAAACTTTTACCCTCTCATCCACTTCCATCCTTGACCTTTTCGCCATACTATACCTGAATTAATTTCTTTCTTATAAGCCTACCCAGTTTTAAATCAAATCATCCTTTGTTACCCATTTGAAACCGACCACCTAGACTAAGGTTAAGCCTTGGCGAATCTGCTTACGAAATCACGAGAAAGGTAAAGAGAGGTAAAAGGCACGAGTGTTGTGAGAGCATTAGAGTGTTGAAAAAGCCGATCTTGACTGTAAACACGAGTGTGAGTGCCATTCAAATTTTTTTGTGAGTGACTAGTGAGGTTTGTGGTAAGGTATTCATTTTGTGTTTTGTTTTATTCATTTTTCTTTTCATCTATTAATCATGTCTCGAGAAGAGTTTTCAGCCGTAGTATTTCAATATTTGTTGAAAGAGATGGAGTGCATGCTCGATCAAAAAATCAAGCCTGTCCAAGAAAAGCTAGACCATCGAGCAAGAGTTCAACGAAAGTAAATTGTTCCAAGTCAGAAAAAGGAGTCAAGAACATCACGGAGACACACATCTGATGACTACTCGAGAAGAGATTTCTATCGTGATACCTATTCGACAAGAAATTCGAGTAGAAAGAAAGAAAGCTTCGAGTCTAAGGTCTTTCGAGATAACAAACGAGGGAGCCCAAGTAACTCTTCGTATGCATCCACGAAGACTCATTCTCGAAGAATTGATCTTGAATTCTATCTAAATGATTTCACATCTTTCAAACAAAATACTTATTGATACGATCACGGCTTCCCATAAGCCAAGTCCAAGCCGAGATCTGATGGTGCTACCTCAAGGGCCGATCACAAGGGCTCGTGCAAAACAATTTAAAGAAGTCATTATAGCAGTAGTTCAAGATGTGTGGGATGATGTCAATGCTAGACCTATCGAACCGCTTAGTGGCCATTTTGGAAATCCATGCCGAACTTTTCTACAAGTTCATTTCACTCACCAAGCTCACCTTCAGTTCAAGTTAGCTCCCATGTAGCTCCACACCAGCTCATTAGCTCGGAACCAGCTCATTATCGACTCACGAGTTTAGGCCCACTCGGGTTTAGCTCATGAATTAACCATCAGCTCATGGAGTTCGCTTTGAATTCATTTGACTACTATTGACTTTTTAATTAATAAGTTCAATAATTAGTTAATTAATATCCTACATATTAAATTTAGTTCACATTAGTTATATTAAGTATGTCTTAAAAGTGTTTATTGATGATAATTAAATTTGTCATAACCGAATTTAATGTTGATATTTGTGTTCACATTAGTTTGAGTTAATTATGTTCACATTTCTTATAGGAACGCAATGGACATAAGGAGATTAAAAGCAAGCATGAATCTTGAAGGTGCATGGACGGTTGGGGGCTTGAATCTCTTAGGTGCATGTTCGCCAAGTGCATGTATGACCATATTCAATGTCTTTAAGGTTCATGAATGTTTCCATTCATGTATGGTGTGCTATCTCTTCATTCTCCAAGGTGACCATTCGGCCAAAGGGCACTCACACATGCATGAAGATAGCTTGGCCAATTAGCTTCCCATGACTCTCCTTAATTGTTCACACCTATGTTCACATGGCAAGACCATTCGGTTCACCTTGTTCACACTAGAAGACTCTTCAACATTCGGTTTCACACACATGATGGCCTTTGGAGTGTCCACAATTAATTCATACTTTTTGACCAAACATTGCTTCATTTAACAAGGTTGGCCGAATCTACAAGTGACCATTGGATATCATGCATTCACTTTGAGTTTTCTTAAGCATGAAGATGCATTCATCCACCATTCCCAAAACCGAATCTGGTTATGCATATTAAGAGTTATTTTTCTAGAATTTTCTTTTAATTAATGTGTAAGTATGAAAGGCCATTCGCTACCTAGACTTAGGCTTATAAATACATGTTCAATTTCCATGTAAAGGACTTTTGAAACTTTTGTTAATGTTATCTTGCCAAAATCGTGAGGCAAACTTTTCTTATATTTCGTTCAAAGATTCGTTTGGCGTTCCTAGCGTTCTAGTTGTGTCAACTGTGTTCTTTGTCGAACCCAAACTTATCACTATACGTAGTGTGGCGTTCAACATACCGAGGTTCCTATCTTGTTAGATAGTGGGTCGAGGTTTCCCTTACCAAACCTATAACTGAACTCAAAAGGCTAAATCAACGGGTCGATACCATTTCGGTATTTGGTTCTTGAAAGTACCTTTAGTAGTTCAAACCCATTCTTTCTTCTTACCTAATCGAACCTAAACCGACCAATTTGTTCATACCATTTTGTTCCTACCCTTTCGTTCCTACCATTCCATTCGTACCCTCTTTCTACTCGACTATACCTTCAACTCAACTAATCCTAACGTAACTTCACGGTAGACGATCGGCAATCTACATACGACTCGACTCTTCTCGAGACGGTTCGTATCATCTGTATCGAGCTACCTAAAGCGAGAAGCTTAGGCGTTGAAGCGAAGCATTCAAGGTAGGTTCGAAAAAAAATAGAGTATAGAAAAAAAATTTTGTATCTGAAGTTTTCTTATTTCGATTAGTTTGTTATTGTGGCTATAAAAACAAAAATCTACGCAGCCGAAGAAAAAAAAAATCGTGTACAAAAGTGATTTTATTGTATTTAGCTTGTCGATATAGTACAACAAAAAAAGTTATACAAGTTAAAAAAATTAAAAAAAATTCAAAAAAAAACAATCGAAAAAAGAAAAAGTGATTTATGCAAATCAATTGATACTTGATCGTCAAGCTTTGATCCGATATAGTTCCGACCCTTCTTCTATTCTACTCTCCTTAATTCGCCACATTTTTTTTACCCAATTCCTATTCTTTCACCTACCTATATCGAATACATCAATCACTTTCTATCCCTTTTGAACCGACCACCTAGACCAAGGACCGAGCCTTAACGAATCGCTTACGAAATTACGAGAAAAGTCAAGAGAGGTAAAAGGCAAGAGAGCGTGGCGCATTCGAGGGAGGTAAAAGCCGAACTAAGAGTGTAAACACGAGTGCGAGTGTCATCAAGCTTCTTTCTTTCTGAGCGGATTGAGAGGATTTGTTCGTGAGGCTATCTTAAACGAATAGATGTCCCAAAATAGTGGACGAAACATGGAAGAACAACAAGGGCGACAACCCGTCGAAACGTGCAGTTTGCAAATGCAAGCCCTTTTGCGTGAGATGGAACGATTACTTGATCGAAGGCTTAATCCTCTTGAAGATCGACTCTACCAAGTCGAGGCCCAAAGACAACGCGATGAATATCCCGAAGTTGCTAGGCAAAGGCGTGAAGGGCCCGATCACCGCGAAGACAACCAAGGGTTCAAGATGATGTTGTTAATGAAAATAGTGAAGATGAAAGCGATCACGGGTCTAACATAAGCCTAGAAAGGAGACGTCCCCGAAACCGTGGACAAGTAGATCGAAGGCGGGAAGATGATGACTTGAAGAATATCAAACTCTCCATTCCTCCTTTCCAAGGTAAATTTGATCCCGAGGCGTACCTTGAGTGGGAGAAGAAAATCGAACTAGTGTTCGAATGTCATAACTACTCTGAAAATAAGAAAGTCAAACTCACCGCAATTGAGTTTTCAGATTACGTAATGATATGATGGGATCAGTTGACCACTAGTCGGAGGCGTAATGGGGAGCATCCCATTTCCATTTGGACCGAAATGAAGGCGGTTATGCGACGACAATTCATTCCATCCTACTATCATAGGGAGTTGCATCAAAAACTACAAAATCTCATCCAAGGGACGAAGAGTGTGGAAGATTATTATAAAGAAATGGAAGTGGCTATGATCCGTGCCGATATACAAGAAGATCGAGAAGCTACAATGGCTCGCTTTCTAGCGGGACTTAATCGAGAGATTGCAAATGTCGTAGAACTGCAACATTACATCGAGGTTGTGGACATGGTCCACATGGCTATCAAAGTGGAGAAGCAGTTGAAGCGAAAAGGTACCACCCGAGCCTATCCTAACACCAATCCTTCTAAATGGGGCCAAAGCACAAGCAAGGGTTTTCCATCAAATCGAACGAAGGATTCTTCAACAATATCTAAGGTGAATAAGCCTATTGCTGAGTCAAGTAAAGGTAAGGCTCCTAAAAGTTCCACCGCCCGTTCAAGGGACATAAAGTGCTTCAAGTGTCTTGGTCGTGGACATATAGCGAGTCAGTGCCCGAATAGACGTACCATGGTGATAAGAGCCGACGGTGAGATTGAAACGGAGGACGAGGAAGAGAACGATGCTGAATCGAATTCCGAAGTTGAAGAGGACTTAGAACAACCCGTTGAAGGTGAGTTACTCGTCGTCAAGCGAAGCCTAAGTCTTCAAAGTGTGGAAGACGAACAACAACGTGAGAACATTTTTCATTCGAGATGTCAAGTGCAAGGGAAAGTGTGTAGCATCATAATCGATGGAGGAGTTGCACAAACGTGGCAAGCACCCTCATGGTGGAAAAGTTAGGTCATCAACCACCAAGCACCGAATCCATACAAGCTCCAAGTGGCTTAACGATGGTGGTGAACTCAAAGTGACAAAACAAGTCCTAGTGTCCTTTAGCATCGGAAGTATTCGATGAAGTATTATGTGATGTAGTGCCGATGCACGCGGCCATTTGCTTCTAGGACGACCATGGCGATTCGGCCAACGGGTGATGCATGATGGTTACACTAATAGATACTCCTTCAAACATCTTGAAAGAGCGTGACACTTGCACCCTCACTCCAAAGCAAGTGTACGAGGATCAACAAAACTTAAACTTTCAATGGAACAAGCGAGAGAAAAGAAAAGAGTACAAAAGAGAAAATTAAGGAAAAGAGAGAGAAAGACTAAAATGTGAGAGAAAATGAAAAGAAACAAAACAAGTAAAAAGGGAGAGGAAAAGAAAGTGGAAAAATGAGTGTGTTTGCGAGGGTTAGTGATATCCGTGACGATGTTTTGAGACGACCTATGTATGTATTTGTGTACAAGGAGGCATTGTTGAATACTAACGAGTTATCTGAAAACTTGCTCGCTACATATTGTCTTTGATTCAGAATTTGAAGACATATTTCCGGACGAAATACCAAGTGGGCTGCCCCTATCCGAGGCATCGAACATCAAATAGACTTAGTACCGGAGTGCACTACCCAACCGTCACCTTATCGGAGTAATCCCGAAGAAACGAAGGAATTGCAAAAGCAAATTATGAACTCCTAGACAAAGGATACATCCGAGAGAGCTTAAGTCCTGTGCGGTCTTGCGGTGCTGCTTGTACCCAAGAAAGATGGGTCGTGGCGGATGTGCGTGGACTGTCGCACCATCAACAAAATCACTATCAAGTATCGACACCCGATACCCCGTCTTGACGACATGCTTGACGAATTAAGTGGAGCCCAGATTTTCACGAAAATCGATCTTAAAAGTGGCTATCATCAAATACGAATGCGAGAAGGCGATGAATGGAAGACGGCTTTCAAAACGAAATTGGGTTTGTATGAATGGTTGGTAATGCCATTCGCCTTACAAATGCTCCCAAAGACTTTTATGAGATTGATGAACCATGTATTACGTCGTTTATTGGTAAATTTTGTGTTGTATACTTTGACGATATCTTGGTCTACAGCAAAACTTTAGAGGAGCACGTACCACATTTACGAGCGGTGTTGGAAACTTTACGAAAAGAGGTATTGTATGCTAACCTCAAAAAGTGTTCATTTTGCACTGATAAAGTTGTGTTTTTAGGTTATGTCGTGAGTGCCAATGGTTTGGAGGTGGATCAAGAAAAGTTCAAGCGATTCAAGAATGGCGCGTCCGAGCGAACATTAGCCAAGTTCAAGCTTCCATGGATTGGCTAGCTTCTACCGTCGATTTGTGCCCAACTTTAGTACCATTGCAGCACCCTTAACAAGCGTGATTAAGAAAAACTCCGCATTTCACTGGTCTGAAGATCAAGAACGTTCATTTAATTTGCTTAAAGAATGTCTTGTGAAAGCTCCTCTATTGTCCCTTCCAAATTTTACTAAAACATTTGAAATTGAGTGTGGCGCTTGTGTAGGGATCGGGTGTGTTGACCCAAGATGGAAGACCGGTGGCGTGCTTGGTGAGAAATTAAGTGGCGCTTCCCTCAATTATCCGATGTACGACAAAGAGATGTATGCCTTGATTCAATCACTTGAAACTTGGCAGCACTATCTAAGATCAAGGAGTTCGTGATTCATTCCGATCACGAAGCACTTAAGTTTATTAAAGGTCGACATAAACTCAACAAACGACATGCAAAATGGGTCGAGTATTTAGAGTCATTTCCTATGTCATCAAATACAAGAAAGGTAAAGAAAATGTAGTGGTGATGCCTTGTCACGGAGATATACCTTATTGACCACTCTTGATTCTAAGTTACTTGGTTTTATCATATGAAAGAGTTGTATGCTAATGATGAGGATTTTGGAAATATATATGCTGCTTGTGAAAATGGGTCTTTTGAGAAATTTTTCAGTACGAAGGGTTTCTTTTAAAGAAAATAGGTTGTGTATACCACAAGGCTCCATTCGAGAGTTACTTGTGTTGGAGGCGCATAGTGGTGGCCTAATGGGACACTTTGGAATAAGCAAGACATTGTCGACCCTCCATGAACATTTTTATTGCCATGAATGTGGAGAGCGTGGAGCGGATCTGTGAGCGCTGCCTAATTTGTAAACGGGCTAAGTCGAAGGTCCAACCTCATGGACTTTACACACCACTTCCCATTCCCGACACCCCGTGGACCGATGTCTCACTTCCCATTCCCGACACCCCGTGGACCGATGTCTCTATGGATTTTATTCTTGGATTACCAAAAACTAAGACATGGAAGGACTCAATCTTTGTTGTAGTCGATAGATTCTCTAAAATGTCACATTTTATTTCTTGTGCTAAAAGCGATGACGTGCATATTGCTAATTTGTTTTTAGGAAATTGTACTGATTGCATGGATTACCAAGAACGATTGTTTCGATCGAGATACAAAGTTCTTGAGTCACTTTTGGCGGACATTATGGGAAAACTTGGGACGAAGTTATTGTTTTCAACCACTTGTCATCCCCAAACGGATGGCCAAACCGAGGTGGTAAACCGAGTTTTGTCAACTTTGTTGCGGCGTTAGTGCGAAAGAACCTCAAGGCGTGGGAAGAATGCTTACCCACATTGAGTTTGCTTATAATAGCTCTGTTCACTCAAAGAACCAAATTCTCTCCTTTTGAGACTGTCTATGGATTTAATCCTCTTACTCCTCTTGATTTATTACCTTTTCTGTTGATCAATTTGTCCATACAGATGCACGGAAAAAGGCTAAATTTGTCAAGGATTTACATAGGAAAGTTCGAGAGAATATTGAATCTCGAACCGAGCAATACGTCCAACGAGCCAACAAAGGACAAAACGAGTTGTATTTGAACCCGGAGACTGGTGCAGGTGCACATGAGAAAAGAAAGGTTTCAGCTCAACGAAGATCTAAGTTGTTGCCGCGAGGAGACGGCCCTTCCAAGTCATCGGCGAATCAATGAAAATTCGTATAAGCTTGACTTACGGTGAGTACAATGTTAGTGCTAGTTTTAATGTCTCGACTTGACTCCTTTCGATGTAGAATCTTGACTTGAGGACAAGTCATTTTCAAGAGGGGAGGATGATACGATCACGGCTTCCCATAAGCCAAGTCCAAGCCGAGATTCGATGGTGCTACCTCAAGGGCCGATCATAAGGGCTCGTGCAAAACAATTTAAAGAAGTCATTATAGCTTTAGTTCAAGATGTGTGGGATGATGTCAATGCTAGACCTATCGAACCGTTAGTGGCCATTTTGGAAATCCATGCGAACTTTTCTACAAGTTCATTTCAGCTCACCAAGCTCACCTTCATTCAAGTTAGCTCCCATGTAGCTCCACACCAGCTCATTAGCTCGGAACCAGCTCATTATCACTCACGAGTTTAGGCCCATTCGGGTTTAGCTCATGAATTAACCATCAGCTCATGGAGTTCGCTTTGAATTCATTTGACTACTATTGACTTTTTAATTAATAAGTTCAATAATTAGTTAATTAATATCCTACATATTAAATTTAGTTCACATTAGTTATATTAAGTATGTCTTAAAAGTGTTTATTGATGATAATTAAATTTGTCATAACCGAATTTAATGTTGATATTTGTGTTCACATTAGTTTGAGTTAATTATGTTCACATTTCTTATAGGAGCATAATGGGCATAAGGAGATTAAAAGCAAGCATGAATCTTGAAGGTGCATGGACGGTTGGGGGCTTGAATCTCTTAGGTGCATGTTCGCCAAGTGCATGTATGACCATATTCAATGTCTTTAAGGTTCATGAATGTTTCCATTCATGTATGGTGTGCTATCTCTTCATTCTCCAAGGTGACCATTCGGCCAAAGGGCACTCACACATGCATGAAGATAGCTTGGCCAATTAGCTTCCCATGACTCTCCTTAATTGTTCACACCTATGTTCACATGGCAAGACCATTCGGTTCACCTTGTTCACACTAGAAGACTCTTCAACATTCAGTTTCACACACATGATGGCCTTTGGAGTGTCCACAATTAATTCAAACTTTTTGGCCAAACATTGCTTCATTTAACAAGGTTGGCCGAATCTACAAGTGACCATTGGATATCATGCATTCACTTTGAGTTTTCTTAAGCATGAAGATGCATTCATCCACCATTCCCAAAACCGAATCTGGTCATGCATATTAAGAGTTATTTTTCTAGAATTTTCTTTTAATTAATGTGTAAGTATGAAAGGCCATTCGGCTACCTAGACTTAGGCTTATAAATACATGTTCAATTTCCATGTAAAGGACTTTTTGAAACTTTTGTTAATGTTATGCTGCCAAAATCGTGAGGTAAACTTTTCTTATATTTCGTTCAAAGATTCGTTTGGCGTTCCTAGCGTTCTAGTTGTGTCAACCGTGTTCTTTGTCGAACCCGAACTTATCACTATACGTAGTGTGGCGTTCAACATACCGAGGTTCCTATCTTGTTAGATAGTGGGTCGAGGTTTCCCTTACCAAACCTATAACCGAACTCAAAAGGCTAAATTAACGGGTCGATACCATTTCGGTATTTGGTTCTTGAAAGTACCTTTAGTAGTTCAAACCCATTCTTTCTTCTTACCTAATCGAACCTAAACCGACCAATTTGTTCATACCATTTTGTTCTTACCCTTTCGTTCCTACCATTCCATTCGTACCCCTCTTTCTACTCTGACTATACCTTCAACTCAACTAATCCTAACGTAACTTCTCGTAGACGATCGGGCAATCTACTTATGACTCGACTCTTCTCGAGACGGTTCGTATCACTTATCATGCTGATTCACTTGTATTATCTTCAAGTTGTAAAGAAAAAATGAGAGAAAAAGAAATGAAAGAGAGGCAAGAGGCGAGTAAGAGAGAAAATGAGAGATTCTTGAAAGAGATTGAGAAAGTCATTGAAAAAGCCGTTGAAAAAGAAAAAGAACAAAAGGAGATCAAAAGAAAAGAGAGGCAAGAAAAGATTATGAGAGAAAATGAGAGAATCTTGAATGAAATCGAGAAAAGAAACAAAGAAATGAAAGAAAAAGAAAAAGAGATTGAGAGTGAAAAAGAAAATGAGATTGAAAAAGAGAATGAAAAAGTGTTTGAGAGAGAGAAAGAATGTGAACAAGAAAAAAGAGAGGAAAAAGAAATTGAGATAAAAGAAACGAGCGATTCAGAAGAAATAGAATCGAGTGAAAACGATGTTAGTGAGCAAGCGATGATTCTTTCTACTAACACTTCTGCTCGATCTTTTTGTGATCTTTCTTTTAAGGTTCCTAAATGATACGATCGTGACCTGGAGTGCATCAAGTTCGAGCAAGGACTCAATGGTGCTGCCTCAAGGACCAATTACGCGAGCTCGAGCTAAGCAATTCAAGGAGGCCATTTCGGCCTTAGTTAATCAAGTGTGGGGCGAGGCTTTGGTTGGAGAAATAGATCGAGTTGGGACCAGCTTAATAAAGTGTCCTTGCAACATTTTGCAAACTAATTTCAGCTCAATTTCCGCTCCTTGAACCCGTTCCAACTAAATTGAACTTTTATTTATTTCTTTTAGCTTTGCATTTAGTTTGCATTTTAATACTTGCATTTAAGCCTCTTAGTGTAATAAATGAGTTGCTGGTCATTAATACAACTCATCTTAGTTTAATTAAATGAGTTTATTTGATGAATTTAATTTAATGAGTTGCTTCTTTAATTAATCTAGTTACTAGGTTAATTTATTGGTGCATGAGTTAAAGTTCATTAAATACTTCTTTTAATTAACTAGTTGTTGGAATAAATGATGCATAAGTGTGTGTTCATTTATTTACGTAGTTGTTAATTTGTTTAAAGCTTAATAATTGAATAAATGTGACGGTTACATATGTTTTAATTGCAGGTGACTTTTCAATTCACAAAGGCTGTTACGCATTCAATAAAGGAGACTTTTCAAGTTATTTTGGTTACAAAAGAGGGGGCTGTTATAAAGAAAGCATTAAGCATCATTAAAAGAGAGTTTAAAGGAGCATTTCATGTCCTTTAAAATCTGGTAGCAGCTTGTTCAAATACCCCAACGTTTTTTTTCTACTTAATGGACAATTTATGCATTGCAAATTTCATTAAAGTGGCTGGAGTCTATTCAACTAGCCAAAGGGAAAATCAAGAGTAATTTTTCAAGCCTTTAAGGACATTAATTCAGCTAGTTGAAGAAAGGAGTTATTGACTCTAGAATTTCAAAAGTCTTTAATTTATAATTAGCCTTTTACTATGTGACCATTCGGCTAGCTCATTTTAGCCTTATAAATTCTTGTAACCAAGCCTTTTGGGCCACTAGTTTTTGGAATATTTTTGTTAATGATATTCTACCAAATTTGTGAGGCAAACTTTTCTCTGTTTTCGTTCAAAGATTTGTTGGCTACCTAGTGTTCTAGTTGTGTCATCCATTTTCTTTGTTGAAAACTGAACTTATCACTATTCGTAGTGTGGCGTTCAAACATGCTAAGGTTCCTACTTTGCTAAGTAGTGGGTCGAGGTTCTCATATTCTCCATCCGACCACCTTGAAATCTTATAGACATTTGGGTCAATATTTTCTAATATTGGTTCGTGTTTCTTTTTGAGATCATTTTCATTTCCATTCTGTTCCATCTTTTCGTTTCATTATAACCAAACCTACAAAACCTTTATATCCATAAACCCAACTACATAAACTTCATATCCATAAACCCATCTTTGAATCCTTTTACATAGCTTCTACCATTATTTACGTTAAAACATCCTTTTGAACAAATCGAACGCTACTTCTTCGTAGACGATCAGGCAAACTCACATACGACTCGACTCACCCTGAGGCGGATCGTATCATTTGGTATCAGAGCTACAAAAACGAGGAGTACGAGCATTCAAAATTACTCCAGGAATAGTCTGTGACTCATCAAGTATGTTTCAAAAAAAAATTGAAAAAAAAACAAAATCTGAAAATTTGAACATAGTTTTACTCCTTCTCCATTTTTCAATCCTGAAACTTTTACCCTCACATCCACTTCCATCCTTGACCTTTTCGCCACACTATACTCGAATTAATTTCTTTCTTGTAAGCCTACCCAGTTTTAAATCAAATCATCCTTTGTTACCCATTTGAAACCGACCACCTAGACTAAGGTTAAGCCTTGGCGAATCTGCTTACGAAATCACGAGAAAGGTAAAGAGAGGTAAAAGGCACGAGTGTTGTGAGAGCATTAGAGTGTTGAAAAAGCCGATCTTGAGTGCAAACACGAGTGTGAGTGCCATTCAAATTTTATTGTGAGTGACTAGTGAGATTTGTGGTAAGGTATTCATTTTTTGTTTTGTTTTATTCATTTTTCTTTTCATCTATTAATCATGTCTCGAGAAGAGTTTTCAGCCTTTGAATTTCAATATTTGTTGAAAGAGATGGAGTGCATGCTCGATCGAAAAATCAAGCCTGTCCAAGAAAAGCTAGACCATCGAGCAAGAGTTCAACGAAAGCAAATTGTTCCAAGTTAGAAAAAGGAGTCAAGAACATCACGGAGACACACATCTGATGACTACTCGAGAAGAGATTTCTATCGTGATACCTATTCGACAAGAAATTCGAGTAGAAAGAAAGAAAGTTTCGAGTCTAAGGTCTTTCGAGATAACGAACGAGGGAGCCCAAGTAACTCTTCGTATGCATCCACGAAGACTCATTCTCGAAGAATTGATCGTGAATTCTATCTAAATGATTTCACATCTTTCGAACAAAATACTTATCATGCTGATTCACTTGTATTATCTTCAAGTTGTAAAGAAAAAATGAGAGAAAAAGAAATGAAAGAGAGGCAAGAGGCGAGTAAGAGAGAAAATGAGAGATTCTTGAAAGAGATTGAAAAAGCCGTTGAAAAAGAAAAAGAACAAAAAGAGATCAAAAGAAAAGAGAGGCAAGAAAAGATTATGAGAGAAAATGAGAGAATCTTGAATGAAATCGAGAAAAGAAACAAAGAAATGAAAGAAAAAGAAAAAGAGATTGAGAGTGAAAAAGAAAATGAGATTGAAAAAGAGAATGAAAAAGAGTTTGAGAGAGAAAGAATGTGAACAAGAAAAAAGAGTGGAAAAAGAAATTGAGATAAAAGAAACGAGTGATTCAGAAGAAATAGAATCGAGTGAAAACGATGTTAGTGAGCAAGCGATGATTCTTTCTACTAACACTTCTGCTCGATCTTTTTGTGATCTTTCTTTTCAGGTTCCTAAATGATACGATCGTGACCTGGAGTGCATCAAGTTCGAGCAAGGACTCAATGGTGCTGCCTCAAGGACCAATTACGCGAGCTCGAGCTAAGCAATTCAAGGAGGCCATTTCGGCCTTAGTTAATCAAGTGTGGGGCGAGGCTTTGGTTGGAGAAATAGATCGAGTTGGGACCAGCTTAATAAAGTATCCTTGCAACATTTTGCAAACTAATTTCAGCTCAATTTCCGCTCCTTGAACCCGTTCCAACTAAATTGAACTTTTATTTATTTCTTTTAGCTTTGCATTTAGTTTGCATTTAATACTTGCATTTAAGCCTCTTAGTTTAATAAATGAGTTGCTGGTCATTAATACAACTCATCTTAGTTTAATTAAATGAGTTTATTTGATGAATTTAATTTAATGAGTTGCTTCTTTAAGTAATCTAGTTACTAGGTTAATCTATTGGTGCATGAGTTAAAGTTCATTAAATACTTCTTTTAATTAACTAGTTGTTGGAATAAATGATGCATAAGTGTGTGTTCATTTATTTACGTAGTTGTTAATTTGTTTAAAGCTTAATAATTGAATAAATGTGACGGTTACATATGTTTTAATTGCAAGTGACTTTTCAATTCACAAAGGCTATTACGCATTCAATAAAGGAGACTTTTCAAGTTATTTTGGTTACAAAGAGGGGCTGTTATAAATGAAGCATTAAGCATCATTAAAGAGAGTTTAAAGGAGCATTTCATGTCCTTTAAAATCTGGTAGCAACTTGTTCAAATACCCCAACGTTTTTTTTTGCTACTTAATGGACAATTTATGCATTGCAAATTTCATTAAAGTGGTGGAGTCTATTCAACTAGCCAAAGGGAAAATCAAGAGTCATTTTCAAGCCTTTAAGGACATTAATTCAGCTAGTTGAAGAGAGGAGTTATTGACTCTAGAATTTCAAAAGTCTTTAATTTATAATTAGCCCTTTAATAGCACTTTACTATGTGACCATTCGGCTAGCTCATTTTAGCCTTATAAATTCATGTAACCAAGCCTTTTGGGAGACTACTTTTTGGAATATTTTTGTTAATGATATTCTGCCAAATTTGTGAGGCAAACTTTTCTCTGTTTTCGTTCAAAGATTTTTTGGCTACCTAGTGTTCTAGTTGTGTCATCCATTTTCTTTGTTGAAAACCGAACTTATCACTACTCGTAGTGTGGCGTTCAAACATGCTAAGGTTCCTACTTTGCTAAGTAGTGGGTCGAGGTTCTCATATTCTCCACCCGACCACCTTGAAAACTTATTAACATTTGGGTAAATATTTTCTAATATTGGTTCGTGTTTGTTTTTTAGATCATTTTCATTTCCATTCCATTCCATCTTTTCGTTTCATTATAACCAAACCTACAAAAACTTTATATCCATAAACCCAACTACATAAAATTCATATCCATAAACCCATCTTTGAATCCTTTTACATAGTTTCAGCCATTATTTACGTTAAAACATCCTTTTGAACAAATCGAACGCTACTTCTTCATAGACGATCGGGCAAACTCACATACGACTCGACTCACCCCGAGGCGGATTGTATCAATATGGAGCAATCGAGATCGGAGTTGTTCCCGGTATCAACTCAATACCAAATTCTACTTCTCTGACAGGAGGCAAACCCGAAAACTCTTCTAGAAATACATCCACGAATTCACATACAATCAGCACTGATTCAATTTTCTTCTCAAATTCCTTTGTATTCAACACATACACCAAATAAGCTTCATAACCCTTTCTCAAATATCTCTGAGCCGACATCGAAGAAATCACACTAGGCAATGCCTCTGATTTGTTTGATTCAATCCGCAAAATTTTACCATTTTCACATTTTAATTCAATAACCTTTTATTTAGAATTTACTATAGCATCATGCAATGTCAACCAATCCATACCCAAAATAACATCAAATTCATCAAACGGCAACAACATCAAGTCGGTCGAAAAATAATGACCTCTAATCATCAAAGGACATTTCTTGCATACTTTATCAACTATAACACATTTGCCTAACGGGTTTGACACTTTAATCATAAATTCCATAGACTCAACAGGTATACTCATATTAGACACCAATTTCATGCACACATATGAATGAGTAGAACCGGGGTCAATCAAAGTAATAATGTTAACATCACAAAGAGAGAAAATACCAGTGATCACATCGGGAGATGAAGCATCTTCACACGCCCTTATGGCATAAGCTCTAGCTGGAGCTCTAGCTTCAGATTTAAACACTGAATCTCTGACTACATTCTTGCCACTTGCCTCATTCCCAGCATTTCTCGAAGATCTTCCTCTTGAAACTGCACCACTAAGTTTTGCATTCTAAAATTTTTCTTTCTGAATTCTTGGGAAAGTCTCTAATAAAATGATCTAGAGAACCACACTGGTAACATTCGTTAGTTCTACATGGACCAAGGTGACTTCTACCGCATCGTTGGCACTCGGGTCTAACAAATCTCGAATTTCCCACACTAGCCACAAAAGTAATTTGAGATTTAAAACCCGCATTTTGCTTCTTACGATTCCCATACGAATGTCCGACCGAAACATGAGAACAAGAATACATATCTCTGGATTTTCTAGATTGCGGTGTGAATGCACTGCTCATCGGTCTTTTCTTCAAATTTCTAGTCTCAGCCTCAGCCTTTCTCTTTTCTTTAATTAGTTCTTCAGCCTTGCAAGCCCGATCAACAAGTATTATGAACTCTTTCAACTCAAGAATTCCCACAAATACTTTAATGTCTTCATTGAGTCCGTCTTCAAATCGTCTGCACATTTTAGCCCCTGAAGGAATACATTCTCTAGCATACTTACTCAACCGAACGAACTCCCTTTCATACTCAGTAACTGTCATGTTGCCTTGTTTTAACTCGAGAAACTCTTTACGCTTCTGTTCAACAAATCTTTCACTGATGTATTTCTTCCAAAATTCTTCTTGAAAGAACTCCCAAGTCATTTTCTCTTTCAGTACCACTGAAATTAATGTCTTTCACCAATAATAGGCTGAATCTCTCAACAAGGATATAGCACATTTTAAACACTCTTTAGGTGTACAAGACAATTCATCAAATACCTGAATAGAATTCTCAAGCAAAAATTCTGCTTTCTCAGCATCATCATCAACCTTTGCCCTGAATTCTTCAGCCCTTTGCTTGCGAATTCTGTCAACTGGGGTTCTATAAAATTTCATCAGATCCATACCTTGAGGCATTGGGGGTACAGGTTGAGTAATCGGGGGAGGTGGGGGAGGTTGCTGAGCATTCGGGTTCGTACGAATGAACTCGGTGTACCATGCATTCATCATCTGGAGAAAGGCTTCCCGAGCCCCTTCTCCTTCTCTTTGACTAATAGTAGGAGGTCGATTTTCAGCTGGCACCGCCCCTTCAACAGGAGCTGGCGCATTGCTCTCTACATCATCGGCCACAGCTGGATCATGATCCATTTACTATAAAAAAATCATTTTAAAGGTCAAGAGTCGTCACACTATCACAATATATATGGCATGTCTAGCAAAACCCGTACATACACCACGTTAGTCCGAGAACTGACTAAATCGTAACTCTGATACCACCAAATGTAACACCCCCTTACCCGAGACCGTTGCCAGAGTCGAGCACGAGGTGTTAATAGACTTAAATTATCACTTAAACAATTTCAAACAATTTATTTCACCTTTCATAGTAAACTGCTCATCTACATCACAGTCGCTAAAAAAATCATATCTCAAGTTACGAAACTCTAAATTAATGTAACACCCTGAATTTGGGCCTAGAAGAGTTGGGCTTTGAGTCTGGGATTCGGATAGAAGAAAACCTGAATAATTAAGAAGTTTTAAATATTATCGTTTAAGAAAAAATTTTTGAATTAAATTACTACTAGAAAATTTTCTTGTATTTATTATTACGGATATTTTGAATTTTTATGAAATTTTAATTAGTATTATCGATAAAATTATTATTATTAGAAAAATATTACTGTATGTATGTTTGAAAAATTTTATGAAAATTATTATTACTTACTTGTATTATTGATATTTGCAATTTTTATTATTAGATATATTTCTAAAGATATAATTATAATTACTATTATTAGATAGGAAAATATATATATATATATATATATATATATATATATTTATAAAAGTATTGTTGTTTTGGTGTTTCAACTCTAGGAAAAAAATTGTTTTAATTTTTGCCTCATAGAGGGAATCTGGGCATAAGGCTTATAAAATAAATTGGGCAAGACTGGGCATGAAGAAGCGTACCTGGACCAGTGGTTAGCATGCTAGGTAGTGAGAAGGAGAGCTGGGGTTCGACTCCCAGCATGTGCAAAAGTGTTTTATTTTTCTTTATATCAGGGAACGACGCAGGGAAGCCTTATATATAGTTGGGGTTAAAAGGTAACACAAAGGGAAGTTCGGTCTAGTGGCAGTGGCGCTAGGAGTATGGTATAGTGCCTAGGTTCGAGGGTTGGCACACGCAAAGGCTTGTTTTTATTTTAGAAGCCAGGTCACACTAAAGTAAGGTTTAAGAATAGTTACGATCGAGTTATGCTACAAGGACGCTTGTGGCGCAGTGGCAGTAGGGTGCTAAGAGTTCCACAAGGGCACGGGTTCTAGTCCAGGCGCAGGTATGTTTTAATTTTATATTTTTAAAATGAACGGGACTTCAGCAGGTAACCTTTTAAGATAAAATGTAACGGTATATTGTTGAAAGCGAACATGCGTCGATGGCCAACAACGTCTTTGGGCAACTGGAGGTCCCAGTTCGAGCAGCGTTCTGCAAGAGAGTTCTTCTTTTTCTGTCGCCGTGGGAAGGACCATACGGGATTGAAACTCTACCAAAGAATGGGAGGAGTCGGTGAAGCGGTGGATCGCTAGCTAGCGATGGAGAGTTTGAATTAAATTCAAACTTTGAATTTGGCCATGAATTAAGGAGCCAAGGAAGGAATTAAAATTGGAAAAGGACTTTTGTGCCTATTTAAGCACCCATTTGGGCATAAGCATGAGGTGCCGATTGTTTTTATTTTGGGGGGCCTTCATGAGTTATATCCTTCTTAGAGGTTTGGGATATTTTTTTTAGTGTGGTAGCCAATTCTCTCCTTTGCTATTTTCTTTCGTCGAAGCCAAATTCTATTTAAAACAACTTTTTCTTCTCAAATATTGGTTGCCGATTACTCCTTTGGTTGAAACCATATCTCCTTTCCTTTTAATCTTTCAAAAGACCGAACCTCTAATCTTACATCTCTTCCTCTACTGATTGTCTCTTCCATGGTAAACTTATCGTCACCTATTTTTCTTTTAGATCACAATAGCCATATTCTAGGATAGATCCAAAAGACGAAAAGCTTCATATTTTAGTGATTCGGGAATTAATATTTAGATCTATTTTCTACGCACGTGATGTGATCCGGCCCGGGTAGATGAGTCGAATTCACGTAGTTGCCCGATCGTAGTTCGAGAGAGTCGTTCGTGTCTCGGATTTTAGTAATAAAAGTAAAATAATGGATTAGAATAAGCGGAAGGTTTCAAGAAGGGTAAGTTTAGTAATAGGTTCGGTTATATGTAGCAAAGATGGGTGATGGATAAATGGGTCGGTTTGGTTACAAGAAGGAAAGTTGAAAGATGGGGGATGGAAAAACAAACTCAACATCAGGAATGATTCAACACTAAGAAGTGTCACCCCGGTTCCTATATTGTTAAGGTGAAGTATGGATAGATGGATAGGTGAACGCCACACCAAGATTGGTGATAAGTTTAAACAAGACGATTGACGCCACTAGCACAAGCCAGATAAGTCTTTCGAAACTTGTACGAGATATGAGAGGAAGCAACCTCACAAGAACAAATGTTCATTAACAATTTTGGCAAAAGTCTCTTACAATTGAAAGAAAACAAATACTTATAGGCACATAGATGACCATTCAAATTCGGAATCTAGGTGTTCACACAATAATAAAAATGTTCACACTAATGTATTAAAATAGTTCATAAATTCGGCAGATTCATGAACTAGTTGAATGGACACTTTCTTCCCCCTAAGTGTGTGCATGAATGCTTAATCATAAAGAAAGGCTTCAAGTGACCTGTATGTGCACCAAAGGTTGCATTCATCTCCTTAGGACGTTCATGCACTTGTATGGAACATGTATCCTCATAATTAAACTCTTTAATAGCATGTAGGTTCATAAATGAACCTAGTAAATTCGTTCTCCCCTTTGTGCATACACTTAATTCAATCAATGTGTTGAATTATTGAGTTAATTCCTTCCTTTGGACGTTCTTGAACCCATCCATGCATGTGTAGTAGCTTATAAGTCAATTCAAAGTGTGAACAGTACTTCTTGGCGAATAAGTGCCTTGGAAAGTTAGGAGACAACCACCATACATGCACTTAAGCCATTCATGCATTCTATCATCCCATGCATTTGATCCATTCATGGACCAGCCTTTAATGTCCATACATGCATTCGACACATGCATGAATTTGTAGAAACCTTGCATCTAGCCGTACATGCACCAAAGATTTAATACTTCTTCATTCATGAGTGTGGAATGCCCAAAAGAGATGTTTCTTCATCCATACATTGTACCGTCCAAAGGGATGTACCTACATGAAATAAACAAGTCATTAAGATATCTCATGGACACTCATAAATTCGGCATGATGTGAACACATTAATTTCATGCATTAATTCAGCTATGTGGACATAATCAATTTATGTAATGACTATGGCATATTAATAACAAATATTAATATAAGACAAGTTTAATGCTTAAATAAATATATGCAAATTTTTATTTAATGCATTAAAGACAAAACCGAGTTCAAACTAAAATGAGCTAAGCTTTAGCTCTTGAGCTAAAGTTGAGCTGAGGCTAAACTCCTAAACTAAAGTTGAGCTAAGGTTTAGCTTGTGAGTTGAAAGTGAGCTAGGAGTGAGCTCGATTTAGCTCAGGCAAGATGGATTGAGCTCGAATAAGCTGGATTTGAGCTGGACGAAGCTCGTGGAGCTGGAAACGAGCTTGGATCAGCTTGCCAACATGTCATTGCTCGGCTTGACAGACTTGCTCGATAAAGTTCGCGGGGCGTGCTCGTATCAGCACGTCTAAGTTGGATTCACGACGGATCTGGGGTAGAAAGGTATTTGGAACATTCTTCAACTAGTATATCTCTTGGTAAGTATTTGAACCTTCTTTCCATTCGTATCTTGTGGTTTAAGAAAAGATGAAAACCCCTATATACATAGGGTGGATGTCGACTAAGGCTGAAAGGATTTTTTTTTTTGGTGTTATTTGGTTTGTTGGTGCTAGTGAGGATTAAAGGCTGCCGATCGAGGAGTGTGTGAAAAGCTTGGATCATCAGAGTGACTAAATCTAGATCTAGTCATCAATTTCGGCAAAGGTATAACCCTAGGGCCATTATGGATGGTGGCCGAATATGTAAGCGATGATAATAGATAGTTTTTGATTTGGTTTAAATATTAGCATGATCTAATCTATAAACGGATGATTATAGGAGAAATCGAGTAGGAGATCTTGTCAAGGAATATCGCAAATCAGGTGTGTACCGAATACCCTCTCATAGTTCAATTTGGCAAAAGCCGAAATTCCAGAATTTCGTGGGCTTGTGAGTGTGCGAGTGCTCACAAGACATTTAGAAATCATTAGATCTAAAATCGCAAAGTGGTAAGTTAGTCGTGTGTGAAATTTCGTGCACTTTGGTAATTGGGCCTCGATAGACTAAAATTGGGCCCAATGGGCTTATGGGCCCATACGAGAAAAAAAGATAATAAAAAAATAGGCAATAAGTATGTTCTGTTAGACTGTGGAATTGAAACTACTTAAACCGGTAAACTGGTCATAAAACTTGAATTAAATGGGCTTAAATTGCTAGTGGACACTGTAGGGCCCATTAGGGGTTTTAGGGCCCAATGGCTAAAATTGTGAAATTGAGACAAATAAATTATTGCAATGACAAAGGGGCTAGTAAGGACCGTAACATTCATGAAAACCCTTAAAACTGATAAAATTACTGAGATACCTTTATAGGTGGAAATTTTACAGATTTACCCCTAAGAGCAAAATTACTGATATACCCCTAGGGTTAAGGTTGACCTGAATGCATGTTTGACTATTACTATTTATTGCATGCCATGTTATTATTATCTTATGCATAGGACTGGGTTATTGACGGAGGAAGTACTGAAAGTGGCTTGTCCACGTACTGGAGGCTTTGCCTCAACTTATCGATATCTGACGAAGAATCTTTGAATCTGTGGAGTGTAGGGCTAGGTGGGTTGAGCTATTCCCCACATGGAGTGTAGGGCTGGTACGGGTGGAGTGTAGCGATTGGTTATAGGCTGGGTTGGGCTTGCATACACAAATATGTCTGTTCTGTTCTGGAATGGGCCTATGGGCCATACTGTTAACTAAAAAGGGGCTAAGGCCTAGTTTACTGTATTCTGAAAAGGGTTTCGACCCAGTTCCCACTATTATCTGAATAGGGCTTAGGCCCAATGGGCTTGAGCTGACTTGGGCTTTGGATGGGTTTTCCATACACACTGAGTTTTCCAAACTCACCCCCTTTCTCTTCCATCCTCGCAGGTGAGCCCTAGTTGGTGGACTTGGAGCTGGGCGGGATTCAGAGTGGCCACGAAGATTAAATTTCTGGTTTTTTTTTAATAAGTTTCAATTAGCTTCCTTTAAAATTTTGCATTTATTTTTGATTATTTCTATTTTGGTTAAAGTTGTAATAAGGCCGCTCTATTATTTTTATTTTGGGATTTTAAATTACTTAAATCGTTTTCAACTTGAGATTCACATCACTTAAATTGATTCCTTGAAATTGGTTAGCTCTAGGGCGCGTTATAAAAAGATTACCTGATTTCAAAACATCGCGAAACAAGACAAAGCTTCTGCAACGAAAACGTTTTCAAAATTAATAAGTGATTTCAAATGATTTAAAATGAAATGGTTTTCACTGAACAATCGCTCAGTTAAAGTGTGGCAATGGTTGTGTGCATGTCTAGGAGTAGATCCGTGGAGAGCTTGGTACTTAAGCAGTCTAATAGACTCACCTCCTCTTTTCTGGCATCCTACCTGGTGCACAGCTTCCATTCACTTTAATTTAAAATGAAAATATTCTTTAAACACTAAGAAAAATTTAGATAAAACATGAGTTTTCAGTTACGCTTCAATGTGACACGCTGGATTCAGCCGTAACGTCTGGGCCAGGTTTGGGGTGTTACATTTAGTGGTATCAAAGCGAAGTTGCAACAACTCGGCTGTGGATCGGGTCAAAAAGGTTTTCAAAAATTTTTAAACCCAAGAAGGGTATTTTTGGAAAAATTTTGATTTTCTGGAAAAATTTTGTTTTAAAGAGACTTTTTTTTTTCAAATTTGTCTTCTTCAAAACACACATGTTTTGAGAATTTGATTTTAAAGAGGTTAGATTCTGCTAAGTTTTCTGAGATCTGATGTGGCACACTGAATCCCCGACACCAAGTCTGTAAGTATTTTTGCCTTTAAATACTGTACTGTACTAAAACCTTACTGTAGATAGGATTGAAACTTTACTATGATACTGTAGCTAGGTTGATGCTGAAACCATAGAGACTGAGACAGTAGGAACTAAAAACCCAAAAAGATTGAGACTGTAGCTAGGCTATGATTCTGTAAAGAACAAAAACTCTAAAATACTATCTCTGCATAAGACATATGAATAAATAGTAAAATTTTTGAGATCTTTGTAGTTATTTTATATGTGAACTGGTAATGTAGAGTTTTATATGGATTCTGAGGGTAAGCAAAGTCTGCCAACTTCGGGTAGCGGTAACTCGGAGCTTGGTATAGAGGCACTGACCGAGTTAGTAAGGAAAGTGGTAGAGGAAGTATTGGATACCAAAATTAAGGAAATTAGGAAAACACTTCAAGTAGGGTGCTTGGGGTGTAAGAAAAGGAAGGATCCTAGTTCTCAGAGAACAGAGCCTCGTTCTGTGAAACATGTTAAGACATGACCAAACTTTCCTACCTGCAAGAACTACAACAGGCATCATCTGGGTGAGTGTAATAGGAAGACAGGAGCATGCTTTAGATGCGGGTCACGGGAACATCGAGCTTAAGATTGCCAAGCTTATTCTAGTTAGGAGTGCGTGATGTTTGGGTACAAATTGTATACATGTGTGATAAAGTGTTTATTTATTTCGATAATTAGATGTTCTGGGTCGTATTAAAATTATTTAGATCAGAGTGCGCAACGGTAGCGTAGTAGCATAGTGTTACACGATTATTTTAGTTTTGGAAATTTCGAGGATGAAATTTCTTTAAGGAGGGTAAAGTTGTAACACCCTGAATTTGGGGCCTAGAAGAGTTGGGCTTTGAGTCTAGGATTCAGATAGAAGAAAACCTGAATAATTAAGAAGTTTTAAATATTATCGTTTAAGAAAAAAATTTTGAATTAAATTACTACTAGAAAATTTTTACTGTATTTATTATTACGGATATTTTAAATTTTTATGAAATTTTAATTTGTATTATGAGATAAAATTATTATTATTAGAAAAATATTATGTATGTATGTTTGAAAAATTTTATGAAAATTATTATTACTTATCTGTATTATTGATATTTGAAATTTTTATTATTAGATATATTTCTAAAATTATTATTATAATTACTATTATTAGATAGGAAAAATATATATTTATAAAAGTATTGTTGTTTTGGTGTTTAAACTCTAGGAAAAAATTGTTTTAATTTTTGCCTCATAGAGGAATCTGGGCATAAGGCTTATAAAATAAATTGGGCAAGACTGGGCATGAAGAAGCGTGCACAGGCGATGGTTAGCATGCTAGGTAGTGAGAAGGAGAGTGGGTTCGACTCCAAAGATGTGCAAAAGTTTTTATTTTTCTTTATATCGGGGAACAATGCAGGAAGCCTTATATATAGTTGGGGTTAAAAGGTAACACAAAGGGAAGTTCGGTCCAATGGCGAGGCTACTGGGAGTGTGGTATAGTGCCTAGGTTCGAGGTTGGCACACATAAAGGCTTGTTTTATTTTAGAAGCCAGTCACACTAAAGTAAGGTTTAAGAATAGTTGTGACTGAGTTATGCTATAAGGACACTTGTGGTGCAGTGGTAGTAGGGTGCTAGGAGTTCCACAAGGGCACGGGTTCTAGTCCAGGCGCAGGTATGTTTTAATTTTATATTTTTAAAATGAACGTCTCAGTAGGTAACCTTTAAGATAAAATGTGACGGTATATTGTTGAAAGGGAACACGCGTCCCAGTGGCCAGCAGCGTGCTTTGGGCAACCTGGAGGTCCCAGGTTCGAGCAGCGTTACGCGTAAGAGAGTGCTTCTTTTTGCTGTACACACATGGGAAGGGCCGTACGGGATTGAAACTCTACCAGCAATAGGAGGAGTCGGCTGAGCGGTGGACTGCTGCTAAGCAGTGGAGAGTTTGAATTAAATTCAAACTTTGAATTTGGCCATGAATTAAGGAGCTAAGGAAGGAATTAAAATTGGAAAAGGACTTTTGTGCCTATTTAAGCACCCATTCGGGCATAAGCATGAGGTGCCGATTGTTTTTATTTTGGGGGGCTTTCATGAGTTATATCCTTCTTGGAGGTTTGGGATATTTTTTTTAGTGTGGTAGCCAATTCTCTCCTTTTCTATTTTCTTTCCTCGAAGCCAAATTCTATTTAAAACAACTTTTTCTTCTCAAATATTGGTTGCCGATTACTCCTTTGGTTGAAACCATATCTCCTTTCCTTTTAATCTTTCAAAAGACCGAACCTCTAATCTTACATCTCTTCCTCTACTGATTATCTCTTCGATGGTGAACTTATCGTCACCTATTTTTCTTTTAGATCGCAATAGCCATATTCTAGGATAGATCCAATAGACGAAAAGCTTCATATTTTAGTGATTCGGGAATTAATATTTAGATCTATTTTCTACGCACGTCTAAGTTGGATTCACAATAGATCTGGGGTAGAAAGGTATTTGGAACGTTCTTCAACGAGCAGATCTCTTGGTAAGTATTTGAACCTTCTTTCCATCCGTATCTTGTGGTTTAAGAAAAGCTGAAATCCCCTATATACATAGGGTGGCTGTCGACTAAGGCTGAAAGGATTTTTTTTTTTGGTGTTATTTGGTTTGTTGGTGCTAGTGAGGATTAAAGGCTGCCGATCGAGGAGTGTGTGAAAAGCTTGGATCATCGGAGTGACTAAATCTAGATCTAGTCATCCATTTCGGGAAAGGTATGAATCCTAGGGCCATTATGGATGGTGGCCGAATATGTAAGCAATGATAATAGATAGTTTTCAATTTGGTTTAAATATTAGCATGATCTAATCTATAAACGGTTGATTATAGGAGAAATCGCGTAGGAGATCTCGTCAAGGAATATCGCAAATCAGGTGTGTATCGAACACCCTCTCATAGTTCAATTCGGCAAAAGCTGAAATGCCGAAATTCTAAAATTTCGTGAGCTTGTGAGTGTGCGAGTGCTCACAAGACGTTTAGAGATCATTAGATCTGAAATCGCAATGTGGTAAGTTAGTCGTGTGTGAATTTTCGTGCACTTTGGTAATTGATCCTCGATAGACTAAAACTGGGCCCAATGGGCTTACGGGCCCAAACGAGAAAAAAAGATAATAAAAAAATAGGCAATAAGTATGTTCTGTTAGACTGTGGAATTGAAACTGCTTAAACCGGTAAACTGGTCATAAAACTTGAATTAAATGGGCTTAAATTGCTAGTGGACACTGTAGGGCCCATTAGGGGTTTTAGGGCCCAATGGCTAAAATTGTGAAATTGAGACAAATAAATTATTGTGATGACAAAGGGGCTAGTAAGGACCGTAACATTCATGAAAACCCTTAAAACTGATAAAATTACTGAAATACCTTTATAGGTGGAAATTTTACAGATTTACCCTTAGGAGGAAAATTACTGATATACCCCTAGGGTTAAGGTTGACCTGAATGCATGTCTGACTGTTACTATTTACTGCATGCCATGTTATTATTAAATGATGCATGGGATTGGATTATTGATGGAGGAAGTACTTAAAGTGGCTTGTCCACGTATTGGAGGCTTTGCCTTAACTTACTGATATCTGAGCAGCAATGCTGCAACTGTGGAGTGTAGGGCTAGGTGGGTTGAGCTATTCCCCACATGGAGTGTAGGGCTGGTACGGGTGGAGTGTAGCGGTTGGTTATAGGCTGGGTTGGGCTTGCATACACAAATATGTTTGTTCTGTTCTGGAATGGGCTTATGGGCCATACTGTTAACTGAAAAGGGGCTAAGGCCTAGTTTACTGTATTCTGAAAAGGGTTTCGACCCAGTTCCCACTGTTATCTGAATAGGGCTTAGGCCCAATGGGCTTGAGCTGACTTAGGCTTTGGATGGGTTTTCCATACACACTGAGTTTTCCAAACTCACCCCCTTTCTCTTCTA
Organism: Gossypium arboreum; assembly: GCF_025698485.1. Taxonomy (NCBI): domain Eukaryota; kingdom Viridiplantae; phylum Streptophyta; class Magnoliopsida; order Malvales; family Malvaceae; genus Gossypium; species Gossypium arboreum. Next base: position 71,211,903 of record NC_069075.1, read on the forward strand.
TCCTCGCAGGTGAGCCCTAGTTGGTGGACTTGGAGCTAGGTGAGATTCAGAGTGGCCACGAAGATTAAATTTCTGGTTTTTTTTAATAAGTTTCAATTAGCTTCCTTTTAAATTTCGCATTTATTTTTGATTATTTCTATTTTGGTTAAAGTTGTAATAAGGCCGCTCTATTATTTTTATTTTGGGATTTTAAATTACTTAAATTATTTTCAACTTGAGATTCACATCACTTAAATTGATTCATTGAAATTGGTTAGCTCTACGGCGCGTTATAAAAAGATTACCTGATTTCAAAACATCGCGAAACAAGACAAAGCTTCCGCAACGAAAACGTTTTCAAAATTAATAAGTGATTTCAAATGATTTAAAACGAAATGGTTTCCACTGAACAATCGCTCAGTTAAAATGTGGCAATGGTTGTGTGCATGTCTAGGAGTGGATCCGTGGAGAGCTTGGTACTTAAGCAGTCTAATAGACTCACCTCCTCTTTTCTGGCATCCTAACTGGTGCACAGCTTCCATTCACTTTAATTTAAAACGAAAATATTCTTTAAACACTAAGAAAAATTTAGATAAAACATTAGTTTCAGTTACGCTTCAATGTGACACGCTGGATTTGGCCGTAACGTTTGGGCCGGGTTTGGGGTGTTACAATTAAAATCCATAAAATTTCCATGAAACTAGACTCATATATGTATATTTACTAATATTTTTCCAGAATTTTTGGTCGGGCCAATTAGTACAGTTTATTAGTTAAAGTTTCCCCTATTTTAGTGTTTGACTGCTCTGACCTCTGTTTACTACGAATCACTTTTCTCTCTGTACAAAATTCAAATGACTATTTCGTTTGTTTCTATTATAAGTAAACTCAATAAACAATCTATACATATAAAGTATGACTCCCAATTATTTTTTTACAATGTTTAGTGAATTTCTAAAGTCAAAATAGGGGATTCAAAAATAGCTCTAACCCTATTCAACCAAAACTCAAATTTCTCATAAAATAAAACTTATTTACCTATTTTGTTTCTTCCATATGAAAATAGACTCAATAATCTTCAATTTCATATTTTATTCATTATCTAATTCTGTCTCTACTATTTTTAGTGATTTTTCAAACTCACATCATTGCTGCTATATGATACTATTTTATAGCAAATTTCACCTTTTTATGAATTTCCATGGATTAGATATAAGCATACATAACACCAAATATGATCTTGATTAGCCATTCCAATGGCTAATCATTACCAAACATTTCCTTACCACCCAATAGCCATATCATAAGATCATATACACAAAATGATTATAATGCTATACATACAAGCCACTATACCAAAAAGGTCCACGGATAGTGTGAGCGACCCTCCGACCGTTCCCAATTTTTGAGTTGGCTTGTCAAAACTACAAAGAATGGAAGGGAGGGAGTAAGCATAAATGCTTAGTAAGTTCACATGTAAATAGCAAGTAACATAATCATGCAATCCAACATAAAACATCATTTGTACAAATATCACCAAGACATTCATGTTACATTTGCATTTACTATCTTACCACGATTTCATCATACCAAGTTCTCAACCTGAGGGTTTAAGCGCATACTTGTCCAAATTTTCTCATTCACCACACTTACCAACATGTCACCTTCGTCTTAAGGATTCTCCTTATTCACTTAAGATTCACCCGTTGAACACATTGAAATATAATTTGGATACACAGATTGCATGCACAAAAGTGCCATACTCGCAGCTAGACAAACTCAATAGTTGGCAAAAATTATGTAGTCAAGCTACCATGTAACTCGCCCATAAGTGAACTCAGACTCAACTCAATGAGCTCGGGCGTTCACATCCATAAGTGAACTCGGACTCAACTCAAGGAGTTTGGATGCCTAGTTACATCTCACGAACTCGGACTCAACTCAACAAGCTCGGAACTCAAATATCCTAGTGACATGTCATTTGTATCCTAATCTATTCCCAAGGTTCAAACGAGATTTTCCTTAATCACACATCTTTGCTGTCTTCCACGGAATGTTAGAACCGATACTTGATAGCATTTCATATTTATCAAGTAACTCACATAATATTTCATGATAATAATCATCATATCATATAAATAACATTAAATTACTTAAAATGACAATTATGTTACTACATTTACACCTGAACTTACCTCGGTACAAAATGTTAGAAATCGAGCCTATTCCTCGTAAACTTTATTTTTCCTGCGATCACGACTCGAATCTTGTTTCTCTTGATCTAAAATAACAAATTTAGCTTATTTAATACTCACATTTATTAAAACAATCCTTGACTCAAACTTTGACAAAATTATATTTTTGCCCTTAAACTTTTACATATTTACACTTTTGCCTCAAGGCTCGAAAATTAAACTTCATCATGTTTTCTTATGTTTTATGACATGATGAACATTTTTCCCTTCTATGGAAACATCAAATTCTCACTCTAACATGTACTTATGAACATTAGGTATTTTTACCGATTATGTCGTTATACTCGTTTTCACATAAAATCGCTTAGCAAAAGTTGTTTAACACAATTTCAAGCTTCATATTCTACCATAAAACATCAAAATAAACACATTTCACCTATGGGTATTTTTCCAAATATAAACCCTAGGTTAAGTTATTACTAGAATAAGCTTAATCAAGTTACCGAGACTCCCAAAACGTAAAGAACATTAAAAACAGGGCTAAAATGGACTTACAATTGAGCTTGGAAGCTTGAAAAACCCTAGCTATGTCTTCTTCATGTGAAATTCGGCCAAGGGGTTGAAGATGGACAAAAATTAGCTTTTAATTTTGTTTTTAATTCATTTTAATAACTAAATGACCAAAATGCCCTTAATTAAAAACTATGGTGTTTTATCTTCCTTTAGGTATTTTTGTCCAAACTAGTATAATGGTCTAATTACTATCCAAGGACCTCCACTTTAAAAACCCATTACTCACAAGTACTTAGTACCTTTGTGAACTAGAACACACATTTTACAACTTTTGCAATTTAGTCCTAAATATCAAATTGGACCCTCTATCGATAAAATTTCTAAACGAAATTTTCACACAATCATGAAATCATGCCATAGACCTTAAAATGATAATAAAATAATTATTTCTATTTCAAATTTGTGGTCCCAAAACCACTATTCCAATTAGGCCCTAATTCGAGATATTACAGAGGGCACCCAACCTGAGCAGGTCACTTGAGAGTTCTTCAAAACTTCATTTCAAGGGAAGTATGTGGGTGCGAGTTATGTGAATGCTAGAAGAAAGGAGTTCCTGAACTTGACCTATGGAAACAAATCTGTGGTGGAGTATGAGGCGGAATTTCTACGCCTTAGTAGGTATACAAGAGTTATGGTGGTAATGGACTATGAGCGTTGCGTTAGGTTTGAGGATGGTCTTAGGGATAGCCTCAGAGTATTGATAGCTCCACAAAAGGAGTGAGTTTTCTCAGAGTCGGTAGAGAAAGCGAAGATAGCAGAGGAGGTGAAGCACGCTGAGCACCTGAATCTGGAAAAAGAAAGGGGTAAGAATAAAAGGGAGGCTGAGACTCCTAGTGTTGGACAGAGGCCTAGGGCTAGGGCCAGAGTTAATGGGCCAGTTAGAGCAGGGCCCCCTGATGCGAGCATGCCCCATGCAACAGGTAGCTCGAGCAAGGACTCCATGGTGTTACCTCAAGGTCCTGTCACTCGAGCTCGAGCCAAGGTGTTTAAAGAGTCTATCGCAGCTTTTGTGGCTCAACTTTGGGATGAAACACTATTAGGACGTTCCGAGAAAGCATATCCCAGCTCTTTGAATTTACCGTACAATTGCCTACAAGTTCAGTTCAACTCACCGAGCTCACTACCAGCTCACGAGTCCAAGCCCAGCTCGGTTTTAGCTCATGAGCTAAACTTCAGCTCATGAAGTCCAACTTTGACTTCATTTATTTACTATTGACTTAAATTTAATAAGTCTATTAAAAGTTATTTAATATGCTATATAATAAATTGGGTTCATATTAGTAGTATTAATTATGTCTTAAAATGCTTAATTGATGTTAATTAAATTTAGTCACAGCCGAATTTAATTCTTTTACTTGTGTTCACATTAGCTAAAATTTTCACATGGCTAGAATTAATTTTTGTTCACATGTCTTGTGTAGGAACACCAATGGACACATGAGGTTTGAAGAGACATCACTTTTGGAGGGTGCATGGATGGCTAAGGTGCATGGACACTCAAGATGCATGAATCGGTTAAATGCATGAATGGCAAGGTGCATTGATTCCAAGGGTTCATGAATGACCAAGAGCCATGAATGTTGTGCTACCTCTTTATCTAAACAAGTGACTATTCGGTCAAAGGGACATAATACATACATGAGATGGTTGGCCGAATGACTTCTTCCATGAACCTCTACATTCCGTTCACATTGTGTTCACACAACAAGTCTTTTTGGTTCACCATGTTCACACCTATGGACTCTTCAGGTTGCAGCATTCACACCTATTTTGGCCCTTGGAGTAACCCCATTTAATTCATGATTTTTGGCTAAAGGTTGTCACTTAATTGCTTCATTAAAGAAAGGAGGCCGAACCTAGCAAGTGTCCCTTAGAACTTCATTCATTCACTTGTCATTTCTTAAGCATGAAGCATTCACAATTCATGCACATTAAGGATTAATTTTCTAGAATTTCTTTTACTTAATTTGGAAGTATGAAAGGCCATTCGGCTACCTAGACTATAGGCCTATAAATACTTGTTAATTTTCCATGTAAAAGAACTTTTTTAGACTCTTTGTGAATGTTATGCTGCCAAAATTGTGAGGCAAGTTTTTCTCCATTTCGTTCAAAGATTCGATTGGCTTTCCTAGTGTTCTAGTTGTGTTAACCGTTTCCTTTGTCGAACCCGAACTTATCACTACCCATAGTGTGGCGTTCAAACATACCGAGGTTCCTATCTTGTTAGATAGTGGGTCGAGGTTTCCTTTACAATCCTAAACTGAACTGAAAGGGCTTAAAAAGAACGGGTCGGTACCATATCGGTATTGGTTCTTGTAAGCACCTTTATTAGTTCAAGTCCGTTTCTTCTTTACCAAATCGTACCTAAACCGACCAATTCATTCATACCAACTTCTTTCTTACTTCTCCGTTCTAAATTCACTAAACCAATTCCCACTCCAACCTAACTCAACTAAACCTAACGTAACTTCTTGTCGACAATCGGGCAATCACTAATACGACTCGACTCACTTGAGGCTGATCGTATCATCTAGTATCAGAGCTAAGTAAAACAAGGAGTTCGGACGTTCGGAGCATCCCTGGAGTAGGTTCGTAAAAAAAGAGTAAAAAAAGAAAAAAAATTTCTTCTTGAAATTTAAGTATTATATTGTTTTTCTTATTTTAGTTGTTTATAAAAAAAGTATATACAAAAAAAATAAAAAATTTTACTTCATGAAATTCAAGTATTGTATTGTAATTATCATTTTTAGTAGTTATAAAAAAAAGTATATAAAAAAATTCAAAAAAAAATCGAAAAAAAAGAGGTGTTTTATGCAATCCGATTGTTATTTGAACGTCAAGACTTGATTTGATATAGTTCCCGATCCATATTCTATTCTAATCTCTTTAATCATATACACGCCACATTTTTAACCCAATTCCCTACTCTTTCAGCCTACCCTAAACATAATACATCAATCTCTTGTTACCCCTTTTGAACCGACCACCTAGACCAAGGATTAAGCCTTAACGAATCTGCTTACGAAATAATGAGAAAAAGTTAAGAGAGGTAAAAGGCACGAGAGTTGTAAGTGCAATAGAGTGGAGGTAAAAGCCTAATCTCGAGTGTAAACACGAGTGTGAGAGAATCAACTTCCTTTTCCTTTTTGAGAGATTGTGAGGTTTTGTGGTGAGGTTTACTATAACAAAATTTTAATGTCACAAGAGTCAGATCACAACATGGAAGACCGTCCAGCAAGTCAACCCGTTCGTAACGTCCCTGACTTAAACATGCAAGCCTTATAATGAGAAATGGAGCGACTCTTAGATTGAAGGCTCAATCCCATCGAAGATCATTTGTTCCAAGTTGAAACGATTGGCCAACGTGAAAGAACTCCCGAGGTGGTTAGACCAAGACGGGAGAGGCCAAATCAAAGTCGGGGAAGACGAAAGGTCCAAGACGATGTAGCAAACGACCTTAGTGATCTTGAGAGTGAACAAGAATCCACTACTAGTTTTCGTCGAAGGGAACCACGGAAATGAGGTCGAAGGCGTGAAGATGACCATCTCAAGAACATCAAGCTGTCCATTCCACCATTTCAAGGCAGATCGGATCCGGAGGCCTATCTTGAGTGGGAAAATAAAGATAGAGTTGGTGTTCAATTGTCATAATTATTCTGAAAATAAAAAGGTGAAACTAGTAGCAATAGAATTCTCGAACTACACCATGATTTGGTGGGAACAACTAACCACTAGTCGGAGGCATAACGGTGAATGTCCTATCTCTACATGGGCCGAAATGAAGGCGGTGATGAGGTAACGATTTATCCCTTCGTACTACCATCGGGAGTTGCACCAAAAACTCTAAAATCTCACGCAAGGGTCCCAAAGTGTCGAGGACTACTACAAAGAGATGGAAATCGTGATGATTCGAGCAGATGTTCAAGAAGATCCCGAAGCAACGATGGTGCGATTCCTGGCCAGTCTAAATCAAGATATAGCAAACGTAGTAGAATTACAACACTACTTTGAAGTGGTTGATATGGTCTTTATGGCCATTAAGGTGGAAAAACAACTCAAGAGAAAGGGCCCAAGTCGAGGGTTTCCACTTCCAACACTTCAAAGTGGAGCCAAGGATCGAGTAAAGGACCTTCTAATCCTCAAGGGAAGGAGACCACGGTACCTCCGAAAACCAACAAGCCCACCGCCGAAGTGAACAAAGGCAAGGCACCCGAATCGTCATACAATCGAAATCGGAACATTAAGTGTTTTAAGTGTCTCAGAAAAGGCCACATAACAAGCCAATGACCAAATCGAAGGACTATGGTGTTGCGAGCCGATGGAGAGATCAAAATGGAGGATGAGGAGGAGAAAGAATCTAAATCGACTTCCGAAGTCGAGGAGGACTTAGAACAACCTATGGAAGGAGAACTACCTGTTGTAAAGCGAAGTCTAAGTCTCCAAGGCGCGGAGAATGATCTTCAACGAGAGAATGTCTTCCACACTCGATGCCAAGTCGGAGGGAAAGTCTGTAGTGTCATCATTGACGGAGGCAGCTGTACCAACGTAGCAAGTATGATGATGGTTGAAAGACTTGGTCTACCCACAACTAAGCATCCGAGCCCATAAAAAATCCAATGGCTCAATGATGGAGGAGAACTTAAAGTAACAAAGCAAGTACTTGTCTCCTTCATCATTGGTAAGTACTCGGATGAAGTTCTTTGTGACGTCGTACCAATGTATGCAGGGCATCTACTACTTGGTCGACCATGGTAGTTTGATAGGCGAGTTCAACACGACGGGTATACCAACCGATATACTTTCAAATTTATGGGAAAGAAAGTGACTTTGGCGTCGTTGTCTCCCAAACAAGTGTATGAAGACCAATCAAGCTAAAAGCTTCTATCGAGCAAATGAGAGAAAAAGCAAAAGAAAATTGCAAAAAAATAAAAGAAGAGAAAAATAAGAAAAAGAAAACAAAAGAGAGTGAAAATAAAATCAATAAAAGAAAAGAAGAAAAAGAAGAGAAAATTGAAAAAAATGAGTGTATATGCAAAAACAAGTGAAGTGAGAAAAGCATTGACGATGAATCGAACTATTCTTGTACTTTTGTACAAGGAAGCATTATTTTCTACTAACGAATTACCCGATACCCTACCTTCTCCTGTTTTGTCTTTTTTGCAGGAATTCAAATACGTCTTTCCGGAAGAAGTCCCGAGTAGACTTCCACCACTTCGTGGAATCGAGCATCAAATTGATTTTGTGCTGGGAGCAGTTATTCCAAATCAACCTGCTTACTGAGCCAATCCGGAGGAAACCAAAGAACTGCAAAGACAAGTCAATGAATTGATGGAAAAAGGCTACATCCGCGAGAGCCTAAGTTCCTGTGCTGTTCCCGTACTATTAGTGTCGAAGAAGGATGGAACATGGCGCATGTGCATGGATTGCCGAGCCGTTAACAAAATAACGATCAAATACCGTCATCCCATTCCTCTCTTAGATGACATGTTAGATGAACTCAGTGGAGCCAAAGTATTCTCAAAAATTAACTTGAAAAGTGGCTACCACAAAATCCAGATGCGAGAGGAAGATGAATGGAAAACGGCGTTCAAGACCAAGCACGGGTTATACGAATGGTTGGTTATGCCTTTTGGCCTTACCAACGCTCCAAGTACGTTCATGAGACTAATGAACTATGTATTAAGGTCTTTCATCGGTAAGTTTTGTGTGGTGTATTTTGACGATATTTTGATCTATAGCAAATCCATGGAAGATCATGTAAGGAATCTCAAGTCTATTTTGGAAGTTTTGTGAAAAGAGATGTTATATGAGAATTTAAAGAAATGTTCTTTTTGTTCTAACAAAACTGTCTTTCTAGGTTTTGTAGTTAGTGCGGAAGGTCTCGAGGTAGACCAAGAGAAGATTAAGGCCATAAAGATTGGCCAAGGCCTACGAGCGTTTCACAAGTCTGAAGTTTCCATGGCCTAGCAAGCTTCTACCAACGATTTGTTTTGAATTCCAGCACTATTGCTACTCCACTTATGAGTGTTATTAAGAAAAATTCTTCTTTCATTTGGAACGATGAACAAGAGAGTTCATTTATTAAAATTAAAAATTGTCTTACTAACACACCTTTGCTTTCCCTTCCAAATTTCTCGAAGACTTTTAAGATCGAGTACGATGCTTCAGGTGTTGGAATTGGGGCTGTTTTAACACAAGATGGTCACCCTGTGGCTTACTTTAGCGAGAAAATCAGCAGAGCCGTACTCAACTACCCGGTGTACGATAAAGAGATGTACACACTTATACGGGCCCTTGAGATGTGGCAACATTACTTGTGGCCAAAAGAGTTTGTTATTCACTCCGATCATGAAGCCTTGAAACACATTAAAGGCCAGCACAAATTAAACCGTCGCCATGCAAAATGGGTCGAATTTCTTGTGTTGTTTCCGTATGTCATTAAATACAAAAAAGGTAAAGATAATATAGTGTCTGATGCACTCTCAAGAAGGTATACCTTATTATCATATTTAGATTCCAAAATTCTTGGTTTTGCATTATTAAAAGATGCTTATGTTAACGATTCTGATTTTGGTGAGATATTTGTTGCCTGCGAGAAAGGTTCTTTTGAAAATTTTTATAGGTAGGAGGTCTATCTATTTCAAGAAGGCAAACTTTGCATTCCTTGTGGATCTGTTCAAGACCTCTTTGTGCACGAAGCACATAGCGGTGGTCTCATAGGACACTTCGGGGTCAACAAGACACTAGCCACTCTTCACTAACATTTTTATTGGTCGCGGATGCGAAAGGACGTGGAGCGAGTTTGTGAAAGGTGTATAGCCTATAAAAAGGCTAAGTCGAAGGTCCAACCCCATGGCTTATACACACCATTGCCAATTCTAGAAGCACCATGGGTTGACATTTCCATGGACTTTATCCTTGGCCTTCCGCGCATAAAAATGGGGAAGGACGCTATCTTTGTCGTTGTTGATAGATTCTTAAAAATGTCTCATTTTATTGCTTGTACTAAGACTGATGATGCTGTTCATGTTGCGAATTTGTCTTTCAGGGGCATCGTCAGACTCCATGGCATTCCCCGTATGATTGTGTCGAACTGAGATGCCAAATTTTTAAGTCACTTTTGGAGGTCCTTGTGGGGAAAATTAGGGACTAAACTTCTATTTCAACCACCTGTCATCCCCAAACCGATGGCCAAACGGAAGTTGTCAATAGAGTCCTATCTACTTTGCTCCGGGCCATCATTCAAAAAAAATTTAAAGTCGTGGGAAGACTGTCTACCACATATTGAATTTGCGTATAATCGTTCTGTCTATTCCGCAACGAAATTTTCACCTTTTGAAATTGTCTACGGGTTTAATCCCTTGACACCTTTAGATTTATTGCCTTTTCCTACTGACCAGTTTGTCTATGCAGATGCTAAGCAAAAGGCAGACTTTGTCAAGGACTTACATATGAAGGTGCGGGCGAATATTGAGGCTAGGACTGAGTCCTATACCCATAATGCGAACAAAGGTCGAAAACGAGTAGTTTTTGAACCCGAAGAATGGGTTTGGGTTCATATGCCAAGGAGCGCTTTCCAGCCCAACATAAATCTAAGCTACTGCCTCGTGGAGACGGCCCTTTTTAGATACTAGAGCAAATAAATGAAAATTCATATAAAATTGATTTGCCCGGTGATTATAATGTTAGTGCTACTTTCAACGTTTCAGATTTAACCCCTTTTGATACAGATTCTGACTTGAGGACAAGTTATTCTGAAGAGGGGGGAATGATGCGAGCATGCCCCACGCAACAGCTAGCTCGAGCAAGGACTCCATGGTGCTACCTCAAGGTCCTGTCACTCGAGCTCGAGCCAAGGTGTTTAAAGAGTCTATCACAGTTTTTGTGGCTCAACTTTGGGATGAAACACTATTACGACATTTCGAGAAAGCATATCCCAGCTCTTTGAATTTACCGTACAATTACCTACAAGTCTAGTTCAGCTCACCGAGCTCACTACCAGCTCACGAGTCCAAGCCTAGCTCGGTTTTAGCTCATGAGCTAAACTTCAGCTCATGAAGTCCAACTTTAACTTCATTTATTTACTATTGACTTAATTTTAATAAGTCTATTAAAAGTTATTTAATATGCTATATAATAAATTTGGTTCATATTAGTAGTATTAATTACGTCTTAAAATGCTTAATTGATGTTAATTAAATTTAGTCACAGCCGAATTTAATTCTTTTACTTGTGTTCACATTAGCCAAAATTTTCACATGGCTAGAATTAATTTTTGTTCACATGTCTTGTGTAGGAACACCAATGGACACATGAGGTTTGAAGAGACATCACTTTTGGAGGGTACATGGACAGCTAAGGTGCATGGACACTCAAGATGCATGAATCGGTTAAATGCATGAATGGCAAGGTGTATTGATTCCAAGGGTTCATGAATGACCAAGAGCCATGAATGTTGTGCTACTTCTTCCATGAACCTCTACATTCTGTTCACATTGTGTTCACACAACAAGTCTTTTTGGTTCACCATGTTCACACCTATGGACTCTTCAGGTTGCATCATTCACACCTATTTTGGCCCTTGGAGTAACACCATTTAATTCATGATTTTTGGCTAAAGGTTGCCAGTTAATTTCGTCATTAAACAAGGGAGGCCGAACCTAGCAAGTTTCCCTTGGAACTTCATTCATTCACTTGTCATTTCTTAAGCATGAAGCATTCACAATTCATGTTCCATAGCCGAATTTAGTCGTGCACATTAGGATTAATTTTCTAGAATTTCTTTTACTTAATTTGTAAGTATGAAAGGCCATTCGGCTACCTAGACTATAGGCCTATAAATTCTTGTTAATTTTCCATGTAAAAGAACTTTTTTGGACTCTTTGTGAATGTTATGCTGCCAAAATTGTGAGGCAACTTTTTCTCCATTTCGTTCAAAGATTCGATTGGCTTTCCTAGTGTTCTAGTTGTGTCAACCATTTCCTTTGTTGAACCCAAACTTATCACTACCCGTAGTGTGGCGTTCAAACATACCGAGGTTCCTATCTTGTTAGATAGTGGGTCGAGGTTTCCTTTACAATCCTAAACCGAACCGAAAGGGCTTAAAAACAATGGGTCAGTACCATATCGGTATTGGTTCTTGTAAGCACCTTTATTAGTTCAAGTCCGTTTCTTCTTTACCAAATCGTACCTAAACCGACCAATTTATTCATACCAACTTCTTTCTTACTTCTCCGTTCTAAATTCACTAAACCAATTCCCACTCCACCCTAACTCAACTAAACCTAACGTAACTTCTTGTCGATGATCGGGCAATCACTAATACGACTCGACTCACCTGAGGCGGATCATATCACCCCCTACTGTTAATTTAAGGGTGCCACCTTGTGCTGATTGTGGTTCCATGGAGCATCGTCTTAGAAAGTGTCCCAAAAGATCGGATCAGAGGCAAGTCTTTGGTAAAGGTGATGTATAGCCACCGAGGGGTGGTCAGCAGCCGCCCAGAAGCCATGGTCAAGCCAGGGGTGGAAACGGTTTGGGCAGTGGAGCACTGAGCAGAGGTGCTGCTCATGCTGAGGCAAGACAGCCAGCGTTGGTCTATGCAGCATGTCGTCGAGAGGACGGAGACACTCTAGAGGCGAATATTGGTACGTACTTTAACCATAATGTGCTATTTACTTAGTTTGGAATTAGAGTGCGTAGCAGGAGCGTGGTGAGGTAGTCTATGTTATGCAAATGTACTAATAGTTGGGAATTTCGAGGATGAAATTTCTTTTAGGGGGTAGAGTTGTAACGCCCCAAAAATCCTGAACTTTCTTTTTTTTTGTTTTGATAAAAGGTGTGCTTAATATTCCTAGTCAAGTGTTATTTATGTGATAATAGGCATTGGTTAAGTTTTGAGTTCGAACTTTGGGTTGAAGGAAATTATAGTTTAATAATTAAAAGAACCTTGATGGTAAATAATTTGGGTTTTAAATAAATGAAGGAGGAATTGGACATAAGGAGCCTTGTGTTGGAGTGGCAAGTTATGTCACATGCATGGCAAGGAGGTTTGGGGTTCGAATCCCTCCTTGCTCAAAAGAAGGATTTATTTTTGCTCAATAAATGGCTAGTAGTAGCGTTGGATGTGAACTCTAAAGGGAGTGATCAGAGGAGAAATTTAAGGAAGGGATTAAGGAGTTAGCAGGGAGAAAAAGTAGGAGATGAGGGGTGTAGAGAGGTGGAGCCAAATTGGGAAGTTGGGGATAGGAAATTTAGCTATAGTATATATAGGTGTCATTTTGATGATTCTGGGGTAATGCCGAAATTACTTCTCTTCCTTTAGTCGAATTCTTCATTTTTTTGTGTTGCCGAAACACTTTTCTCTCTAAGTGCTCAGAAGCCGAATTCCTTGTTCCTTGCTTGCCGATTTTCCATTCTTTCTCTTCTCAAATTCTCTTTTGATTCACCTTTGGTTTTAGCCGATTCCTTCTTCTTTTCTTCTTATTTGTGCCGAATAACCCCTTTCACCATAAAATCACAAAAGTCGAAACGCTTTTCTTGAAGACCCTCTGTGCTGCCATTACTCCCTCTACTTCGGCCGATTCTTGTGGGATTAGTATCAAATCTGGAATTTCGAATCTCTGCCGAATTCCTCTTTAGGTATTTTAGGGTTTTAGATTTAAGAAATACTCGGGATTAGTGATCAAGGAAGGGTTGTTAAGACTTTTCGTTCAAGGGAAAGCAAAGGTTTGTGGCTAAGGAGATCGCGACATGTTTTAGTACCAGGTGTGTACATACACTGCACACACACAGTAGACTAGCAAATCCCGAAATGCCAAAAAGCCGAAAGTTTGGCTACAATATTCTTGCAAGTGCGCGAACACTCGTAAGGGGGAAACCGATAGGTTATCAGAGGCCCCATGAGCGATTCCATGGACTTGGGCCGTGTATTGGCCAACTAGGCCGGAATGGGCTAAATGAGCCCAATGGGCTATAGGGCCCATAATAGGCAAAATTGGCAAATTGATACTATGTGATGAAAAATCATATGATTGCATGATTATGAATGTGATTGGGCCTGACAAGCCATATAAAAGTGATTGGGCCTGATGGGCTATATGAATGAGATTGGGCCTAAATGGGCCAAATGAATAAGTATGGATCTGTTAGTGTTTAGTAAGGGGTTGTGGACCTAGTTTTTGGTAACTACTCAATCAGGCATAAAACTTAAATAATTAATTAATTACGACCGTGGACGAGTCATAAGGTTGAGGTGTGGCAATGGGTATATGGATGTCTAGGATTGGATCTAGGGAGAACTTGGTACTTAAGCGGTCTTAATGACTCACCTCCTCTTCTCTGGAATCCTACCTGGTGCATAGTATGTGTTCACATTAGCCAACGAGGACTTGTTAACGGGCCAAGGTAAGTAATAAACCCATAATAAAGAGAAATTATCGAAAATGTCCCTAAGGGCAGAAATGACTAAAATACCCTTATGTGTGGAATGTAAGATTTATGGATGTTACATGTATACCTGTTGCATTCATATGATATTCTATTTAGGTTGTATATGGGTTGGGAATTATAGAACGGAGGAAGTATACGAGCATCGCACGGTTGCTTGACGATCGTGGATCCATCGATTAGCAGCTTTGCTGCAATGTTAGGTAGTTCCGCAACCAGGCTACATTAGGAGTGTAGGGATGGGTGGGTCGATTAAATCCCCACAATAGTGGAGGGTTGGGTGGGATACGGAGTGCTGGGTTGGATTGGTATTGTGCATTGTATAAATTGATTCTGATTGAGACATGGGCTTAGGCCCAATGAGGCTACCATGGGCTAAGGCACAATTGCCACCGTTATTGTAGTGGGCCTAGGCCCAAATTGATGTGATGCATGCTCTACGATTGATGAGGGTTGTACACTCTGAGTTTTCGTAAACTCACTCCCTCTTTTATTTTTCTCAGGTGATCCTCAGTAGGTGGTTCAATGGTTGGAGGGGCTCCGAGGTGACCAGCTAGCAAGACGACTTGGGCTTGTGTTCTTAAGCATATAGTTTCTAGTATTTTAAGTTATTTCAGTCCGGATTGTAATAAGGCCTTTCCTCTGGCTATTATTTCAAATTAGGATTATTATTATTTTTATGCTTTACATTTATTAGAAGTTGAACATGGTTTTCCTAAACCATAACTACTTTTAAATACTATGTTTCCACAACTCAATTTTTAAATGACATGTTTTCGTAGATCATCTATTTTAAATAAAGCATTCGTAACTGAAAAGAGATTTTACAAAGTAATTAAAGTTTTCATTTTAAAGAAGGGTTTTCGATGAAAACAAGGTTTTCGATGAAAACAAGGTTTTCGATGAAAACAAGGTTTTCGATAAAACACTTCAATGTGACATGCTGGATTTGACCATAACGTTCGGGCCAATTTTGGGGTGTTACATTGCAAAAAGTAGCAAAGGAGATACCTAAAAGGTATTTTTCTATATTTGGTCCCCAAGAAGAGAGGGAATAGTCACTCAAAATCGAAAACAAAACTAAACTTGCAAAAGAGAGAAAAAGAGAGAGGAAGCAGTGGAAGCAATTTCAACCAAAAGAGAATAGTTGATTGAATGTTGAGAGGACAAAAGACAAGCCGAGTTCTTTTGAGAAAGATTTCAATTTCGGCACACTACTCCTCTTCCCTTAATCCATTCCTTGAAAATCTCCTTACATTACTCCACCAATGTAACATCCCTATAACCAGTATCCGTCACTGGAGTGGGTTATGAAGAGTTACCAATCCAAAACACTACATTCGTACCTTCACATTTACATAAGTTCATTAGCAATTATATGCATAGCCAAACATAATCAAAGATCGAAATTCAGACTTATACCGACATTCAAAAATTGCCATATTCACATGGCTTATATACAACAACATCTCAAAATATCATTCACTTAGTCTATTCTATACATGTCATACTAGCTCCAAGCACATAGTGGTACCAAAATGATAGATATCTTGTGACGAGTTCTTGATTTATCCCTTTCCGAAGCGGTGATTGAGTCAACAATCTATAAAACAGAGAAACATAACAAGCGGAGTAAGCTTTCATAAGCTTAGTAAGTTTTAAGCAATGCAAACAAATAAACGCAATTATACTTCGTTTATTCAATTTCTCAAGAGGCCATTTTCTAGGTATATTGCCAGTTGGCCGAACATACACAAGCACATAATGCACATTCAGCATTCTTATAACACTTAATCTGAATTCATATAACATAAATAAATCAAATACTTTCACATACTTTCACACCTTGACCGAATGTATCATGATCGTAGGTATAGTTATAACATTTATTCATATATGTATCACATTATACACTTATGATTCAATTCAAATCAAACTCACATATGAGTACATAATGCATACCTGGCCCACTTAACGTATTGAATGTATTCATTTGACGATCTAACACGAGGTACCTTAGTCTTAGACTTTCATCAAATCACTGGCATTTAGCCTGCTAGGTTTTAAAAACCCGAATTCATTCACCGGCATTTCGCCTGCTAGGCTCGAGGACCGATATCCTTTCACCAACATTATAGCCTGCTAGGCTTGAAAGCCCGAATAGTATCTTACAGGCATTGTAGCCTACTAGGCTCAAAGGCCCGAATAGTATCTCACTGGCATTATAGCCTGCTAGGCTCAAAGGCCTGAATAGTGTCTCACCGGCATTATAGCCTGCTAGGCTCAAAGTCCCAAATAGTGTCTCACCGGCATTATTGCCTGCTAGGCTCAAAGGCCCGAATAGTGTCTCACCGGCATTATAGCCTGCTAGGCTCAAAGGCCCGAATAGTGTCGTACGATAATCAAATCAATAAGTTCCTTATAACATAATCATATCAATTAGGTACTAGCATCATTCGAACATATATAATTGTACATCTCAAACACTTTTCTTTCATCTCATTTTCACACTTAGCATTTGATAGCTTATGATACGAACCGCCTCGGGGAGAGTCAAGTCGTATGCGAGTTTGCCCGATCGTCTACTAGAAAGTATCGTTCGGTTTGTTCAAAAAAAATGTTTCTAAATAAATTATGTGGAAGCTATTCAAGGGGTTCAAATGAAGGGCTTAAAATATGAATATTAACGTTCAGTTTAAAGTAAATGAAAGAATGGAAAGAAGGAACTCAAAAGCAAGCACGAACCAATATTAGAAAATATCGACCCAAATGCTTATAGGCTTTCAAGGTGAAAATGAAAATGATAGAACCTCGACCCACTACTTAACAAACTAGGAACCTCGATATATGGGTGAACGAAACAGGGTTGACGCCACTACTAGGTAGATAAGTCAACAAAGTCTCAAACAAAGTTTAGAGAAAAAATTCTCACAAGATTAAATTCAATAAAAATTTTGGCAAAAAGTTTCTTACAATTGAAAGAAAACAAATACTTATAGGCACATAGATGACCATTCAAATTCGGCATCTAGGTGTTCACACAATAATAAAAACGTTCACACTAATGTATTAAAATAGTTCATAAATTCGGCAGATTTATGAACTAGTTGAATGGACACTTTCTTTCCCCTAAGTGTGTGTATGAATGCTTAATCATAAAGAAAGGCTTCAAGTGACTTGTATGTGCACCAAAGGTTGCATTCATCTCCTTGGGATGTTCATGCACTTGTATGGAACATGTATCCTCATAATTAAACTCTTTAACAGCATGTAGGTTCATAAATGGCAGCATGAACCTAGTAAATTCGTTCTCCCCTTTGTGCATACACTTAATTCAATCAATGTGTTGAATTATTGAGTTAATTCCTTCCTTTGGACGTTCTTGAACCCATCCATGCATGTGTAGTAGCTTATGGGTCAATTCAAAGTGTGAACACTACTTCTTGGTGAATAAGTGCCTTGGAAAGTTAGGAGACAGCCACCATACATGCACTTAAGCCATTCATGCATTCTATCATCCCATGCATTTGATCCATTCATGGACTAGCCTTTAATGTCCATACATGCATTCGACACTTGCATGAATTTGTAGAAACCTTGCATCTAGCCGTACATGCACCAGCATTTAATACTTCTTCATTCATGAGTGTGAAATGCCCAAAAGAGATGTTTCTTCATCCATACATTGTACCGTCCAAAGGGATGTACCTACATGAAATAAACAAGTCACTAAGATATCTCATGGACACTCATAAATTCGGCATGATGTGAACACATTAATGTCATGCATTAATTCAGCTATGTGAAAATAAGCAATTTATGTAATGATTATGGCATATTAATAACAATTATTAATATAAGACAAGTTTAATGCTTAAATAAATATGTGCAAATTTTTATTTAATGCATTAAAGACAAAACCGAGTTTAAACTAAAATGAGCTAAGCTTTAGCTAGTGAGCTAAAGTTGAGCTGAGGCTAAACTCCTAAGCTAAAGTTGAGCTGAGGTTTAGCTTGTGAGTTGAAAGTGAGCTAGGAGTGAGCTCGGTTTAGCTCAGACAAGATGGATTGAGTGGAATAAGTCGGATTTGAGCTGGACGAGCTCGTGGAGCTGAAACGAGCTTGGATCAGCTTGCCAACATGTCATTGATCGGGTTGACAGACTTGCTCGATAAAGTTTGCGGGGCGTGCTCGTATCATTCCCCCCCTCTTTTAGGCGACTTGTCCTCAAGTTGAGCTGTTCATCCATGGGAGAACTTTGACTCATGCATGGTTTTCCTCGATCAAATGGGATGGAAGATGTCACACAAACCTGAAAAATTCTTACCATAGCCGGTAAAAAGAAACTCAAAGGAGTCAAATTCAAATGTGTTCGATAGTTCATAAAATATTCATTCAATCGAACATATGCCAAAAATCTCAATTGGACAAAGCAAGCATACATAAATTTATCAAAAAGTTTCGTTAGACCATCGTTACAAACATGAAAACTAAGTTGGATCAAGGGATAATTGGTTGAAAATGATGGTAGGCACTTAAACACATTATTCCTCATCCAAAACATTTTAATTTCTTTAATCGAATATAGTAACTCATTTGGTCCCTTGTCTTGCTCATGCAAGGTATGCCATGGCCAAAGGTATGCTAACTCTTCCTTTCGTTTTTGAACAACATGAGGGGAGTCTCCAAATTCCAACGTAATAATCACATCATCACAATGC
The DNA here is from genome assembly GCF_025698485.1 of Gossypium arboreum. Classification (NCBI taxonomy): domain Eukaryota; kingdom Viridiplantae; phylum Streptophyta; class Magnoliopsida; order Malvales; family Malvaceae; genus Gossypium; species Gossypium arboreum. Next base: position 71,230,818 of record NC_069075.1, read on the forward strand.
CAAAAGGAAAAATCCATTACATCAAAGTATAAATAATTTCCAAACAACCAATCAATGGAATTTTCAACTTCAATCGAATTGAGCAAAGATATTTGAAAATTTTTAGATGACTTACCTTGACGAATATGAAGAGAAGACAATTGATGATTGGGTTTACCTTTCTCGGTCAAAATGAATCTTTTCTCTTTGGATAGATAATGTAAGACAAACCTATTACTCCGATAAATTTGAATAGGTGGTGACGCACCATGACATGTCTTGCTCCTCGAGGGGTGGAATTCACAAAAATAAGACTGGTTAGTATTATCGAAAACTATGGACTTAAATGGAAAAGGAAAGTTACCATGGATATTTGATTCAATTCCAAAAACATAGGTTGGCCTTACCTTCTCGAAATGAAACGAAAATTTCAGATGTGGCCAAACAAGGTGATTAATAAATGAATCAAAATTGAAACCCAAATCATTGAATTTCACCTTCTTATCAAAAGTTTGAACATCAAGCAAACATATTTTGATTGCAAATGATGCAAAGTGCTTAATGTTTCCATAAAATGAATTCATGTAGCAAATACCAAGCTTGAACACACGAACTTGTTTAGGAATTCCAACAAGCAACATATTAGAAAAAGATATAATCAACTCACCACACGAATTATATTTCACTAGTTTAAACACACATGTTGAATTGACAAAACTGAGCATACCAATATGCAAAGGTTCATGCTTCAAGAGTATCAATCAGGAATGTAAATCACTACATGGAAATTTCGCACAAAAACTCAAAGATTGTTCATGAAGAACACAATTGCACATATCATGTGAAGATCTTTTAACATAGATGCCAAACAAAGAATTTTTAGAGAACATGCAACTTTTCAAACAGTGATTTATCACAAATCAATTGAGCAGCATATTTAAACATAAAGATTTAACACATGAATTCAAAAAGTTCGCATGGTCAAACACATCAGAATTTTTAAGTGACAGACTTTGATCAAACACATTCAAAATTCGCTTAGAGAAAACTAATCCAATGTTGTCAACAAATTTGCCAATGTAGTAATCGTCATAAAAAAAGCTGTATATGGCACCTTTTAAAACAAAATCATTAACAACAGTAAGTGAACAAAAATTAGCCAAATCAAGTGACTTTGATTCAATAAACAAAGAATCCTTACCTTCCTTACCTTCGATCGCAAGTGGGTGGTTGTCATTCGCGAACTTACCTTTTTCGAACAACCTAAAACACCTCTCATTTGGAAGGTAACTTAGATGGAATTGGTTGCACAAACTTCTAGGAACCTGAAAAGTTAATTCACAAGAAGATCGAACAGGTGGGTTAGTAGAAATAATCCTCACTTGCTCACTTGTTTTCTCACTCGATTCTTTTTCTTCTGAATCACTCATTTCTTTTGTTTCAATTTCTTTTTCATCTTCTTTTTCACTCTCAAATTTCTTTTCGTTCTCTTTTTCAATCTCATTTTCTTTTTCATTTTCTTTTTGCTTTTCAAAGGCTTTTTCAAAGGCTTTTTCAAGTTCTCTCAAGATTCGCTCATTTTCTCTCTTACTTGCCTCTTGCCTCTCTTTTCTTTTTATTTCATTTTCTTTTTCTTTTTCTTCTTTTGCTTTTGCTTTTTCTTTTCTTTTCTTTGTTTTCTCTTTACAAGAATGTACAAAAGAACGATGAGAATACAAATCTTGTTCGAAAGATGAAGAACTATTTTGCATATGATTCACAATCAAAACTTAGTGAAGAATACTCCGAGTAAGATTTCTTTGAAGATCTAGTAGGAGTATGTCTTTCTCTTCGAACGCCATCTTGGAACGAATCAAAATCATAATCAGCTTCTCGTCTTCTCGAATTTCTTGATGAAAAGGACTTTCGATCGAAGTCACTTCTCGAATTCGCTGATGAATATGAGTCATAGTATGAATCTCTTTGTCTCGAAGTAGATGACGAAAAGGAATCACGATAGGAACTTTTTCTTAAGTAGTAGTCGGGGGTATATCTCCGTGGGGTTCTTGGTTCTGTTTTACGACTTGAAGAAACTCGATCAATTTGGTCTCGTTTAGTCGCCATTCTTCGCATTTGTTGAACCAAGTATTGGTATTCCGATTCGGTGAACTCTTCGCGTGACATGATTTTTGTTGCTAAAAAGAAAATGTTAGATCACAAAACAAAATAAAAAAATAAAAAAAATTAAGTACCTCACCACAAACCTCACAATTTCGCTCGGAAAGAAGAAGAAAAAAAGGTGTCACTCCCGCTCGTGTTTACACTCGTTTGGCTTTTACCTCCACTCGAATGATCTCACTCGCTCTAGCCTTTTACCACTCAAGCTTTCTCTCGTAACCTCGTATTTTGTTTCTTTTGACTTGTCTTGGTGTCTTGGGGTCGGTTTCAAGATGGTTACAAAGGTTAGAATGTCACGGTGTACGGGTAGGCTAAAAGAAAAATAGTCTTTGGTGTAGTGTGGCGTTTTGGGGGGGGTAAAAGTTGCTGGAAAGAAAGATTGAAGGTCGGAACAAAAATGTAAACAAAAGAATAGATCTTGATCACACACTTTCCTTCTTTTTTTTTTTAATTTCGTATTTTTTTGTCTCTTTTTTTTAATACTTCACAATATCACTATTACAAGAGAGAGAACGAAAATTACAACTTGAATTTTTTTTTAATTCAAATTTTTTTTAACTACGAACCTATTTTAATCTTGTTATGAAAGTCGGCGCCTCTCGATTTACAAGCTCTGATACCAAATGATGCGAACCGCCTCGGGGAGAGTCGAGTCGTATGCGAGTTTGCCCGATCGTCTACGAGAAAGTATCGTTCGGTTTGTTCAACAAAAATGTTTCTAAATAAATTATGCGAAAGCTATTCAAGGGGTTCAAATGAAGGGTTTAAAATATGAATATTAAGGTTCAGTTTAAAGTAAATGAAAGAATGGAAAGAAGGAACTCAAAAGCAAGCACGAACCAATATTAGAAAATATCGACCCAAATGTTTATAGGCTTTCAAGGCGAAAATGAAAATGATAGAACCTCGACCCACTACTTAACAAAGTAGGAACCTCGGTATATGGGTGAACGAAACAGGGTTGACGCCACTACTAGGTAGATAAGTCAGCAAAGTCTCAAACAAAGTTTAGAGAAAAAAATTCTCACAAGATTAAATTCAATAAAAATTTTGGCAAAAAGTTTCTTACAATTGAAAGAAAACAAATACTTATAGGCACATAGATGACCATTCAAATTCGGCATCTAGGTGTTATATCACTATTACAAGAGAGAGAACGAAAATTACAACTTGAATTTTTTTTAATTCAAATTTTTTTTAACTACGAACCTATTTCGATCTTGTTACGAATGTCGGCGCCTCTCGATTTACAAGCTCTGATACCAAATGATGCGAACCACCTCGGGGAGAGTCGAGTCGTATGCGAGTTTGCCCGATCGTCTACGAGAAAGTATCGTTTGGTTTGTTCAAAAAAAATGTTTCTAAATAAATTATGCGGAAGCTATTCAAGGGGTTCAAATGAAGGGTTTAAAATATGAATATTAAGGTTCAGTTTAAAGTAAATGAAAGAATGGAAAGAAGGAACTCAAAAGCAAGCACGAACCAATATTAGAAAATATCGACCCAAATGCTTATAGGCTTTCAAGGAGAAAATGAAAATGATAGAACCTCGATCCACTACTTAACAAAGTAGGAACCTCGGTATATGGGTGAACGAAATAGGGTTGACGCCACTATTAGGTAGATAAGTCAACAAAGTCTCAAACAAAGTTTAGAGAAAAAAATTCTCACAAGATTAAATTCAATAAAAATTTTGGCAAAAAGTTTCTTACAATTGAAAGAAAACAAATACTTATAGGCACATAGATGACCATTCAAATTCGGCATCTAGGTGTTATATCACTATTACAAGAGAGAGAACGAAAATTACAACTTGAATTTTTTTTAATTTAATTTTTTTTAACTACGAACCTATTTCGATCTTGTTACGAACGTCGGCGCCTCTCGATTTACAAGCTTTGATACCAAATGATGCGAACTGCCTCGGGGAGAGTAGAGTCGTATGCGAGTTTGCCCGATCGTCTATGAGAAAGTATCGTTCGGTTTGTTCAAAAAAATGTTTCTAAATAAATTATGCGGAAGCTATTCAAGGGTTTCAAATGAAGGGTTTAAAATATGAATATTAAGGTTCAGTTTAAAGTAAATGAAAGAATGGAAAGAAGGAACTCAAAAGTAAGCATGAACCAATATTAGAAAATATCGACCCAAATGCTTATAGGCTTTCAAGGCGAAAATGAATGATAGAACCTCGATCCACTACTTAACAAAGTAGGAACCTCGGTATATGGGTGAACAAAACAGGTTGACGCCACTACTAGGTAGATAAGTCAACAAAGTCTCAAACAAAGTTTAGAGAAAAAATTCTCACAAGATTAAATTCAATAAAAATTTTGGCAAAAGTTTCTTACAATTGAAAGAAAACAAATACTTATAGGCACATAGATGACCATTCAAATTCGGCATCTAGGTGTTTACACAATAATAAAATGTTCACACTAATGTATTAAAATAGTTCATAAATTTGGCGATTCATGAACTAGTTGAATGGACACTTTCTTCCCCTAAGTGTGTGCATGAATGCTTAATCATAAAGAAAGGCTTCAAGTGACTTGTATGTGCACCAAAGGTTGCATTCATCTCCTTGGGACGTTCAGGCACTTGTATGGAACATGTATCCTCATAATTAAACTCTTTAATAGCATGTAGGTTCATAAATGGCAGCATGAACCTAGTAAATTCATTCTCCCCTTTGTGCATACACTTAATTCAATCAATGTGTTGAATTATTGAGTTAATTCCTTCCTTTGGACGTTCTTGAACCCATCCATGCATGTGTAGTAGCTTATGGGTCAATTCAAAGTGTAAACAGCTACTTCTTGGCCGAATAAGTGCCTTGGAAAGTTAGGAGACAGCCACCATACATGCACTTAAGCCATTCATGCATTCTATCATCCCATGCATTTGATCCATTCATGGACTAGCCTTTAATGTCCATACATTCATTCGACACATGCATGAATTTGTAGAAACCTTGCATCTAGCCGTACATGCACCAAAGATTTAATACTTCTTCATTCATGAGTGTGAAATGCCCAAAAGAGATGTTTCTTCATCCATACATTGTACCGTCAAAGGGATGTACCTACACGAAATAAACAAGTCATTAAGATATCTCATGGACACTCATAAATTCGGCATGATGTGAACACATTAATGTCATGCATTAATTCACTATGTGAACATAATCAATTTATGTAATGACTATGGCATATTAATAACAAATATTAATATAAGACAAGTTTAATGCTTAAATAAATATGTGCAAATTTTTATTTAATGCATTAAAGACAAAACCGAAGTTTAAACTAAAATGAGCTAAGCTTTAGCTAGTGAGCTAAAGTTGAGTGAGGGTAAACTCCTAAGTGAAGTTGAGCTAAGGTTTAGCTCGTGAGTTGAAAGTGAGCTAGGAGTGAGCTCGGTTTAGCTCGAGCAAGATGGATTGAGCCGAATAAGTCGGATTTGAGTGGGACGGAGCTCGTGGAGCCGAAACGAGCTTGGATCAGCTTGCCAACATGTCATTGATCGGCTTGACAGACTTGCTCGATAAAGTTTGCGAGGCGTGCTCGTATCAGCTTATGCATAACATTCCACTCACATTCATTTCAAACTTATCATTCGATTATAAAAGCACTTTGCCGTTAGGCGGATAAGCATGATACAACACACCATCATTTCATCTTTAACATTCTTTAAATCCCTACCTTACAAGGAATGCCTAATTCACATAATATATCGATTATAATCTATTGTTATTTACGTTGGATTACTTAAAACTTACCTCGAATATTTTCGAACAGTCTCGGATCGACTATTCAATTCAACTACTTTCTCTTTTCCCTTATCTGAATTTGCCCCTCTTTGCTCTTGAGCTTAAATTCAACAATTTTAAACTAGTCATTATTCGACTATTCAAGCATTACTTTCAAAATATAATATATATATTCAACTATCACACATACAGATCATAGTAAGTTTATAAGAAATCAATAAACAACTCATTAACAAATTTTTATCAATGTTTACCACATAATCACAAATTCACTATAAGCTGTCTTCCTGAGCAACAGTTACTAAATTATTTATAACTGGAGATATGAAACTCCAAATCAATTGCTGTAAATTTTCTCTGAAAATAAACTCATATATCTTTTATCCATAAAGTTTTCAGAATTTTTGGTTTGGCCAATCAATACCAGATTTTTCTTAAACTTTCCCCTGTTTCACTATTTGACTAATCTAACCACTCTTCACTACGAATCAAATTTCTCATTGTACATAATTAAAAATATGTTCTCATTTATTTCATTTGAAACTAGACTCATTAAGGAGTCTAAGCATATAAATTTTATCTTATGACCATTTTTTTACAATTTATAATGATTTTATAAAAACAGAATAGGGGATCTAGAAGTCATTTTGACTCTGTCCCACATCACTTCAAAGATCTCATTATCGGCAGTTCTTTTGCTTTCACAGTTTCTTTTATAAGAAACTAGACTCATTAAGCTTTAATTACATAATTTATTTAGCTTCAACTCAACTCCCACAATTTATGGTGATTTTCCAAAATCATATTACTGCTGCTGTCCCAAGCAGATTTATTACCAATTTACTCTTTCTCAACTCTTTGCATTCATATTATTTAAACATGTATATCACCAATCAATTTCATCACATATCTATAATTTCACTTAAGCAAAATCTCAATACAATACATCGTGCTTAAATCGTTATTCAAGTTCAAATTCAGCTAACACACATATAAATACTAGTAACTAAATATTAACATTGCATATCACCATAATAGTCAATTGCCATTAAACAATTAAGCCATAATTATTCAATTTTACCAAGCTTCAACTTAATTTATAACTATCTAAATCATTTAAAACATTCAACATCAAAATTTCTTTGCATTTCATACTATAGTCGAATGTATAGCTCATCAAAAAGATATTTATTCATGTTCCCTTAACACATATTGGTCAACTAGTTCATGCATTATACTTTAGCACATTTGGTCATTAAAGCAATAACCTATTTAACATTCAAGCATTTTATACTAACATTTCTCCCAAGGCCGAATTCATATACAACCTTTAATACTCATTCAAAGTTTATATTTTACATAATCTATATACACAACATTAACCTAATATCAATTTACTAAGCATTTTAACAAATTTTTCTTCAACTATCCACACATTCGGCAATGACAAAGACAATGTAACAAACCTTAAATTCAACTTATAACAATGTATAACTCATCCAAAGCATCCACTCCATTTCATCATTTTAAAGCACAAACATTACTCAATATTATCCAAGTTCACATTCGGCCATAGTACACACAACATGTTAGCCAATTTTCCCACTTAGCATCTAATGCACATATATGCTCATTTGTTTGGCTCAACTTCACCTATCTACCATTATTCATCAAAAGAACATGAAACAACAACCATTTCCTTCATTTCAATTCATGACCGAAAGCTCACAACACAACCAAAAACTGAAATATACTTCATGGGTTAAGGTAGAATCAAGAAAGGAACTCATAAACATCAAGATAGAAGCAAACTATCATGAGCTTACCTTGGATTTTTCTTCCCCAAGTGACCAAACATTCAAGAGCTTCCCTTCCCTATTTGTTTTCTTAAGTTCAGCTATGAAGAACAAAGATGAACAAGCTTTGTCCTTTTCATCATTTTGTTATTTTATTTCTCTTTATTTTATGATAATAAAGCCATTAAATCTCATAGTGCTAATTTAAAATGAATATTCCATTTATTCCCATCATGATGGCCGGCCACTACACCTTAAGGTGGGAATTTTGACATGCAAATTCAGCTATTTCATACTATAAGTTATTTGGCCACTACAAATTAGCCTATAGCATTTTCAAAAATTTTCACATAAGTCCTATTTAATAATTTCACATACAATTGACAATATCAAAGCATGAAATTTTCACACATGCACTTTCGCATATAATAAACACAGAATATAACATCTAATTATTTTTGTGACTCAGTTTTGTGGTCTCGAAACCACTTTCTGACTAGGGCCAAATTAGGGCTGTCACAACCAACTAATTTTAACTCCACACAACCTCTTCTATCCAAATTTTCCTCCCCAAAACACTCCCCAAATCCCTTAACAACCAAAATTTCTCAATAATCTCCTAAAATTTGGCCATAACTCCCTACACTCTTCAAACACACAAGTTTCGATCAAAATAGAACTCTTCTATTGCCACCAGCAAAATAACACCTCCATGTGCCTACCAGCATTCGAACCTCTAACCTCAAGTAACCACCACACGCCACTTATCCCCTAGACCAGCAAGCCCTTTCTGTCATGTTTTACCCACATTTATTTATAAGCCTACTGACTAGGGATAGGGTTTAAACCTTTTAAAAACAAAACTTTTGCACATGCCCAGGCTTGAACCCTAGACTTCTCAGACCTTCCCAGAACACTAAACTACTAAAGTAGACACACAGTTGTGTCACTTTCTTGCACAATTAAACATTTATGTGTAGCCTTCTAATTGTTCCCATGCTCAAGATCTAATACTTCCAGGCCCAAAATTCAGGGTGTTACAATTTACCCCTTCTTAAAAAAATTTTGTCCCCAAAATTTTCAACTATCAGACCAGTCACATAACACAGATTACACCACTACGTTCCCACTGTGCATACTAGTTCCAAAACACTACCACATTTAACTTGAGTGTTTTCAGTATAGTTTATAAATAGATTAAGACAATATGTCAATCCAATACTTGGCCACGTTAGGGGCTACACCAGTGACACTCCCCCTGAAGAGCTCAACTCCATTGGACTGGAATCGTTCCGTAATCGACCATCAGGTCCCAGATCTAGTATTGGGTCCAGTGACCTTCTACAAAATCCACAACATAGCTTGGAACAGCGCGTCGACCCCAGCCGCACGATTAGGAGACCAGTAACTATGATGCTCATTATCGAATTGTGTTTTATCTTGAATTAACAGTTTTATACAGATCATTTTACAGTTCTAGTTGTTTATTAACAGATATTTTATGGAGACAGTACCAAAAGTATAGAGTTTTATTTTCGCACAACACAGTGTCTATTGGTGTCTACCGGTTTCTCTACAGCTTCAGTATACACTACTAAAGAGTTTGCAGTACGGTATACTACCTACAGTAGTCTTAGTAATCCTACCTATGGCAGTTTCAGTCAAAATCAAAATACAATTTTTAGAGAGAATTTACAGGATCGGGGTGGAGACTAGATGTACCACACATTCAGTAAAACCTTTCAAAATACTTCAAATCATTTGAAACAGTTCCTTTTTAGAAATTCCAAGTTTTTAAAGAAACCCAAATCCATAGCTGAGTTTTGCAACCTGGCTCTAATACCACTAAATGTAACACCCTAAACTCGGCCTGGACATTATGGCCGAATCTGGCGATGTCACATTGTGTGTTTTTCGTAAAGTGTTATATCGATGAAAACTCTTGCTATATATTTAACCTCTTTATGTGTTTCTAAGTTATGTCATTCATTTCAAAACTTGCGTCACTAACCAAAAAGTATTTACTTTAAATTCGTTATTCATTTCCAAAAATATCATTTTATGGCGGAAGCTTTTTAAAACAGTTGCATTCTTGCGTTTACTTTGTAAAAACATTGTTTCTTTTAAAACTCGAGTTTTCCTATCTCTAGCAGTTTTAAGCCAAAGCAAATAAAAACCCAAATTTAAGTTAAAATCCATAGAGTCCTTATTACAATAAAAATACCCGAATTAAATTTACTGATAAAAATTAAGCAAATATGATAGTAAATGCATTTGTGTGGCTGCCTTTGAATCCCTCACAGCATCGATCCACCTAAGCATGGGGGTTACCTGTACAGATAACAGATGGGTGAGATTACGAAAACTTAGTGTGTAATCCCATGTAAGCAGCAGTCAGAAAACAAGCACAGTCTGGGCCTAAGCCCTTTTTAGCAACAGTGACATTATCAGTTTGGGCTTTAGCCCATCTCAATACAGAAACAGTCATGTGTTTGGGCCTTGGCCCATTATAGTAACAGTAAACAGTGCAATAACAGTTTAAACAGTATACAAATCCTACCCATCTAGCCTCTACACTCCATCTCCGTCCAACCCTACACTCTATGTGGGGTATAATCAACCTACCCATCCCTACACTATAGAATTAGCACCGGTTGCGGCACTATACAGTAATATATAGCTGGGCTGCCAGTGATTTAGGCTTGAAGCCTTTCAGTACACTTCCTCCGATCAGTATAAACCCATCCCCATGCAATGCATCATATAGCCATGTCATGCCATATCATAGAATCATACATGCATCCATTACAATTTAAATAACATGCTAAAATACGGTCACACATGCATATATATACTCACATAGGGGCAAAACAGTCATTTTACCATTAAGGGCAAACAATCATTCTACCATATAAGGACAAAACAGTCATTTTACCACATAAAGAAAAAACAATCATTTTACCACATAAGGGCAAAACAATCATTTTACCACATAGAGCCAAATTGCCATTTTACCACATAAGGACAAAACAGTCAGTTTACCACATAAAGGCAAAACAATCATTTTATCAATTAGGGGTCCAGGCACACTTACCGACCAAACAATAGGTCCACAGTTATCTTGGGCGACCCATGCAACCTTAATAGAAAAACAGTGAAAATAGGCTTACGACCCATATTACGGGCCCATGTGGGCCCACACGCCCATATGGTCCACATAGCCTAGAAATGGCCTTAGCCGTATGGACACACAGCTTGGCCCAATATTCTCCCACACATCCGTGTGGTTAACCCATGTGGGGCTCACATGTTCGTGGGGCCCACACAGCCCAGTTCGACCCAAAACGGCCTCAGCCCATGAAATCGCTCATGGGTGGCCTCAACGTTCATATGCCCTTGTTTAGGTGTTGTTAGGATTGTGGCTACACACCTTGTTGCTAAAGTGTGTAAAAAGTCCACAAGCGCTCCAAACCTAGATTCCAACACAATACACCATTAGCCCCTTTAACAACAGGATTAAACAATCACTTTCTATACCACTTATCCAAGATATGACTTAATAATTGCCTTGATCGAATGATTGAGGACCACTCACTTAAACCGTCGTAAGAGATTGATTACAACTCATAAAGATTACCTGTATTCCAATCGAGCTTGTTGACCATTACCATACGCGCAAGTAATTTGAACCAAGTGTATAACAACTTACCGAAAGTGTAATCTAACAATAGGAGACAGAAGCAATCGACCTCTACCCCAAAAGCACACAATAGAACTGAGGCACAAGATGGAACAATCGTACCCACTCTAACTGTCTGATCAAATGAAAATGTTGAAACCTCAAGAACAGGAGGAGGAGAGATGGAGTATTCGACCAGAGAGGAAATATTCAGCAAAAGTACCTAGATGCAAGGATAGGGAAATGTTAAAATCCTAAAGAATAACAAAAGGAGGAGAAAGGTATTCGGCCTAAATCATAACCAATTTGAGAGAGAGGAAGAAGCAATGAGATTCAGTCAAAGTAACAAAATGTAAAAGAGAGGGATTGGTTGACCCAAATGAAACAAGAGAGAGACAGAGAGCATTCGGCCAATGGACAAAAGAAAAAGGGAGAATAGAGTTACAAAAAGTAGCAAAGGAGATACCTGAAAGGTCTTTTGCTGTATTTGGCCCCAATAAGAGAGGGAATAGTCACTCAAAACTGAAAACAAAACTTAATTTGCAAGAGAGAGGAAACAGTAGAAGCAATTTCAACCAAAAGAGAATAGTTGATTGAATGTTGAGAGGACAAAAGCCAAGCTGAATTCTTTTGAGAAAGAGTTCAATTTCAGCACACAACTCTCATTCCCTTGATCCATTCCTTAAAAATCTCCTTACATTACTCCACCAACTAATTTGAACTCCACACAACCTTTTCTATCAAAAATTTCCTCCCCAAAACACTCCCCAAATCCCCTAACAACCGAAATTCCTCAACAATCTCCTAAAATTCGGCCACAACTCCCTACACTCTTCAAACACACAAGTTTCGGTCAAACTAGAACCCTCCTATGGCCACCAGCAAAATAAAACACCTCCATCCGCCTACCAGCATTCGAATCTCTAACCTCAAGTAACCACCACACGCCACCTATCCCCTAGACCAGCAAGCCCTTTCTGTCATGTTTTACCCATATTTATTTATAAGCCTACTGACTAGGGATAGGGTTTAAACCTTTTAAAAACAAAACTTTTGCACATGCCTAGGCTTGAACCCAAGACTTCTCAAACACTTCCCAGAGCACTAAACCACTGAAGCAGACACACAATTGTGTCACTTTCTTGCACAATTAAACATTTATGTGCAGCCTCCTAATTGTTCCCATGCTCACGACCTAATACTTCCAGGCCCAAAATTCGGGGTGTTACATAATCACAATTTAACCACACGAACTTACCTCGACGAGTATACGTAGATATTGAAGCGATTAATCTGAGACTTTCTTTTTGCCCCGATCTAACTTCGTACGAGGTCTGACTTGATCTATACAGATAAATTTAACTCAATTCAATATATTTTTCATTCAATTTAACCCAAAATCTGTGACACCCCTAATGTGACCCTAGTCGGAAGTGATTTCGGGACCACAAAACCGAGTCATAAAAATAATTAACCGTCATATTTGATGCTTATTATATATATATATATGCATGTGTGAAAATTTCATGTTTGAATTTTGTTAATTGTAAGTGAATTTTATTAAATAGGACTTGTGTAAGAAAATTTAGAAATGTGCTAGGCAAATGTTAAAGTGGCCTATTGATGCATGTTAGAAAATGCTTGTCCTTGTATGTTAAATTACCCAAAACTTTAGGTAGTGGCCGGCCATGCTATGGGTTAAAGCATATTATAAACATTTTGTGTTAATGTTTTATGTTAGAAATAATAAAATAAAAGGTTAGTAATAAAGTAATGAAAAGGAGGGGATGAAAACAAAGTTGTCTCATCCATGCTCCCCATTGCCGTGACTTGAGGAAGGAAGAAGAAGAGGATTCTCTTGCTTCATGTTTGGTTGGTTGATGTTTAGGAAGAGGTATGTTTGATGTTATTCCATGAAATTCATGCATATTTCTAGATGTTGGTTTAAATTCTTTTGCTATTTGATGGAGATGATACTCGCCATGGGTGTTGTCTTCTTGGTTGGTGTTTGATGTTGTGGTGATGAGGCATGAAGATGATTGAGTTTGAGTGCTTAATAAAAGGATGGGTCTTAACAACTTCATGAAGTATTCGGCCATGGTGCTAAAATGTTGTATTGTGTTTAAACTTAGAATTTTTTTAGTTATATGGATGTGTTAAGTTGCTTGAAATGTTAGATTAATTTGAACTCATCACCAAGTTCTTTAGGCAACCCATGTTAAAAATTTCGGTATTGAGATGCCTAGAACTTTCGGCCATAGTAGCTATGGAGAAATAAGGTTTTTGTTTCTTGTTAAATTGGATGTATCTTGTTGTATGAGTGCTTGAACAAACTATGATTAAATAGATGCATAGATTCAAGGTGGGAAGAATTGGCTATTATGCTTGAAACTAATGCCGAATATGAGAATGTTGTACTTGAAAAATGTAGGTGAACATGACAAGTGTATTCGGCTTAGGGCATAAAGGATATGAAAAATTTGGTATTTATTTTTGATTGTGTGTGTATGACCATGGATAATTGGCTGCACAAATATTATAAATACATAATGTATGTTAAATTTATTAAGCTACAAAACATTATACATGATCGGCCAAGGTAAATTATTTGAGTAAAGTATATCTTGATGGTACATTTCGGCTAGTATAAAATGTATATGGATGTCATGACTATGTTTAATTTGGGAAGTAAATTGTTTGATTTAGCTCAAGAGCCTAGAGGATCAAAGTTGGATAAGGGAAAGGAAAAAGTGATCGAAGAGCCGTCGTAATCGTTCAGCAACTTCCGAGGTAAGATCTAAGTGATTAAACGTTGAGTAAATTCAATCATAATAGGACATAATGAGTTGATTTAATAAGATATGATGTGGCCATGATATGTCTTAAACTCAAATGGTAAGTTCATAAGTGTTTGGACTTGGAAATTTAAGAGCAAATTGTAATAATTTGCTTAGGACAGCAGCAGTAACGTGACTTTAGAAAATCACTATAAATTGTTGGTGCGGAATTATAGGCTGAATAAAATATGTAATCAAAGCTTAATTAGTCTAGTTTCTTATAAAAGAGACCGTGTAAGCAAAGAAATTTCCTATAAAGAGATATTTTAAGTTGTGTGAGACAGTGTCAGAATGACTCCAAAATCCCCTATTTTGTTTTTAGAAAATAATTATAATTTGTAAAAAAATGGTTATAAGATAAAATTTATATGCTTAGACTCCGTAATGAGTCTAGTTTCAAATGAAATCAAATAGAACATATTTTGAATTCTGTACAATGAGAAATTTGATTCGTAGTTAAGAGTGGTCAGATTAGTCAAATAGTGAAACAGGGGAAACTTTAAGAAAAATATGGTATTGATTGGCCAAACCTAAAATTCTGAAAATTTTATGGATGGAATATATATGAGTCTATATTCAGGAAAAATTAACTGCAATTGATTTTGAGTTTTGTAGCTCCAGTTATAAATAATTTAGTGACTATTGCTCAGGAAAACAGCTTGTAGTGAATATGTGAATTTGTTGTAAACATTGATGAAACTATTTGAGTTGCTTATAAGCTATTGCTGAAATTGATGTACAAGATAAATATATATGTGTGTGGTAAAGCCGAATGGCTAATGTGAAATATATATGAGATATGTATATGTGGTAAAGCCAATGGCTAGTGTGAAATATGTATGAGATATGTATATGTGGTAAAGCCAATGGCTAATGTGAAATATGTATGAGATATGTATATGTGGTAAAGCCGAATGGCTAATGTGAAATATGTATGAGATATGTATATGTGGTAAAGCCGAATGGCTAGTGTGAAATATGTATGAGATATGTATATGTGGTAAAGCCGAATGGCTAGTGTGAAATAAATATGAGATATGTATATGTGGTAAAGTTTAATGGCTAGTGTGAAATATGAATGAGATATGTATATGTGGTAAAGCCGAATGGCTAGTGTGAAATATGAATGAGATATGTATATGTGGTAAAGCCGAATGGCTAGTGTGAAATATGTATGAGATATGTATATGTGGTAAAGCCGAATGGCTAATGTGATATGTATGAGATATGTATATGTGGTAAAGCCGAATGGCTAATTTGAAATATGTATGAGATATGTATATGTGGTAAAGCCGAATGGCTAGTGTGAAATATGTATGAGATATGTATATGTGGTAAAGCCGAATGGCTAGTGTGAAATATGTATGAGATATGTATATGTGGTAAAGCCGAATGGCTAGTGTGAAATATGTATGAGATATGTATATGTGGTAAAGCCGAATGGCTAGTGTGAAATATATATGAGATATGTATATGTGGTAAAGCCGAATGGCTAGTGTGAAATATGAATGAGATATGTATATGTGGTAAAGCCGAATGGCTAGTGTGAAATATGTATGAGATATGTATATGTGGTAAAGCTGAATGGCTAGTGTGAAATATGTAGGAGATGTGTGTATATTGTGACCGAATGAACAAATGTGAAAGGTGTGTATTATTAGATATTTGATGAGGCAAATGAATTACAAATATGACAGTCGATGTGAATGTTGTAACATGTGATTAAATGTACATGAAACTTGAAAATATATTCCGGGTAAGACCCGATGACTACGTGTGGAGATTATGTCCGGGTAAGACCCGATGACTACGTGTGAAGATTTTGTCCGGGTAAGACCCGATAACTACGTGTGGGGACTATTCGAGCTAAAGGTTTCGCTGAAGATTCGAGTAAAGCATAAGATTATACGACTTCACAAAGAACAATTGGTAATAAATACGTTCGGTCGTTAAGTGGTCGGTATGTATTTTGAGATTATATTTAAGCTTGATTTGGACTAAATCACAAGGTCGTTATGTGATGCATATGTGAGTAAAGCAATAAGACTGTTCTATGATTATTGTGCGTTTGGTCAATATGGAAAGTTAGGTGAAAATATGTAATGTACCTATGTTTATGAGAGATCATTATCAAGTGAGAATTTATCTGCCTATTATATATGATGAGATGGGCATATTCGGTAAAGGGATGGTATGCCCGAAGGAAGCGTGAAATAAAAATACGAACAACTATGTTATAATTTGATTGTTATCTGTTGACACTGCTTAAAACTTACTAAGCATTGTAATGCTTACTCCGTTTACTTTGTTTCCTCTGTTTTATAGATCTCATTTGGAAGCTACAGGCTCGGGGATCGTCGAAGAACTAGTCACACTATCACTATCCACTGCTTGTTACTGTTATGTTTTGAATTATTTTATGGCATGTAAAGAATAGACCAGTGGCCAAAGAATATTTTAGTTAATGTATATAAGCCATGCGAAAATGGCATCTTTTGAATGTGTACTTATAGCAGTTAAATTGTATCCCTGACTGTCTTTAGTATTTACCTAAAGGAACGTTCTTTAAAAAATATATATATATATTCAAAATTTTTACTGTTCGGATATGAGTTTCAAGTCCGGTAATGCCCCTTTACCTATTCTGGCGACGGATATGGGATAGGGGTGTTACAAAATCATATTTTGGCACAATTACCATTTTGCCCCTATACTTTTAGTTCTTTTTAATTTAGTCCCTAGCTCATAAAAATGGAAATTCATGAAATCCCACCACAATCCACTATGGTTGAATATCAATTAGGTCCCTAGCATGCCCTATATTTCACTTATTTCAAAATTTCACCATGTATAATTTTTTATTTTTCAATTTAGTCCCTATTTGACAATTTCACCAAAAATTCTTTTACAAGAGTTATTTATCTAGCAACAACTATCCATTTTCTAACATAAAACTTCAAAACTCATGTACATGCATCAATGGTAAAACCCTAATGGTGTAACAGTTTCACAAATTAGTCCCTGGGCTAGCCGTTTAGTTGCGATTGAAAAAGGTGAAAAGAAAGATGATACTTAATTTGGTTTTATTTTATTTATCAATTATTACTTAATTACTTAATTAACCTTTAAAAACTTTAAAATTTACACAAATGTCAAGCCAATAAAATCCATTATTAACTCTAATAGTCTAATAACCTTATAAGGACTTCCACTTTAAAGTTCTATAGTTATTTAATAGCTTTAGCTATTAGAACTCAACTTTTGCACTTTATGCGATTTAGTCCTTTTCATCAAATTGAGCATTTAAACAGTAAAATTTCTTAACGAAATTCTTATCCGGTACTACTATCATGTTGTAGGAAATAAAATAATAATAAAATAAATTTTTTGACGTTGAATTTGTGGTCTCGAAACCACTATTTTGATTTCACTAAAAACGAGTTGTTATAACTCTCCCCTTAAAGGGATTTTTGTCCCCGAATATCTTTCCAGAAAAGAGGTTCAGATATTGTTTTCTCATAGCTTCCTCAGGTTCCTAGGTGGGTTCTTCTATTCCATGTTGTTGCCAGAGAACTTTTACTAAAACAATGTTCTTGTTTCTCAATTCTTTCACCTCTTGTGCCAGAATTCTGATCACTTCTTCACTATATGACATATCAGGCTGAATCTCGACATCCGTCAGGAAGATAACATGTGAAAGGTCAAATTGGTACCATCGTAACATAGACACGTGAAAGACATTATGACTCTTTTCTAATTTTGACGGTAAAGTTAATCGATAGGCAATAGGTCTGATTCTTTCAGTAATCTCATATGGCTCGGTAAATCGCGGACTTAGCTGTCCTTTGCGACTGAATCGAAGAATTTTCTTCCAAGGCGATACTTTCAAGAATACTCTGTTACTGACTTGAAATTATATGTCCTTACATTCAAGATCCGCATATGATTTTTGATGATCTAAAGTTGCTTTCAAACTATCTCGGATTTTTTTTACTTTTTCTACAGTCTCACGAATCAAATCAACCCTGTGTATCTTTTTCTCACTGAGCTCAGTCTAGTATAATGGAGTTCAGAATTTATGACCATACAAAGCCTCATAAGGTGCCATTTTTATAGTCGACTAAAAACTATTGTTATACATAAATTCAACCAACGGTATATATTTCTCTCAGTTGCTTTCAAATTCTAAAACACAGCAACAAAACATATCCTCAGGAATTTGAATTAGTCGCTCGAACTAACCATCGGTCTGAGGATGAAATGCAGTACTAAAATGTAACCACATACCAAGAGTTTTCTATAACTTTCTCTAGAACATGTAAGCTACGGATCTTTATCTGAAATGATAGAAACTAGCATCCCGTGTATTCTAAAAATCTTAGAAATATATAATTCAGCCAATCTGTCAAGGGAGAAATCTGTTAAGTGGCATAAAATATGCAGACTTTGTTAAGTGGCATATTTCTTTCTTGGAGATAAGGGTAAACCTGATATGAAGTCCATAGTAACTCGATCCCATTTCCACAACGGTATTATCACTAGTTGTAACAATCAGAAGGTATTGATGTTCAGCTTTAACTTGTTGACATACTAAACATCTCAATACAAAGTCAAAAATCTCGCATTTCATTCTCAACCACCAGTACATCTATTTCAAATCACTTTACATCTTATTACTTCCCGGATGAACGGATAAGCTACCACTATGAGCTTCATGCAAGACTCTCTAAATGAGCTCTAGATTCTTCGGTACACAAATTCTACGTCTGAACAATAAACAATCATCAGGTCCTATCTGAAATAATGAATCAAAAGTCGACTCACACTATGCTTGTTTAGCTAACAACTCATCATTACATTTTTGATCTTCGCAGATGTGCTGTAAAAACATCAGTTTAGCTTTCAACTTGGCTAGGATCAAACCATTGCCAGATAATGTCAGTCGTGTGCTCATTGCTTGCAAAGCAAATAAAGATTTTCTACTCAAAGCACCAGCAACTATGTTTGCTTTTCCTGGATAACAATCAGTGATCAACTCATAATCTTTTAATAGTTCGAGCCATTTGCACTATCTCAAATTCAAGTCTTTCTATGACATTAAGTATTTTAAACTCTTGTGATCAGTAAAAATATGACATTTTTTGCCGAACAAATGATGTCGCCAAATTTTTAACACAAACATAATAGCTGCTAACTCTAGGTCCTGAGTCAGATAGTTCTTTTTGTACGACTTTAACTATCTGGAAGCATAAGTTATTACTTTACCTTCCTGCATCAAAACACAACCTAAACCATTTAAAGATGTATCACTGAAAATAAAAAATTATTTACCTGATTAGCTGAACCAAAACTAGTGCTTCCAATTGATTGAAACTTTGCTGACATTTTTCAGACCATTCAAATTTCACATCCTTCTATAAGAGTCGTGTCATCTGTGTACCTATCATCGAGAACCCTTTGACGAACCTTCGATAATAACCAGCTAATCCCAGAAAAGTTCTGACTTTGGATATGTTTTTCGGTGGTTTCCACTCAACAACTGCTGAAATTTTACTCAAATTAACTTTGATGCCTTCAGCTGATACTATATGTCCCAGAAAATTGACTCCTCGGAGCCAAAACTCACATTTGCTAAATTTAGCAAAAAGTTGTTTATCATGTAGGGTTTGCAACACAATTCACAAATGTTCAGCATGCTCGGACTCATCTCGTGAATATATCAGAATGTCATCAATAAATACCACAACAAAATTGTCTAAATACTGTCTGAATATTATGTTCATTAAATCCATGAACACTACAGGTGCATCAGTTAAACCAATCAACATCACAAGAAATTCATAATCTTCGTGTTTGGTTATGAATGTAATTTTTGGCACATTCAAATCTTTCACTCATAGTTGATAATAACTAGAACGAAGATCAATCTTCGAGAATACTGTGGCACCTTTCAACTGATCAAACAAATCATCAATTTGAGGCAGTGGATATTTATTCTTGATTTTAACCTTGTTAAGATGATGGTAATCAATACATAATCTCATCGACCCATCCTTTTTCTCAACGAACAGAACTGGTGCACCCCAAGGTGAAAACCTGAGTTGAGCAATACCCCTATTTGTTAAAGATTACAGCTGTGCTTTCAACTCTTTTAAGTTTGTAGAAGCCATTCTATAAGGTGCTATCGATATCGATGATGTTCTTGATACAAGTTCAATAGCAAATTCAACCTTTCTGATCGGTGGTAATCCAGGTAATTCTTCTAGAAACACATCTGGATACTCGCAAACCATTGGCACTGAGTCAATCTTCGATTCAGACACTTTAGTATACATAAGCAAGGTAAGAATTACAACCTTTTCTCACATATTTCTATGCGGACATAGCTGATATAACAATAGGCAACCCACTCAGACTATCTAATTCAATAGAAGCGTCTCACCGTCTAGTCATTTCAATACAATAAGCTTTCTTCTACAGTTTACAACAGCGTCATGTAGAGTGAGCCAGTCCATGCCCAAAATCACGTCAAATTTATCAAACGAAAAAAAATCAAATCAGCCGAAAAATTGTAACCTAGAGTCATCAAAGGAAAATTCTTGCAGACTTTATCAACTAGCACATACTGACCTAGGGGGTTCGGTACTTTAACCACGAATTCAGTGGACTCAACAAGTAAATTCTCACTAGATACTAAATTCGTGCAAACATATGAATGGGTTGATCCTGAATCAATCAAAGCAGTTACATCAATATCAAAAATAGAGAAAGTATTAGTAATAACATCTAACACAGAAGCATCCTCTCGTGCGCGAATAGCATAAGCCCGAGCTAGTGCTCGTGCCTCGAATCTCATAGTAGAGTCTTTCATTACACCATGACTACCACTCACATTTCTAGGATTACGAGGTGGTCTACCTCTCACAGCAGTGTTGCTTGGCCTCGTAGTCTGAACTTTCTCTTTCTCAGATTTCTTTGGGCAATCTCTAAGATAGTGGTCTAAAGAACCACACCTAAAACACGCTCCATTCTTTAATCGACACTCACCATAATGTGGACTTTTGTAGTGCTTGCACTCGGGCCAAACATCTCTAACACTACCCACACTTGTTACAGATGTAGCCTGAGATTTTGGACTCAAACACCAATTGCCTATGTCTCTACAAGAGTACCCCACTGAATTTGTAGAATGATTGTTATGTTCTTTTGATCTCTTTGATGCCCACTGATATGACTTCCCAGTCGATCTCTTTTTCAAGTCTCTAACTTCAAAATCAGATTGTCTTTTCTCTTTACTCAGCTCCTCGACTTTATGTGCTCGGTGATCAATACAACAAATTCTTTCAGTTAAACAATTCCAACTAATAGCTTTATGTCTTCATTTAACCCTTCTTCAAATCTTTTACACATAACAGTCTCGGTCAGAATACATTCCCGGGCATATTTACTTAGTTTGACAAATTCTTGGTCGTACTCTGTTACAAACATACGGCCTATTTAAGCTCGAGAAATTCTTTACATTTTTTATCCAGAAACCTCTAACTAATATATTTCTTTCAGAATTAGAAGAATTCCCAGGTGATTCGCTCTCTCAGCACAACAGAAATTAATGTGTTCCACCACTGGTAAGTCGAATCTTTCAATAAAGATACTGCACATTTAACACATTCAGCCGGTGAACAGGATAGCTCATCAAAAACCCTGATTGTATTCTCTAACTAGAATTCAGCTCTCTTAGGTTCATCTTTAGTAGTAGCACAGAATTCTTAAGCCCCGTACTTACGTATCTTATAAACAGACAGCTTACTAACTCAGATTGGTTCCATACCTTGAGGAATAATAGGAACCGATTGGGGAGCAAGTGGGGGTAGAGGTTGCTGAGCAATCGAGTTTGTCCGTATGTACTCAGTGAACCATTCACTCATCATATAGAAGAAGGCTTCCTTGGCCTCTCCACCCTGGTCCTCAGATATGGCCCTTGCACTTCTCGATGCTACTCCATGAACGGAGGCTTGAGCGTTACTCTTTACTTCATCGTAGTCAACTCGGTTGGATGTCATTGCTATATGAAAACATGTTTTAAAACAGTTAGGAGATATCACACTATCACAGGTTATATAATAGCATGTATAGCTAGACTCATACATGCTACGTTCAGTCTGAGAATCGACTAAATCCTAGCTCTGATACCAATAAATGTAACACTCTAACCCGTGTCCATCACCAGAGTTTACAATTCAAATAGACAAAAATTTCAAACATTTCATATCATAGAAATAAACATATTAAAACCAAGTCAAATCATACATATTATCCTTCATACGAGCCCTTGAGGCCCTAAATATGCGTTAGAAACAAGTCGGGACTAAATCAAAAACTCAGATAATTTTTTAGAAAATAGTCAAAATTTTCAACACTCCAAGGGTCAAACGGCTATATAGCCAGGCTATGTGACTCACACGGCCAGGAGACATGCCCGTGTCTTAAGACGTGTGGGCATTCGAAGTAGGGACACACGGTCGTGTCCCAGCCCATGTCTATACCCATATAACTCACTGACTTGGTCACACAGCCAAGCCACACGCACGTGTGCCAGGCCGTGTGCTAGGCAGTATAGCAGCTTGACTTGCAGCCCGTGTCTCACACACAGCTGAGGCACTTGCCCTTGTCTCTGCCCGAGTGGACAAAAATAGGCCATTTTAGAAGCCATTTTTCTCACCCATCAACATCGCATATATTTATTAGCCATAACAAGGCATCCAAATCAAGCATAAACAAGCCATAAACATATGGTATAAATCATACAACCAATATGCCCTTAGGCACCTCAACTGACAATATGTAAACTTGTCTAACCATGTAATCAATTTGACCAAATAATCAACTAACTTGTATACATATTTGGATCAATACATACCATAAAATTTACTTACCAAAACACAACCATTTTGTAACACCCCGTTCCCGATACCGTCGCCGGAGTCGGACACGAGGGGTTCTCAGACCAACTCTCATGTGTCACACAGACTATTTTTCACATTTCCAGTCCAGCTGGCAAACTGCGTCCCTGTCACCTTAAAAATCATATCTCGAGTTCCAAAACTCGAAAACCAGTTCCGTAAATTTTCACCAAATTTAGACTCATATATCCATCCGTGGATTTATTTCTAAAATTTTTGGTTGGGCCAATTGGTACAGTTTATTAGTTAAAGTCACCCCCTGTTTCGGGGTTCGACTACACTGACCTTTGCGCATTACAACGTGGATATCATCTCGTATAGAGCTCCAATGCTCATGCCGTTTGTTTCTAATGAAACTAGACTCAAAGGGGAATCTATACATATAAGGCATGACTTCTAATTGTTTCTGGATAATTTATGGTAAATTTTCAAAGTCGAAACATAGAATCCAGAAACCGTTCTGGCCCTGTCTCACAAAATCTTGAATATCTCTTAAAATACAGCTCATATGGTCGTTTCGTTTCATCCATATGAAAATAGACCCATCAAGCTTCGAGTACGTAATTTTTTTTAGCAATTAATTCCACTTCTACTATTTTTAGTGATTTTTCGATCTCATATCACTGCTGCTGTCCGCAACAGTTACTGCGAGAGACTATGCCAATTTCATGAATCCTTCCTTAGCCTTACTAATCATCAATCATACATGACACAAATTATGGCCACCTTATCAAAATTTAAGGTTTCTAAGACTCGTGGCTATAGGTTCTAGCATCCCACTCAAACGACCACATAGGCCATTTTCACATGGCTTAAAGTTTACAACCCAAAATTTAACAAAACAAAATAGCCCATACATGCCAAATGTTCTCCTAAGTTGACTAAGAAGACAATACCAAAAATTGCTCACGGTGTGATGACTTCGTTGATGGTTCCGAGCACCCAAAAGGAGACGAGTCCAAGAAACCTAAAATGGGTGACAAGAAAACACCGAGTGAGTTTATAACTCAAGAAGTCATAAGCATTCCACAACCATCCATTAATAAAATTATCATAAAATGAAATAATGAAACAAGGCCAAGTGTTCCACCATACCGAACTATACCATAGTTCCTTAGACCTTCGGATCAATCTCATACCAAGTCATACATTTACATTTCATATACTATTCAATAGGATATTTGAAGCAATTTCCATACATCATTTCATTTCCGCAACAATCATGCAATCAAATGAACTTTCATCTATTCCACAATACCTTATTTACGGTAATGCAATTGAAATCATCACATAGATTTAAATCTTACCAACTCCACCCCGAGCATGAACATAGCATCTATTAGCCATGAACTCAAGGTGCTTACTCTTTCCGCTGTCCATACTCATCTCGATAAAGTCACACCTCCATATAAATATTCAATCGGAGATATGTGTAGAGTTCGCACACATAGTGCTTAATACTCAATCACGCACACTTAGTGCCATGTGATTCAAGCCCGCACACATAGTGCCATATAGTCCAAACTCGCACACTTAGTGCCATACATTACAAGCTCGCACACTCGGTGCCAATCTCACACCGTACATATCTATTTCTCGCACACTTAGTGCCAAGCAAACTTCCTACACATTTCACTATCTCTTTTACGTTCAACAATATCATCTTTTCATACACATACATTTGTATATATTTCTTCTCATTAAACACAATTGCATAGATATTACAATCATTTAAGCAATATCAAATACATGCTTAATGACTTACCTTGTATTGGGTAAAATGGTTCCAACTCGGCTACTCGATGTTCTTTCCTTTGCCTTTGCTTGATTCTCCACCTCTAGCTTCTTGAGCTTAATCAATAAATTAACTAGTTTAACCGTCTTGCCACATATTTATACATGACATCAACTATACTATCATCATTAATTCATCAAATCACAAAATTTTATCTCATGAACATTTAACACTTAACATTTACCCCATCTAGGCCGACTTTGCTAGCACACAAGCCTTTGGTCGAATGTCCTTGACCTATAGTCACCCAAAATTTCTTTGTTCTTTAAAATTCATCCAAGACCACATTCGCACCTCCAACTAATAATTTAGATACTCTCAAGCTTATTCACAAGTACTATTATATATCACATTAAGCATTAATTATTTTGCAACATGAATTCTATAGCATGGCCGAATACTCATGCACATACACATATAACAACAAGAACTCAATGGCACAAAAATCTCCTTTTATTAAACATTCATCTCACTTCTCTTCATGCTTCGTCACAACAACATTAAAATACCAACCAAGAAAGACAACCTCCATGGCCGAACTTCATCTCCATCAAATAGCAAAGAAATCTAAGCCATGGGCTAGGTAGGTTTCAAACTAACAACTAAAACATGCATGAATCTTAAGGAATGACATCAAACATACCTCAATCTAGTTGCAAGTATGGCCAAGCTTCTCCAAACCCCCCCTCTCCCTTACTCACGGCAATACAAAAATTTGAGAAAGGATGAGCACTTTTTTTTTTTCTTGTTCAATTCACGGCAAATGGGGGGGGCATCCATGCTCATCATTTTTTTTTTCAATTCTTTAATGCTAGCTTTTATTTTATGGCTTCCTACATACACCACTAACCTAACATGTTGGAAACATGTTCCCTTTGCCCATAATCTTGTCATGGCCGGCCACTATCCTTAGGAAATGGACTATTTGACATGCAACTCCATCTATTTTACTTCATTCTTTTACTAACCTCTTAAAATTAGCCACATATATTTAAATCCTTTCACATGAGTCCTTTTCTTTCAATTCACATTCAATTTAACTAAATCAAAGAATTAAAATTCACACATGCATTTTCACATATATTTGGCATGGAATAAGGTATTTAAATGTTTTTGTGACCCAGTTTTGTGGTCCCGAAACCACTTCCCGACTAGGGTTAAATTAGGGATGTCACAACTCTCCCCCACTTAAGAAATTTTCGTCCCCAAAAATCTTACCGGTAAATAGGCTCGGGTATCGCTCTTTCATAGAGTCCTCAAGTTCCCAAGTGGCTTCTTCAATTCCATGTTTATGCCACAACACCTTCACCAATGGGATTTTCTTATTACGCAACTCTTTTACTTCGCGCATCAGAATCGCGAACCGCTCTTCTTCATAACTCAAATTAGGTGAACCTCGACCTCGGATGGAGTGATTACGTGTGTCGGGTCGACCTATATCGTTGAAGCATCGAGACATGGAAAACGCCGTGAATCCTTTCAAGCTCGGGGTAAAATTAATCAAGACGCTCTCGGCCCAACTCGTTCGGATACTTCATACGGACCGATGAACCTCGGACTCAATTTGCCCTTACGACCAAATCTAAGCACCTTCTTCCGTGGTGAAACTTTGAGAAATACCTTGTCCCCAACCCGATATTCAATGTCTTTTCTTCTCAAATCCGATACGACTTTTGGCGATCCGGCGACTTTCAAACTTTCACGAATTACTCGAACTTTCTCGCTCGGCATCCTTAATCAAATCAACCTCAAGATTTTACCTTCACTAAGTTCATCCGAATAATGGGGTACGGCATTTACGATCGTATAAAGCCTCGTAAGGCGCCATCTTAATACTTGATTGAAAACTGTTATTGTGCGCGAATTCAATCAAAGGTAAATACCATTCCATGAACCACTAAACTCAAGGATGCAACATCTCAACATATCCTCGAGTATTTGAATTATCCGTTCGGATTGACCATCGGTTTGGGGATGAAAAGCAAGGCTAAAATGCAGCTTGGTACCCAAAGCCTCTTGCAATTTCTTCCAAAATCGCGACGTAAATCTTGGGTCTCTATCCGACACGATAGAAGTAGGTACCCCATGCAATCGAACAATTTGGGAGATGTATAACTCTGCCAACTTATCGAGCGAAAAATCCGTGCGCACGGGATAAAGTGAGCCGACTTAGTCAGTCTATCCACAACAACCCAAATCGCATCTTTCTTACCTGCCGACACTGGTAACCCAGATACAAAATCCATTGTCACTCGATCCCATTTCCATTCAGATATCACGATTGGCTGAAGTAATCCCGATGGCACTTGATGTTCCGCTTTCACTTGTTGACATATCAGACACCTTGAAACAAATTCGAAATGTCTCGTTTCATACCGGCCACCAAAATTGGCGTTTGAGTTATTGTACATTTTAGTACTACCGGGTGGATGACATTCGACTCATCGTGAGCCTCGTCCGTAATCTTCAAAACAAGTTCAATCCTCGAAATACATAATCGACCCTTGAACGTCAAGCAATCATTGTCGTCAATCTAAAATTCGATTCCTCATTCAAACACATTCGACTCGTTTAGCGACCAATTCAGTCGACCTTCCGAGATTCAAGTATTTGATGAATCAATAACGGTTTGGCCTCTAATTCGACTACTAGCACCTCATCGGGTGAAACGGATAGGTGAGCATCCATCGTTCTCAAAGCAAAAAAGGCCTTGCGACTTAAAGCATCGGCCACCACGTTGGCCTTTCCGGTGATAATCAATGATGAGTTCATAGTCTTTCAACAACTCAAGCCAACGCCTTTGTCGCAGGTTTAAATCTCTTTGAGTCTTCAAATATTTAAGACTTTTGTGGTCCGAATAAATATGACACCTTTCTCCAAACAAGTAATGCCGCCATATTTTCAAGGCGAACACTATGGTCGCTAGTTCAAGGTCATGGGTCGATAGTTTCTCTCATGCGGCTTTAGTTGTCTCGACGCCGAAGCCACAACTCGACCTTCTTGCATCAACACACAACCTAACCCAAACAAGGATGCGCCATCAGATATGACAAACTCTTTACCGGACTCATTGTACTAATCTTGGGGCCTCGGTTAAACAGGTTTTAGTCGATCGAAACTTTCTTGACAAATGTTCCGACCACTCGAACTTAACATCTTTTGGAGTAGTTTCATCATCGGTGCAGCTATCATCGAAAAACCTTTCACAAATCGTCGATAGTATCTCGCAAGCCCCAAAAGCTCCTAACTTCAAGAACATTCCTTGAGGTTTCCAATCGACTATGGTCGAAATTTTGTTCGGGTCCACCTCGACACCGACGCGACACCACGTGCCCCAAAAAGCTAACCTCTCTCAACCAAAATTCACATTTACTGAACTTTGCGTATAACTACTTATCTCGTAAAATTTACAACACTAGCCTCAGGTGTTCAGCGTGTTTAGTTTCATCTCTCGAATAGACCAAAATGTCATCGATAAATACAACTACGAACCGATCCAAGTATGGCCTGAAAATTCTATTCATTAAATCCATAAATACCGCAGGGGCATTAGTGAGCCCAAACGGCATCACTAAGAATTCGTAGTGGCCGTACCTCATTCTAAAAGCAGTTTTGGGTATGTCCGATTCTCGAACCCTCAACTGATAGTACCCCGACCTCAAATCTATCTTTGAAAACACTGAGGCTCCCTTTAATTGATCAAACAAATCGTCAATTCGTGGCAACAGATATTTATTCTTTATCGTCACTTTATTCAACTGACGATAGTCGATGCACAATCTCATAGTTCCATCCTTCTTCTTTACAAACAATACTGGTGCTCCCCATGGAGAAAAACTCGGTCGAGCGAAACCTCTATCCGTCAATTCTTGCAATTGAACCTTCAATTCCTTTAATTCCGTTAATGCCATACGATACGAGGTTATTGAGATCGGCGTAGTACCCGGTACCACTTCGATGCCGAATTCCACTTCTCGAACCGGTGGCAATCCCGGTAACTCCTCAAGAAAAACATCTGAATACTCACAAACCACTGGTACCGATTCGAGTTTCCTTTCCGTCTCTTTACTCTCAAACACATACGCAAGGTATGTTTCACACCCCTTTTTCACATATCTCCGAGCGGTCATAGAAGATATTATCGCTGGCACTCCTCTTAAATTAGTAGACTCGACTCGGACTACCTCATTATTTGCACTCCTCAAATCAATGGTTTTCCTTTTGCAGTCCACCATTGCATCATGTACGGTCAGCCAATCCATACCAAGAATAACATCGAATTCATCAAATGGTAGAAGTATCAGATCGGCCGAAAAATAGGATTCTCGAATTATTAGGGGGCATCTCTTGCACACTTTATCAACGAGTACGTATTGACCCAAAGGGTTTGACACTGAATTACGAACTCAAGAGACTCAACGGTAGAGTCTTCTTGGATGCTAAGGTTTCACATACATATGAATGAGTAGAGCCGGGGTCAATCAATGCAATCACACTAGTATCAAAGAGAGTGAAAGTACCAAGTGATAACGTCGGGGAGGATGCCTCCTCTCGTGCGCGGATAGCATATGCTCTAGTAGGAGCACGAGTCTCGGATCGAACAATCGTATCAGAGACCCCTCTCTGATTACCACCCCTACCTCCTGAAATCCTCGAGGGTCTACCTCTAGCCTTCGTCCCACTAGATCTTGCACCTTGCATCTTATTCTTCTCATCTAGCTCCGTGCAATCTCTAATGAAGTGGTCCTTCGAACCGCATCCATAACAGGCCCTATTAACAGACTTACCCCAACATTTACCTATGTGTCGTCTTCCACATTGGGGGCATTTGGGCTTTTCTTGACGATTATTGCCCACACTAGCTACCAAGTAGCTCGTGAGTCCATCGATGGTCGTGTTTCTAATGGAAATCCCGCATCGCCCTCGACTTATTTGTGTCCTCTCGAACTTCTTTACACCGAAAATGGAGCCTTGTCCGTCCATCTTTTACGATAATCTCTAGCTTCAAATTCAGCCTTCCTCTTCTCCTTCCGAGCTCTTCCGCCTTGCGTGCTCGTTCAACTAGTGTTACAAATTCTTTTATCTCCAAAATACCCACCAAGAGCTTTAACTCTTCATTCAATCCCTCTTCAAATCTTTTGCACATAGCAACCTCATCAGCCACACACTCCCGAGCATACCGACTAAGTCTTACGAACTCATGTTCAGATTCGAGATCATCATCATCGACCTTGCTTGAGCTCCAAGAATTCCTTACGCTTTTGATTGATGAACCGTTGACTAATGTATTTCTTTCAAATTCGTTTGGAAGAAATCCCAAGTAACTTGTTCCTTTGGGACTATGGAAATTAAGGTCCTCCAACAAGGATATAGCACACTTAAGACATTCATCGGGTGTGCATGAAAGTTCATCAAACACTCTAATGGTGTTATCAAGCCAGAACTCGGCCCTTTCGGCATCATCAGTAATTATGGCCTTAAACTCCTCGGCCCCACGCTTCCTAATCAAGTCCACAGGTGGTTTACTCACCTCACAGGATCAACAATCGATGGCATTACGGGCTCTTGGGTGGATTATTTAAATTTGGGAATGGTTGGACAGGTAGGATTGGTTCGGGCATATTCGCGACCCACTCATTCATCATGGTGAAGAAGGCTTGTTTCGCCTTCATCTTGATTATTCCCGGATGATCGAGGCTCAACAGCGGTGTCCCTTGCGCAGAGCAGCCGCTACACTTTCAACGTCATCCGCCAAGGGTCTCTACCCCGGGTTCCATTTGCTAATCAAAACAAAAATTTCAACCGTCAAGTCATCACATTTTAAACACTAACACATTGGCATGTATAGCTAGACTCACACGCTACGGTAGTCCTAGAACCGACTAAACCTAGCTCGATACCAATAAAATTGTAACACCCCATTCCTCGATACCGTCGCAGAGTCGGACACGAGGGTTCTCGGACCAACTCTCATGTGTCACATGACTATTTTCACATTTCCATCCAAATGGCAAACTGCGTCCCTGTCACCTTAAAAATCATATCTCGAGTTCCAGAACTCGAAAACCAGTTCTGTAAATTTTCCCCGAATTTAGACTCATATATCCATCCATGGATTTATTTCTAAAATTTTTGGTCGGGCCAATTGGTACAGTTTATTAGTTAAAGTCACCCCTGTTTTGGGGTTCAACTACACTGACCTTTGTGCATTACGACCTGGATATCATCTCGTACAGAGCTCCAATGCTCATGCCGTTTGTTTCTAATGAAACTAGACTCAAAGGGAAATCTATTCATATAAGGCATGACTTCTAATTGTTTCTGGATAATTTATGGTAAATTTTCAAAGTCGAAACATAGAATCCAGAAACCGTTCTGGCCCTGTCTCACGAAATCTTGAATATCTCTTAAAATACAGCTCATATGGTCATTTCGTTTCATCCATATGAAAATAGACCCATCAAGCTTCGAGTACGTAATTTTTTTAGCAATTAATTCCACTTCTACTATTTTTAGTGATTTTTCGATCTCATATCACTGCTGCTGTCCGCAACAGTTACTGCGAGACTATGCCAATTTCATGAATCCTTCCTTAGCCTTACTAATCATCCATTATACATGACACAAATTATGGCCACCTTATCAAAATTTAAGGTTTCTAAGACTCGTGGCTATAGGTTCTAGCATCCCACTCAAACGACCACATAGGCCATTTTCACATGGCTTAAAGTTTACAACCCAAAATTTAACAAAACAAAATAGCCCATACATGCCAAATGTTCTCCTAAGTTGACTAAGAAGACAATACCAAAATTGCTCACGGTGTGATGACTTCGTTGATTTGTTCCGAGCACCCAAAAGGAGACGAGTCCAAGAAACCTAAAATGGGTGACAAGAAAACACCGAGTGAGTTTATAACTCAAGAAGTCATAAGCATTCCACAACCATCCATTAATAAAATTATCATAAAATGAAATAATGAAACAAGGCCAAGTGTTCCAGCCATACCGAACTATACCATAGTTCCTTAGACCTTTCAGATCAATCTCATACCAAGTCATACATTTACATTTCATATACTATTCAATAGGATATTTGAAGCAATTTCCATACATCATTTCATTTCCGTAACAATCATGCAATCAAATGAACTTTCATCTATTCCACGATACCTTATTTACGGTAATGCAATTGAAATCATCACATAGATTTAAATCTTACCAACTCCACCCCGAGCATGAACATAGCATCTATTAGCCATGAACTCAAGGTGCTTACTCTTTCCGCTGTCCATACTCATCTCGATAAAGTCACACCTCCATATAAATATTCAATCGGAGATATGTGTAGAGTTCGCACACATAGTGCTTAATACTCAATCACGCACACTTAGTGCCATGTGATTCAAGCCCGCACACATAGTGCCATATAGTCCAAACTTGCACACTTAGTGCCATACATTACAAGCTCGCACACTCAAGTGCCAATCTCAATCCTCAGTACACATCTATTTCTCGCACACTTAGTGCCAAGCAAACTTCCTACACATTTCACTATCTCTTTTACGTTCAACAATATCATCTTTTCATACACATACATTTGTATATATTTCTTCTCATTAAACACAATTGCATAGATATTACAATCATTTAAGCAATATCAAATACATGCTTAATGACTTACCTTGTATTGGGTAAAATGGTTCCAACTCGGCTACTCGATGTTCTTTCCTTTGCCTTTGCTTGATTCTCCACCTCTAGCTTCTTGAGCTTAATCAATAAATTAACTAGTTTAACTGTCTTGCCACATATTTATACATGACATCAACTATACTATCATCATTAATTCATCAAATCACAAAATTTTATCTCATGAACATTTAACACTTAACATTTACCCCATCTAGGCCGACTTTGCTAGCACACAAGCCTTTCACCGAATGTCCTTGACCTATAGTCACCCAAAATTTCTTTGTTCTTTAAAATTCATCCAAGACCACATTCGCACCTCCAACTAATAATTTAGATACTCTCAAGCTCATTCACAAGTACTATTATATATCACATTAAGCATTAATTATTTTGCAACATGAATTCTATAGCATGGCCGAATACTCATGCACATACACATATAACAACAAGAACTCAATGGCACAAAAATCTCCTTTTATTAAACATTCATCTCACTTCTCTTCATGCTTCGTCACAACAACATTAAAATACCAACCAAGAAAGACAACCTCCATGGCGAACTTCATCTCCATCAAATAGCAAAGAAATCTAAGCCATGGGCTAGGTAGGTTTCAAACTAACAACTAAAACATGCATGAATCTTAAGGAATGACATCAAACATACCTCAATCTAGTTGCAAGTATGGCCAAGCTTCTCCAAACCCCCCCTCTCCCTTACTCACGGCAATACAAAAATTTGAGAAAGGATGAGCACTTTTTTTTTGTTTTTCTTGTTCAATTCACGGCAAATGGGGGGCATCCATGCTCATCATTTTTTTCAATTCTTTAATGCTAGCTTTTATTTTATGGCTTCCTACATACACCACTAACCTAACATGTTGGAAACATGTTCCTTTGCCCATAATCTTGTCATGGCCGCCACTATCCTTAGGAAATGGACTATTTGACATGCAACTCCATCTATTTTACTTCATTCTTTTACTAACCTCTTAAAATTAGCCACATATATTTAAATCCTTTCACATGAGTCCTTTTTCTTTCAATTCACATTCAATTTAACTAAATCAAAGAATTAAAAATTCACACATGCATTTTCACATATATTTGGCATGGAATAAGGTATTTAAATGTTTTTGTGACCCAGTTTTGTGGTCCCGAAACCACTTCCCGACTAGGGTTAAATTAGGGATGTCACACATTTTGTACCGAAATGCCATTCAATAACTAGCATCAAATAACCAATTATATCAAGCATATCAAAGTACCAATTCACAACAAGTTGCAAGACTTATACAATATGCAAATTCAACCATCATTTCAACTTCCATGATCCAACCATATCAAGCATATCATCAACCATTTTTAAGCTACTTATAAACATACCAATGTATACCTTTTCATCAACAAAATGACAAATCACAAGTCAAGATAAATGGCCAAAACATCAACCAAACTACCTATACATGCCATTATAACCGAAATTAAACAACCCAATGTACCAAAAGGGCCAATGGATAGTGTGATGTAGCTTCGACAAGCTTCCAACCCGAAGAGCTTCCAATTCACTATAAAACACGAAAAATAACACAAAGTAAGTATTTAAGCTTAGTAAGTCTGTGTAATATAGAATAAAACTTACCATTTAGTCACATAAACATATCATATCCCAACATAAATTGGCCAAATGCCTGAGCACATATACATCAATTATGTTAGCCATGTAAATACATATATAAACCAATAATCATGGATAAGCACATCAAATGATTAATTTCATATACATGTATCATCAAGTTTCATTTTCCATATAACATGTAACAACATTTCCATGTAATTCATATGCATGCCTGTAATAGTCTGTATCGAAATCTTACTAATTCTTATCAAAATATTGCCCATTGAACCATTTAGAATACCGTTGGATACTCAGGATAGCTCACTCATAGTATACTAACTCATATTACTATAATCCATCAAATCCTGTACATGTATGATCATACAAGCTGTGAATCGGTATGCTCACTCAAGTTGTAGATCGGTATGCTGTAACACCCCTAACCCGTATCCATCGCCGGAATAGGTTAAAAGGCATTACTGGACTCGTAACTGAGTTCAAAACAAACCTTTATCAAATAGTCCTCATATTTCAGCCAATATCATTCATTCACATTCTATATGTATTCAAATCAAGCATACAAAGCTTTAATCATCATACATTTGGGACTAAATCGGTAACATATAAACATTCTAAGAATTTAGAAAATTTTCAACTTTTCAATGGACACACACCTGTGTGAACAGGCCGTGTGCTTCACACGGTTACCAGACATGCCAATGTCATAGACCGTGTAAAAATAGAGCATACATACTGACTTATACCATACGGCCAGAGACACGCCCGTGTGCCTTGGTCATGATCGAGACTGACTTGGGTCACACGGACGACCACACGCCTGTGTGTCTAGGCCATGCTCAAGTTTGACTTGCTTTGAATATTAACATTGAAGGACATGGTGAAGACACATGCTTGTGTGCTCAACTGTGCGGGCAAATATAGGCTTGCAAAACCAATTTGCCACCCATTTTGGGTCATCCCTACAAGCATCAATTAAGCATCATCTATATCATAATTTCAACCAATTTCAATCACAAAACATACATTATTCATGTCATATAATCACCAACCAATTTCATTCTTATTATCCAAACTAAAACATACCAAAATCATATACCAAACTCATTCAAAATCACTTCATTTACATAACAAATTCACATATCTAACTTACCAAATTGACCATTTCTCACTAAGCCATTTATGCACATCAAAACATACCATTTCTTAACACAACTTTAATCTAGCCATATCACATGGCATGATATACACTTTACAAAACATGCCACCTTAGTCCTAGCCTATACATGCCATACTTTATATATACACTTTCAAAAGGTACCAAAATAAAGTTTGATAGTGTGGTGATGATTCTCGACGATCCCCGAGCTTCCAGTAGCTTTGATATCTAAAAAAAACAATACAAACACACAAAATAAGCTTTCAAAAGCTTAGTAAGCCATATACAAATAAACTTATCATTTTAAGCATATAAGCATCATAAAATACAGATACTCCATGTCAAATACTATCAAAAACCTCATAGTTCATAAACATTTCATATATTCCCAATTCATTTGCACATATAGCATATTTTCTCATATTTGAATCACATAACATCACTTGCACATATACTTATTTCACATTAATAAATGTTGAACACATTTCAACGTACCTGATTCAAATATTCATTTATTCAATCACGTTTTTCTTGTAATGCCCTTTGAACCATTTGGAATCAAACAGGATACACGGATAGCTCAAAAATCTCGTACAATGCCAACATCCCAGACTTGGTCTTACATGTAATCAAATATCGATGCCACTGTCCCAGACAGGGTCTTTTACGAAATCAAATACGATGCTGATGTCCCAGACATGATCTTCCATGTAAATCTCAAATCGATGCCAATGTCCCAGACATGTCTTACATGATAACACATATCGAAATCCTATGTCATGACATATGTATCCTAACTATTCCTATGCGTATGGGACTTTTCGGACATCGTCACATTATCAGAACTTTCTCAAATTTCTCATATTCAACTCAAAATAGCCATTCCTCATTATATATTAACATATAAGCAATAATAATTCAATTCAAACACATTTATTTGTATATCGACTTAACTCGTACTTATTCGAACAGATGAAATCGACTAATCAACGACTTGCAACTCTCCCCGATCTAATTCCGTTTTCTTTGGTTCTTAATCTATATAAATTCAAATTTAACTCTTTTATTCACCAAATCATTCAATTCAATCCAAACACATATAATTAGGGAATTTTACAAATTAGCCCTCATATTTTCATATTTTGACATTTTAGTCCCTAATTAACAAAATCACAAAATACATAAAATTTTCTTATACACATAATTGGCCAAATATTCATATAGTTCATATAAGCCCATATATTTCATTTATTTCACATTTTAGCCTCTTAATTTCTCATTTTCACAATTTAGTCCAAAATACTCAAATTCATCAAAAATTCCAATACAAAACATAGTAATCTAACACATATCTTTCATTTTCTATCATCAAACTTCATAAAACTCATATTATCAATAATGACACATCTTAAAATCATAATCAAATTTTGAAATTGAGGCATGGGCTTGATAGAATACTTGACAACGATTACAAAAACATAGAAGTTACTAAAAACTGAGTAAAAACGAACCTTGAATCAAGCTTGGACCATGGTCGGATGTTTAAAGCTCAAGAACCCTATTTTCTTTCCAAATATTTGGTGAGAAGATGATGAATTTGAGCATCTAATGACTTTGTTTTATTTAATATAACATTAATAATCAAATACCAATTTTATCCTTTATTAAACCATATAAAAACCACTTAATACAAGCCTATATATGTCTATCCATCATTCAAATGGTCTAATATCATCTTAAGGACCTTTGATTATAAAAGTCATAACACTTAAGCACTTTTAACAAATAGCTAGAAACTTTTACGTTTTATGCGATTAAGTCCTTTTTACCAATTAAGCACACAAATGATAAAATTTTCATATGAAATTTTCACACATAACAATTCACATGCTATTAACACAGAAAATAATATTAAAATATTTTTTTGACTCAGATTTGTGGTCCCAAAATCACTGTTCTGACTAGGGTCTAAACCAAGCTGTTACAATTCTCCCCTTTAGGGATTTTCGTCCTCGAAAATCTTACCGTTGAACAGATTTGGATATTGCTGTCTCATAGCATCTTCAGGTTCCCACGTAGCTTCTTCAACCCCGTGTTTATGCTATAACACTTTCACTAAAGAAATTTTCTTATTTCGTAATTCTTTAACCTCGTGAGCCAAAATACGGATCGATTCTTCTTCATATGTCATATCAGACCGAGTTTCTATTTATGATGGAGAAATCACATGCGAGGGATCAAATTTGTATCGTCAAAGCATCAATACATGAAATACATTATGGATCTTTTCTAGTTCGGATGACAATAACAATCTATATGCAACTGGCTCAATTCGCTCAATAATCTCACACGGTCCGATGAACCTTGTACTCAATTTTCCTTTTTTACCAAACTGAAGTACTTTCTTCCATGGAGATACTTTCAGAAACACTTTGTCGCCAATTTTAAATTTAATATCTTTTCGTTTCAAGTCTGCATATGATTTCTGACGATCTGATGCTGCTTTCAAACTATTTCGAAATCACTTTTACTTTTTGTTCAGTCTCTTTTATCAAGTCTACCCCGTGTATCTTATTCTCGCTGAGCTCAGTCCAATACAAAGGTGTACGGCATTTACAACCATGTAAAGCTTAGTACGGTGTCATTTTAATGCTCGATTGAAAACTGTTATTATACGCGAATTCAATCAATAGCAAATACTATTCCCAGGAGCCTTCAATCTCAAGAATGCAACATCTTAACATATCCTCGATTATCTGAATAATCCACTCGGATTGACTATCCGTCTGGGAGTGAAAGGCAGTACTAAAGCATAATTTCGTACCTAAAGCATCTTGCAGTTTCTTCCAAAACCTCGATGTGAATCTCAAATCTCTATCTGACACAATAGACAATGGCACCCCGTGCAATCTCACAATATCAGAAATGTATAACTTAGCTAGATTTTCAAGTGAATAGTCTGATCGTATCGGAATAAAGTGGGCTGATTTCATCAATCTATCAATGACAACCCAAATCGCATCTTTCTTTCTCGAAGATAGGGGTAAACTCGAAACAAAATCTATCATCACTCTATTCCATTTCCACTCAGGAATCATAAAGGGTTGTAACAAACCAAAAGGCACCTAATGTTCAGCTTTAACTTGCTGACAGACCAAACATTTCGAAGCAAAGTCAGAGATATCTCTTTTCATTCCAGGCCACCAATAATGTTGTTTCAAATTGTTATACATTTTCGTACTTCTCAGATGAATAGATAAAAGACTGTTATGGGCTTCTTTCAAAATCATCTGAATCAACTCTAGATTTCTTGGAACACAAATCTGATCTCGAAATCTCAAACAATCATCATTGTCAACTCGAAATTCTGAATTAGAATTTAAATCACACTGAGCTCGTTTCACTATTATATCATTATCAACTTTCTGTGCATCATAAACTTGTTGTAAGAACAAAGGTCTTGATTTCAATTCAGTTAAAATTGAACCATCATCAGACAGAACTAAATGAGCGTTCATTGTACATAGCGTAAACAGTGATTTCTGACTCAAAGCATCAGCAACAACATTTGCTTTTCCCAGATGGTAATCTATAACTAGCTCTAGTCTTTTAGCAACTCTAGCCATCTTCTCTGTCGCATATTCAAATCTCTCTAAGTCATCAGATACTTTAAACTTTTATGATCTGAAAACATGAGACATTTCTCACCATACAGATAGTGATGCTAAATCTTCAAAGCAAACACAATCGTGGCTAGCTCAAGGTTGTGTGTCAGATAATTCTTTTCATGCGCCTTTAATTGTATCAAGGCATAGGCTATAACTTTTCCTTTCTGCATCAAAACCATCCCAGACCGTTCAATGAAGCATCACTTCCCAGATTCTGATTGTACTAACACGGGAGCTTCAGTCAATAATAAAGCTTTCAATTGATCAAAGCTTTTATGACACTTTTCAGACCATTCGAACTTAACGTCTTTCTAAAGCAATTTTGTCAACGGAGTTGCAATCATCGAAAAGCCTTTTATGAATCGTCAGTAATAACTAGCAAGTCCCAAAAAACTATGGACTTCAAATATATTTCTCGAAGGCTTCCAATCAAAAATCGCGAAAATTTTTCTCGAATCAACTTGTATACCAGATGCTGACATAATATGGCCCAGAAAACTGACTTCGCGTAACCAGAACTCACATTATTAAACTTTGCAAATAGTTGTTTATCATGCAGAGTCTGTAGCACTACTCTCAAATGCTCGGCATGCTCAGTTTCATCACGCGAATAAATTAAAATGTCATCAATGAATACTACAACAAATTGGTCTAAATACGGTCTGAAAATTATTTTCATCAGGTCCATAAAAATAGTAGGTGCATTTGTTAATCCAAAAGGCATAACTAAGAATTCATAGTGTCTGTACCTCGTTCGAAAAGCTGTTTTCAAAATATCAGAATCTTTCACTCTTAACTGATAATAGCCCAATCTCAGATCTATCTTTGAAAACAGAGTAGCACCTTTCAACTGATCTAACAAATCGTCAATTCTGGGCAGAGGATATTTGTTCTTGATAGTCACTTTGTTCAACTAAAGATAACCAATACACATTCTCATCGTGCTGTCTTTCTTTTTCACAAACAGAACGGGAGCAACCCAGGGAGAAAAACTCAGTCGTACAAATCCTCTATCGGTTAATTCTTACAATTGAGACTTCAATTCTTTCAACTCGGTTGGAGCCATTCTATACGAAGATTTCAAAATCGGAGTAGTTCCCGGTACTCAACTTCTTAAATCAGAGATAAACCCAGAAGTTCTTCAGGAAACACATCAAGGAACTCACAAACAACTGGTACATATTATATTTTCTTTCTGTCACTTTCGAATCAATCACATAGTCAAAGTAGGCTTCACAACCCTTTTTCACATATTTCTGAGCTTTCATTGCAAATATCACAACCGGCAACCCGTTTAAATCACTAGACTCAATTCAGTTTATCTCATCATTCTTGCATCTCAAACCAATAGTTTCTCGTTTACAGTTTGCAATAGCATCATGCAAAGTTAGCCAATCTATACCCAAAATTATATCAAATTCATCAAAAGGTAATAGCATTAGATCAATAGAAAAACAATTATCTCGAATCATCAACGGATAATTCTTGCACACTGTATCAACTAGGACACTTTTACCTAAGGGGTTCGATACTTTAATCACAAATTCAGTAGACTCTACAGGTAAAGTCTTACTAGATACTAAATTCATGCATATATACAAATGTGTTGATCCTGGATCTATCATTGCAATCACAAAAGTATTGTAAAGAGTAAATGTACCCGTAATCACAACTAGAGACGAAGCTTTCTTGTTAGCTCAGATGGCGTAGGCTCTGGCAGATGCTCTAGCCTCAGATTGAATAGTTGTATCTTTAGTAGCTCTTCGTCTATTACTCATATTTCCCATATTTTTGGGAGGCCTGCCTCTAGCTGAGTGCTACTTGGTTTTGGATTCTATACAATTTCTTATTCAATAGACTCGGGGTAATCTCGAATTGATTTAAGGATCCACATTTTAAACAAGCTCGATCATTCTATCTACAACTATCGGGATGTCATTTACCGCAATATTTGCACTCAAGTGGTGTTGGTTTGACACTTCCCACACTAGCTATTGAAGTAGCTTTTAAATTCATAGGTGGTCTCTCTCGATCTCGTCTCGAATAACCTGCAGTAGCCTTTAAACGACTAGAATCATCTCAAAATCTCTTTGATGCTGACTGAAATGACTTATTTGATGATCTTTTTCGTACTTCTTTAGCTTTTGAGTCGGCTTTTCTTTTCTCTTTCTCGAGTTCTTCAGCTTTACACGCTCGTTCAACAAGCACAACAAACTTTTTTATTTCTAGAATCCCGACTAACAAGCAAATATCTTCATTTAAGCCGTCTTCAAGCCTTTTACACATTATTACTTCAGTCGAGACACATTCTCGAGCATACTGGCTCAATCTCACAAATTCTCACTCGTATTTCGTAACAGACATACGACCCTATCTTAACCCAAGAAACTTTTTGCATTTCTAATCGATAAATCTTCCACTAATGTATTTCTTTCAGAATTCAGCCTGAAAGAACTCCCAAGTAACTTGTTCTTTCGGAACCACAGATATTAATGTTTTCCACCAATGATATGTTGTATCTCTCAGAAGTGAAACGGCGCATTTAACACATTCTTACAGAGTACAGGACAAGTAATCGAATACCCGAATCGTATTCTCGAGCCAGAACTCAGCCCTCTTAGCATCATCATCAATAGTAGCACGAAATTCTTCAGCTCCATATTTTCTAATCTTATCAACTGGCGGCTTATTCAGACAAATCGGATCTACCACTTGGGAAGCTACGGGAACTTGCGAGGGTAGAGGTTAGGGAGCAGCCGGATTTGTTCTAACATACTTAGTGAACCACTCATTCATCATTCGGAAGAAGGCTTGCTTAGCCTCTCCCTCATGGCCACTAGTAACAGGTCTAGAATCAAACAGCGCTGCCCCTTGGGTGGAAGCAGGTGCATTATGTTTGACATCATTAGCTACGGCTCGTTTGGGATCCATTACTATACAAAAAACATATTTTGTTTGTCAGGATTCATCACAATATCACAGTTCATATATATATGGCATATATAGCTAGACTCACATATGCTACGTTAGTCCTAGAATCCACTAAATTGTAGCTCTGATACCAATAAAATGTAACACCCCTAACCCGTTTCCGTCGCCAAAATAGGTTAAGAGGCATTACCAGACTCGTAACTCAGTTCAAAACAAACCTTTATCAAATAGTCCTCATATTCAGTCAATATCATTCATTCACATTCTATATGTATTCAAATCAAGCATACAAACTTTAATCATACATTCGGGACTAAATCGGTAACATATAAACATTCCAAGAATTTAGAAAATTTTCAACATTTCAATGGACTCACGCCCGTGTGAACAAGCCGTGTGCTTCACACGGTTACCAGACACGCTAGTGTCATAGACCATGTGAAAACAGAGCATACAAACTGACTTATACCACTCGACCGAAGACACGCCTGTGTGCCTTGGCCATGGTCGAGACTGACTTGGGTCGCACGGCCGCCCGCACGCCAGTGTGTCCAGGTCGTGCTCGAGTCTGAATTGCTTTGAAAATTAACATTGAAGGACACAGTGAAGACACATGCCCATGTGCTCAACCGTGTGGGCAAATATAGGCCATTTGTAAGACCAATTTTCCACCCATTTCGGGTTATCCCTACAAGCATCATCCGTATCATAATTTCAACCAATTTTAATCACAAAACATACATTATTCATGTCATATAATCACCAACCAATTTCATTCTTATTATCCAAACTAAAACATACCAAAATCACATACCAAACTCATTCAAAATCATTTCATTTCCATAACTAATTCACATATCTAACTTACCAAATTGACCATTTCTCACTAGGCCATTTATGCATATCAAAACATACCATTTCTTAACACAACTTTAATCTAACCATATCACATGGCATGATATGCACTTTACAAAACATACCACCTTAAGGAATTGACAGATTGTTGGATCGTACACTTCAAGTGTACTACTTAAGCATCCATTGGAATTCAATGATTCAACGGACATAAAACTCTTGACATGGCATGAAAATCTTGAGATGATATAATAATGACTTGAAAGAATATTGCTTGATGAGCTCGTGTACGTTACTTGTTTGATATGGAGATTTTGGTGACTAACATGTTTGATTAAATGTATGTGATTAAGTAATTTAGCCAAATGGATGGAACATAACATTTTATGCCTAGATTTAATAAGTAAGATTGGTAAGTTTAGTTTCCGTTTTACGAACTTACTAAGCATGTGATGCTTACTCCGTTTTATTTTTCCCTTGTTTTATAGTGCTTGGAAGCTCGAGAAGGTTGAAAGCTCATTGGAGCATCGTCACACTATCAACTAGCATTTTGGGTATATTTAGTGATATCATTTTGGGTATAATGGCATGAATAGGACAACTTGGCCAATGGTGGCTTGAAATGTTATTTTGTAACCTAGCCATTGGAATGGCTAGTAATGGTTCATTTTGGTATGACTAAGTAGATTATTATGTTATACATATACACATGTGTTATGTTATGAATATGTTATCAAAGGTTGTTATTACCTAAGTTAATCCAAGGTAAGTTTATAACCACCTATGCATGTAATGGTATGCCTTGTTAAATGATGAATTTGCCCACTTTAAATGCTTGGAATGGTTGGTTTGGTTGTGTGTTCAAGTGCGAGTTTTGAGTGAAATTTTGGGTGAGAAATGAAGCTAGAAATAGCTTTTTTTGTCCATATAGGCAGACACACGGGTGTGTGTCTAGACCGTGTGTGACACACAGCCTGGTAACATGGGCATGTGCTTAGGCTGTGTGTCCCCTGCACCTTAATTTTGAGGAATAGAATGTTTAGAATTGGGCACACGGGCAGAGACACGGGCATATGTCTCAGCCGTGTGTGCCACATGGCCTAGAACATGGGCATGTGCCTTGGCCATGTGAAACCTGCACCTAATTTCGAATTGAACTAATTAACCGCACGGCCTAGCACACGAGCTTGTGGCATGGTAGTGTGTGCAAGTCAGAGAGTTACACGGGGTCAAACACAACCTCTCACACAAGCGTGTGAGCCCTGTACTTCGAAAAAAATTTTAATTTCGTAAAAAATTCTTAGAGGTCCCGATTAAGTCCCAATTCAATTCTAATGCTCGTATTGGGCCTCGAGGGCCCAATCAAGGGACATTATGGATGATCTCGGTAAATGAATAGTAATTTATGTAGTTTAATGGAAAAATGTTTTGAATGTTTTGGTAATCCTTTGAAACCCTATTTCGGTGACCAATACGGGTTAGGGATGTTACAATACTAGCCTACGATGCCTAAATTATGTAACATCCCGAATTAGGGCCTAATCAGAATGTGGTTTCGAGACCACAAATTCAACCTAAGAAGGTTTATTTTATTATATTTTTATGGTCTAAAATTTCACGAAATGATTTCATGAAATTCTTGTTCTGAAATTTTGACGTTTGGGCACTCAATTTAGTCAAAAGGACTAAATTGTAAAAAATGCAAAAGTTGAGTTCTACATGTTAGAAGTGTCTAATTGTTATGAAATTTTAAATTGGAGGTCCTTAAATGGTAATTAGACCATTGGATAAGTTTTTGGACAAAAATGGATATGGAAGGGTAAAAT
Source organism: Gossypium arboreum (assembly GCF_025698485.1). Classification (NCBI taxonomy): domain Eukaryota; kingdom Viridiplantae; phylum Streptophyta; class Magnoliopsida; order Malvales; family Malvaceae; genus Gossypium; species Gossypium arboreum. Next base: position 71,275,553 of record NC_069075.1, read on the forward strand.
TTTAGAGATGAGTTATAAGTGCATTTTGGTAAATTGGTAATTAAATAGACTAAAAAGACAAAATAAACACAAAAAACCCTTGTCCATCTTCTTGTTTGGTTGAATGTAGCAAAGAGGAAGCCATGGTTAGGGTTTTCAAGCTTCCAAGCTCCATAGTAAGTGCATCCTAGCCCCGTTTTTAATGTTCTCTATATTTTTAAAGTCCCAGTAACTCAATTTACCTATTTCTACCCATATTTTAAGCTAGGGTTCATGTTTAAAAATTGACCCATGCATGAAATATTAGTATTTTGAAGATTGATGGAAGAATATGAAAGATTAAAGCATGTTTAGCAACTTTTACTAAGTGATTTTACATGAAAATGCATAAAAAGGACTAAAATGTAAAAATTATAAAATGGGTAGTAATCATGTGAATAAAAGAGAAATGTGGGCTGCTATAAGAGCAATAAAGGTTTGGCTAAGCTTAGAGTATAAGAAAATCGAGCACATTTCATTTTACGAGCCTAGGGACCAAAGTGCAAATATGTGAAAGTTTAGAGGTCAAAATGTAAATTTGTAAATGTATGATTATGGACCCATTTGAATAATGTGAGTAATAAATAATTTATATTTGTAATGTTAGATCAAGAAAACAAGATTCGAATTTAGAACGAGGTTGAACGAAGTTAAGCACTAATTCAAAATAAATAGTCGTACTCGAACCCGAGGTAAGTTCGTATGGTAATAATAATACAATATCATGCTTGAATTGTGATTATTTATTATTATGGAATAAAGTGTATGATTTAATACATTAGAAGAATTTATGGATGATGAATGTATGTGGAAAATGTGATGAATGTTAAATTACTATTACATGAGTTGTGTGAATTGCTACACAGTGGTACCCGATGAGGATTCGACAAGTAAGTTCATGTAACTCGAAGTAATACTTTTAGAACACTTAAAATATATATTCTTGAATGTGATATAAATTTTGATACTCAATGTATAATAATTCATGAAACATGATTGTATTGAAAAAAAAAGAGGATTTAAATATTCCGGTTGAATGAAAAGGATGTCCGATGGATTTCCTAAAAAGGAATTAACGGTAAAAAGGATCTAGCCCGGACGGGTGTTCCTTATGTGATCTAGCCTCCCGAAGAATATGTGTTTTAAATGGATTTAGCCCGGACGGGTAATCTGAACTAGGATCTGAATTTAGCCTAGACTGGTAATTCAGATCCGACCTCATTAGAGTAATTGTCATTGCAAGGGACTTAGCCTAGACTGGTAATCCCGACATTGCTCTATGAGATTATACTACGAGGGGTTTAGCCTGGACTGGTAATCCCACTGTAAAGATTGAAGTCTGCGGGAGTGCGCTTGTTGAAAAGGTCACTAATATGAATTGATGATAAATGAGTTAGTATGCTATAAGTGTACTATGGAATATCCATCGAGAATCCGAGGAATTCAACGGGATTAATATGAGAAATGGAATTGGAATGCTTGTAATGATGATCTCATCTAAGACCATTATTATCATGTATTGTTATGTGACTAACTTGTATGATTAAGTATGCCATGAGAATTAACGACATTTATATTAAGTTCTATTGTGTAATTGAGTATGGGATCCATGAAATGGTGAGTTCATGATTAGTTGAAAATGATCTTATGATAGTTATCATTGTATTGCACTAAAATAGTTTTGGACAGCAGCAGTAGTTCGACTTTGAAAATTCACCAAAAATTTTAGAATTCGAACTAGAGGTTGAATTAAATATGAAATGAAATCTTATTGAGTCTAGTTTCATATAGAAAAAACGATATAAGAAAAAGAATTCCATAGTATGAGATATTTGAATTTTCGTGAGACAGAGTCAGAATGAGTTTGGAATCCCCTATTTTGACTTGGGAAAATCACTAGAAATTGTACAAAAATAATTATGGGTTATAATTGATATGAATAATTCCTTAATAAGACTATTTTCAAGAGAATTATACGGGAACATTATTTGAATCCTCTATTAAGAGATAAATAAATTTTAGTGAAGAAAGGTCGAAGCTGTCAAATAGTGAAATAGGGGAGAATTTAAAGAATAAACTGTACTTATTGGCTAGACGAAAATTTCTAAAAATTTTATGGTAAGAAGATATGGGAGTCTAGTTTCAGGTAAAATTAGTAGATCTTAATTTGGAGTTCTTTATCTCCAAATATAAATAATTTAGTGACTATGAATTGAGAAAATAGCATGACCAGAATATAAGTAAAAGTGTAATTATGGTTGTATTACCTTGAGAAGCATGTTGGCATATTGCTTACTATTTTCATATGGACTTACTAAGCGTAAATCTTACTCCCTCCTTTTCATTTCTTTAGTGTTTTCAAGTTAGCTTGGGGTTAGAGATTGTCGGAGGCAACATCACACTATCAAGTCATCATTTTGGAAGTGTCGACTTATATATATATATATGTTAAGCTTTTACAAGTGAGTGGCATGTATAAAGACTTAGTATTTATGTTAGATGTTATCATGAATAGCCAAATGTATTGGCTCATGTTGATTCATTGTATATAGCCATGGGATGTGGCTTATAATGTTTTGGCTTATAAGCCTAATTATCCTTACTATTTGTTAATGCGTTACAATGTGATTATAATTGTTTATTATGAATGAATAGTATAACATATGTGCATGAGAATGCATTAGGACCATTCGGGGTGGTCATGGCTATGGAATAAAAGCATAAATTGGCATTAAGTTGATAATGATTGAACATGGACATTTGTTGAATAAGTAGAGATTAATTATTGGGTAATATGTTATGGTTGATTGTTAAAAATGTGCCTTAGTGAGGCATGCTAAATCATTTAAATGATGCTATGATATGTTTCTTTCAAGTGGTTCAGTTTGTGAAAAATCAAGGCAACAAAAAGGCTTGTAAAATAGCCTAAATGCTAGCCACACGGGCAGAGACACGGTCATGTGTCTCAGCCGTGTGGAGGACATGGCCTAGCACATGAGCGAACGGCCTAGCCGTGTGGTTCAATTTGTTTTGCTGACGTCATAAGCAGAGAGTTACACGGCCTGAGGACACGGGCATGTTGAAGACATACAGGCATGTCCTTGTGTCCACATGGGCGTGTGACCCTGTTTCATGAAAATTTTTCTAAGTTTTCCCAAAACTTTCCAAAGTTCTCGGTTTAGTCCCAACCCGCCTTTAATGCATGTTTAGAGCCTCGGTAGCTCGCGTAAGGGACATTATGCATGTGATTGAATGTTTTTAATATAAATGAAATTTTATGGCCTGGTTTTATGAAATGGTGTACGTTGAAGTCTGGTAACGTCTCGAACCCTGTCCTGGCATCGGATACGAGTAAGAGGTGTTACAAATCATGCATTAGGAGTGGTTCAGGACTAAACCTATAACTTAAGAAATTTTTTAAAAACCTAAAAAAAATTTCAAAATACAGGGGACACATGCCCGTGTGGCCCGGCCGTGTCTCTCACACGACCAAAGACACGCCCGTGTCATAGGCCATGTGCATATTCAAAATAGAATCACATGGTCGTGTCCCAGCCCGTGTCCGACCCCGTATAACTCTCTGACTTGGGTTACATGGCCAATTACATGCCCGTGTGACCAGCTCGTGTGCCCTTCGAATTGGCCACACAGAGCCGTGTGCCAGGCCATGTGCTAGGCCGTGCCAAACCTATAGGGTATACTGACTTATGCCACATGGCTAAGTCACACGCTCGTGTGCTGGGACGTATGGAGCATACTGACTTGATTTCTAATTAAACACTAGGGGACACACGACCATGTTACCTGACCGTGTGTCATACAAGGCTGAAACACACGCCCGTGTCTTTGCCCGTATGGAAAAAAATAGGCTATTTACCAAGCCATCTTTCTCACCCAAACTTTCATTCACCTACACAAACCAAATGACATATAACATGGCATAAATAAACATTCCAACCAATCTCAATCAAGTTTAATTCATGCTATTTCTATACCAAGAACTATAATGTTCATAACATCATACTTTGCCAACTCCAAATACCAAATTCACATTCACAAATCACTTAACTAGTTAATTTGATATATGCACTTTCTTACCTAAAATCATATGCATACCAAATCACCAAATTTCAATCATATGGTACTCAAATTACCAATTCACAATAAGCATTTATATAGCAATTATCAACCACATAAAAAAAGGCCATTTGCATATATATATATACATCACCAAATATACCAAAGTAAGCCAAATCCCATGGCTATACACATAACCAAACCATTCATCATTTACAAGCCAAATCAAATAGCTAAATCCATTACAAACATATATACCAAAATGATCATAACTCTTATACATGCCATATAACCAAATACATAAGTTTAAAAGTACCAAAGTGATAGCTTGATAGTGTGATGCAATTTCCGACGACTCCCAAATCCGAGCAAGCTTCGATAAACAGTATAAAACACGGAAAAGTAAACAGAGTAAGTTATAAAGCTTAGTAAGCTCGTATAGTTAATAAGTAAAGTTCACCATTCATTCACCAAACCAAGTAGTATGAATATAATATACTACAAAATCACTAAATCATAAGGTTAACATATATTCAATAACATAAGTAATTATGACCTCACTACTTTCATAAATTCAATGCTCATATAGTTTCCGTACATACCTGTACTAATACGTATCTATTTCTCACTGTTTCATATCTTTGAATACGTATTGAACCATTTGGAATAATATTGGATACACGGGAATCTCACACCCTCAAGCTGATGGTCATGATGTAGCTATTTCTCAATCTATTTCTCAATTTCATATCTCAATCTATTCCTAAGGTTCAGCCGGGATTTCACATTGTTGAATTTTCGTCGAACATACACATAAGGTCGTATTCACAATTAATTCAATATTTAAGCATTCAAAACACAATTATAATAATGCTTATTAATATACGAACTTACCTCGATCGTCAAAACGATGAAATGGATCGACTAATCCAATACTTTGTTCTTTCCCCGATTTAGATCCGAACTTCGCTTTTGTTGATCTATATGTAATCAAATTTAACTTATTTAATTATCATTCTATTCAATTTAATCCAAAATACATATTATGGAAACTTTACTCCTTTTGCCCCTAATAATTCAACATTTTTACAATTTAGTCCTTAGCTCATAAAAATACAAATTCATGCAATTAAGTCCCTACCCATGCTAGCTAAATTTCCTTTATTATCATAGCAGCCCATATTTTTCATTATTTCACATTTCTACCACAAAATTTACACATTTCACAATTTAATCCCTAATTGACAATTTTACCAAAAATCACTTTACAAATGTTGTTTATCTAAAAACAACCATACATTTTCTATCATCAAACATCAAAATACATGTACATTCATCAATGGCAAAACCCTTAACCTTTACAATTTTACAAATTAGTCCCTGGGCTAGATAGATTAACTTACAACAACTCCAAAAACATATAAACCATTAAAAACGAGACAAAAATGAACTTACATGCACAAAAGATAGTTTGCCGAACCTTAAAGCTCTTTTAATGGTGTTTCTAATTCTTAATTTCAGTGGTGGAAGCTCATTTGGGAAGATGATACTAAGTTTCTATTATTTTTACTAAGTTATTTAATAATTTACTATTTTAACCTTGGTTATAAAACATTAAAATTAGTTAATACATGTCCAAGAATGTCCACTAACTTTATAAATGAGCTGATTACCACATAAGGACCACCACATTAAAGTTATATAGCTATTAGACACCTTTAGCTAATAGAACACAAGTTTTACACTTTACTCAATTTAGTCCTTTTTATCAAACTGAGCACTCAAATGATAAAATTTCTTAACGTAATTTTCACACAATCATACTATCATGCTGTAGACATTAAAATAATAATAAAATAAGTATTTTAACCTCAGATTTGTTGTTCCAAAACCACTGTTTCAATTTGACTAAAAACGGGCTGTTACAGTATAAATCCTTATTGGATTATTTTGAACCAGTTAATTGATGTTGAGTCAAATACCTAGAATAATGAGGTGATTTGTAGACTTGTTGACAGAGACCAAGCGGAACACATTTTCAACATTCCTCTCAATAGCTCCAGATCGCATGATTGTTGGTTTAGAGACGCGAAGCCACTGGGAGTATTCCGTGAAGAGTGGGTATAGGATTGTAGTTGCAGAAAAATTACAGATTACTGATTACAACCCTTCTACAATAGACAAGTACAAGGATTTTTACAAATTACTTTAGGCTTTGCACCTACCAACTAAAGTGAAAATACATATGTAGAGGTTATTCAATAATTATGTGCCTCATTTTAGCAATCTCATTAAGCAGAGGCTATATGTTGATGAAGCTTGTCCGTAGTGTAAGGAGGCTCCGGAGGATTCTGACCATTTGATGTGGTCTCGTGGTGTATTACAACAGCTTTAGGCTTCTCTAAATATCACGATTGCTCCAGTAGGGATTACCTCGAATTGCAAAGACTAGTTAATAAATATTTTTAATGCAACAAATGAAAGTACCAGAAAACTTTTAATTATTTCCTTTTGGGCTTTGTGGCATTGAAGAAATAAAATGGTACATGAAGGTCTTAAGATATCCATGCAGGAACTTTTGGGTTTTATTCGAGGTTATATACAAGAGATAACTTTGAGTCGAGTCTCTTTTTCCTCATCTAGAACTATGGTGAAAGAGTTGTGGAGACCCCCTCATCCTGGTATTATTAAATTAAATTTTGATACTTCTTTTCAAGGTGATTCTAAAATTTCTATTGCAGCAATTTTAGCTCGAAATAACAAAATAAAAATCATGGGGGCATGTACTTACCCATATGAGGGAGTTGTAGATGAAAGTTGTCAAGAAAGCATTTAATAGAACTGTTCTGTCTTTTATTAACTAAACAACTGAATTTAAATAAAGAAAAGAGTCATAACCTAATTGGGAAAATAATTCCCTTATTCTAATAAACTACTAAAAGATAAGGAAAATAATTCTCTTATTCTAATCAACTACTAAAAGATAAAATAAAATATTCTAAAATACCTCAAATAATTTATTCTAAGATTTATCTACCTAAATAAGATTTATCTACCTAAATAACTTTAAAATATATCCCAAAATATATGAGTTTCACATATTTCAACACCCTCCCTCATGTTGGTGCATATATATCAATCATGCCCAAGTTACTTACAAAAAAATTAATGTTTGTCTTACAGAGCCCTTTGGTGAGTATGTCAGCAATCTGTTGTTTTGAAGGAACAAACAACATGCACACTTGGCCTTCTTTAATCTTCTCATTGATAAAGTGTCCATCAATCACAACATGTTTAGTTTTGTCATGCTGGACTGGGTTGTGAGCAATACTAATGACAACTTTGCTATCACAATACAACTTCATTGGTGAAGTTATTGGTTTCCTCAGCTCTTCCATAATTCTTTTTAACCACATCATTTCACAAATTCCTTCAGCCATTGATCTAAAATCAGCCTCTACACTACTTCTTGCTACAACATTTTGCTTTTTGCTTCGCCAAGTCACAAGGTTTCTGTAATATCCTGAATTAAGGCTTCATCAGAATAGTGGTTTTGTAACCACAAATCTGAGATAGAAATAATAATTTTATAATTATTTTGATGAATATGATATGATTTCATGATTGTGTGAAAATTTCGTGATGAAATTCTATGCCTAAAGTGTTTAAATTGAAAGTAGGGACTAAATCGAATAAGTTGCAAAATTTGCATTCTAGAAGTTTTTAGTATGAAATTGCATTGAAATTTTAATTAGGAGGTCTTAAATAGCAATTTTACCAATTTCTAAGTCTATGGACAAAAATTGGACATGGATGGATTTTTTGGAAAGTTTAGTAGTAAGGGCATTTTGGTCATTTAGTTATTAAAATGAATTAAAAACAAAATTAAAAGCCAATTTTTGTCCATCTTCTTCATTAGGCCGAAATTTCAAGGGTTCTCCATAGTTAGGGTTTGTTTCAAGCTTCCAAGCTCTATAGTAAGTGATTCCAAGCCCGCTTTTAATGTTCTTTACGTTTTGGAATCCGGTAGCTCGATTAAGCTTATGTTAGCAATAATTCAACCTAGGGTTTATATTTGGAAAAATACCCATAGGTGAAATTTGTGTATTTTGATGTTTTATGATAGAATATGGGGTTTTAAATTATGTTAGACAACTTGTGCTACTCGGTTTTGAGTGAAAACGAGTAAAAGGGCTTAATCGGCAAAAATACCTAATAGTCACAAGTATATGTTAGAGTAAGAATTTGATGTTGCCATAGAAGGGAAAAATGATCAGCATGTTATAAAACTTAAGAATAAGGAATAAAGTTTAATTCCCGAGCCTAGGGGTAAAAGTGTAATTATGCAAAAGTTTAGGGGCAAAAGTGTAATTTTTCCAAAGTTCGTATTAAATGCTGTTTTGATGAATGTATGTATTGAATAAGATTAATTTGGCATTATAGATCAAGAGAAACGAGATTCAAGTCGCGATCGAGGAAAAGAAAAGATTGTGGACTAAATTGCAAAATCTTTATATTTTGGTACCAAGGTAAGTTCATGTGTAAATAATGTAGCATAATTGTTATTTTAAGTTATTGATGTTAATTATATGATATGCTGATTTTATTATGAAATATATGCTTTGTGGTTATTTTGAATAAAATGCAAATTATGTGTATTAATTGTTAAATATAAAGTACTACCGAGTATTGGTTTTGGTATTTTACGAAAGATGGCAAGGATATGTGTTCGAGGAAAATCCTATTTGAACCTTAGGAATAGATTAGGATACAAGTGACATGTCACTAGGATGGTTGAGCATCCGAACTCGTTGAGTTGAGTCCGAGTTCACTTATGGATGCGAATGTCCGAACTCGTTGAGTTGAGTCCGAGTTCACTTATGGATGCAAATGTCCGAACTCGTTGAGTTGAGTCTGAGTTCGTGAAATGTAACTAGGCATCCGAACTCGTTGAGTTGAGTCCGAGTTCACTTATGGATGCGAACGCCCGAGCTCATTGAGTTGAGTCCGAGTTCACTTAGGGGCGGGTTACATGATTTCTTGATTACATATGAGGCACTTATGTGCAAATTATCCGTGTATCCGAGTTTTATTCCGATGTGTTCAACGGGTGAAATTTCTAGTGAAATGGAAGAACACTTGAGATGCAAGCGACGTTTTGGTAAGTGTTGTGAAATGGACACTTTGGACAGGTATGTTCTTAACCCTCAAGTTGAAAATAGATACAACAACGATAAGGTGGTAAGATGATGAATGATGTTTAGAAATGTGATATATGTTTTGGTGATACCATGCTAAATTTGTTTGGTATATTTGTATTGTTATGTTACTTGTTATTTACATATGAACTTACTAAGCATTTATGCTTACTCCTCCTCTTTATTTATTGTAGTTTTGAACAAGCCATTTCGGGAATCGGGACGGGTCAAGGTTCGATCACACTATCCAAAGGACTTTCATCTGGGTAAATGGCTTGTAAAACTTAAGTATGGCATGTATAGCAATATACTTATTTTGTGTAAATAATTTTATGATATGGCCATGATTGGTTGAGAAAATGTTTGATATTGATAAGTCATGGTGATGGTTAAGTTTAGATCATGTTTGATATCATGGAAGTTTAATAGGTTATCTAGTTCATAACAACTCATTAAAAGATGAAATTTGCCTTAAAACAGAATACTGCTGCAGTAATGACATGAATTTGAAAAATCACTAAAAATAGTATAAATGGAATTAAATGATGAGCAAGTGAGATATTTGAAACCTTGTGAAACAGGGCCAAAGTGATTTCTGGATCCTCTGTTCTGAATTTAAAAATTCATAATAAATTGTAAAAAAATAATTAGATGTTATTCTTTATATGTATAGATTCCTTATTGAGTCTAGTTTTAAGAGAAACAAACCTCGTAGTCATTGAAATTCTGTATAGAGAGATATCTGATTCGTATACATAGATGTCAGAGCAGTCAAACCCTGAAACAGGGGAGACTTTAACTAATAAACTGTACTAATGGACCAACCAAAAATTCTAGAAAAAAATTAGTAAATATATATATGAGTCTATATTTAGGGAAAATTTACGGATCTTGATTTGAGTTTCAGAACTCGAGATATGATTTTTCTTGTAATCTGTGATGCGTAGCTAGAAAGTCGTGAATGTAGAAACAAATGATTTGAAGTTCTTAATTTGATAAATTATGTTCGGTAACCCTCAAGCTCGACTCGTGACGGTTTCGAGAGAGGGGACGTTACATTTGGTGGTATCAAAGCGTGTTTAGTCGGTTCTCGGACTCGTGTTGTATGTACGGATTTTGCTATACATGCCATATGTATGAATTGTGATAGTGTAACGACTTGACCTTTTAAATGATTTTATATAGTAAATAGATCCCGATCCAAATGTGGCGGATGAAGTAGAGAGTAATGCGCCACTTCGATTGAAGGGCAGCACGATCGAAAACCCACCCCTCTTGTTGGTTAGGGAGGAGGAGAAAGGATCGGAAGCCTTTCTCCAAATGATGAGTGCATGGTACACCGAGTTCGTTCATATGAACCCAAATGTACGACCTCCCCACCTCCCCAATTCCTCAACCTATGCCTCCGATGCCTCGTGGAGTGGATATGATAAAATTTCACAAAACCCCATTGATGTAATTCGTAAACAAGGGGTGAAGAATTTAGAGCAAATATTGATGATGATGCGAGAAAGCGAGTTCGGCTTGAAAATTCTATCCGGTATTTGATGAATTATCTTGTACACCAAGAATGTTTGAAATGTGCTACATCTTTGTTGAGAGATTCAGCCTATAATTGGTGGAAGACTTTGATTTGGTGGTACCGAAGAGAGGGTAACCGGGAATTCTTTCAAGAAGAGTTTCGAAGAAATATATTAGTGAAAGATTTATTGATCGAAATGTAAAGAGTTTCTTGAGTGAAGCAAGGTAATATGACAGATCTCGAATATGAAAGAGAGTTTGTTCGATTGAGTAAGTATGCGTGGAATATGTTCCTCTGAAGCCAAGATGTGCCGACGATTTGAAGACAGGCTTAACGAAGACATTAAGGTATTTGTTGGGATCCTTGAACTAAAAGAAATGGTGGTACTTGTCGATCGAGCTTGCAAGGTGAAGAATTCATCAAGGAAAAGAAAAGGTAGAATCAAACACGAAATTGGAAGAAAAGACCAATGAGTAATGCACCCTCACAAAGAAATCGGAAAGACAAGAAATATGAATCCTCGTTCCCAAGTTTCAGCTGGGCAATCATATGGAAATTTTAAGAAGCGAAATGTGGGTCCTAAATCTCAGACTACTTCTGCAACTAGTGTGGGAAATACGAGATTTGTTAAACCCGAGTGCCGGTGGTGTGGTAGAAATCATTTTGGTCCGTCAGCGAGCAAATGAATGTTTTGATGTGGTTCTCCTGATCATTTTATTAGAGACCGCCTTGAGAGAGCCGAGAAAGAAAAATTTCGAATGTAAAAGCAAGTGGTGCGACTCAAGGGAAGGTATCCGAGAAAAGTGGAAGTGAAACAAGCGATAAGAATGTAGCCGAGATGCGTGAGTTAGATCTCAAGGAAGAGCTCCGCTAGAACTTATGCTATTAAAGCGCGTGAAGATGCTTCCTCACCCGATGTGATTACCGATACATTTTCTCTTTATGATACTAATGTTATTGCTTTGATTGATCCCGGTTCTACTCATTCATATGTATGCATAAAACTGGTGTCTAGTATGAATATACCTGTTGAGAACACAGAATTTATGATTAGAGTGTCGAATCCACTAGGCAAATGTGTGATAGTTGATAAAGTATGCAAGAAATGCCCTTTAATGATTCGAGGTCATTACTTCCCGGTCGACTTGATGTTGTTGCCGTTTGATGAATTTGATGTTATTTTGGGTATGGATTGGTTGACATTGCATCATGCTATAGTAAATTGCAAAGAAAAGGTTATAGAATTAAAATGTGAAAGTGGTGAAATCTTGGGTTGAACCGCACAAATCGAGGCAATATTTAATATGATTTCTTCGATGTCGGCTCGTAGATATTTGAGAAAGGGTTATGAAGCTTATTTGGCGTATGTAATTAATACAAAAGAAGTTGAAAAGAAAGTTGAATCAGTGCCGGTTGTGTGTGAATTTGCAGATATATTTCCAGAAGAATTGAAGGGTTTGCCTCCAGTCAGGGAAGTAGAATTTGGTATAGATTTGATACTGAGAACAGCTCCGATCTCGATTGCTCCATATAGAATGGCACCAACAGAGTTGAAAGAATTAAAGTCGCAGTTGCAAGAGTTGACTGATAAAGGCTTTGTGAGACCAAGTTTTTCACCTTGGGGTGCTTCCGTGTTATTTGTGAAAAAGAAGGATGGTTCTATGAGTTATGTGTTGATTATCGGCAGTTAAACAAGGTGACATTAAAAAACAAGTATCCATTGCCGAGAATTGATGATTTGTTTGATCAGCTAAAAGGAGCGACATGGTTTTCAAAGATTGACTTGAGATTTGGGTATTATCAGCTGCAAGTGAAAGAGTCAGATGTGCCTAAAACTGCTTTTAGAACAAGGTACGGTCATTATGAATTTTTAGTTATGCCATTCGGGTTGATAAATGCTCCTGCTGTGTTTATGGACTTAATGAATCGCATATTTCGGCCATACCTAGACAAATTTGTTGTGGTGTTTATAGATGATATTTTAATTTATTCAAAAGATGAGACAGAGCATGCTGAGCATTTGAGGATAGTTTTACAAACTTTGAGAGATAAGCAGCTATATGCTAAGTTTAGTAAAAGTGAATTTTGGCTCCGGGAAGTTGGATTTTTGGGTCATATTGTTTCAGGTGATGGTATACGGGTTGATCCTAGTAAAATTTCAGCCATTGTTGATTGGAAACCACCGAAAAATGTAACTGAAGTTAGGAGTTTCTTGGGGCTAGCTGGGTATTGTCGGCGGTTTGTAAATGGATTTTCTATAATTGCTGCTCCTATGACTAGACTACTCGAAAGGATGTTAAATTTGAATGGACGGAAGAATGTCAATGAGTTTCAAAGAATTGAAAAGTTATTAATCAAGCACCGGTGTTGATACAACCCGAATCGTAAAGAATTTGTGGTGTATAGTGATGCTTCTCTAAATGGTTTGGGTGTGTACTCATGCAAGAAGGAAAAGTGGTGGCTTATGCTTCGAGGCGCTTAAAACCTCATGAGAGGAATTATCCTACTCACGATTTGGAATTGGCTGCAGTGGTGTTTGCTTTGAAGATTTGGCGACATTATTTGTATGGTGAAAAGTGCCGAGGATATACCGATCACAAAAGTCTTAAATACTTGATGTCACAAAAAGACTTGAATTTGAGCCAGCGAAGATGGTTAGAGTTATTGAAAGATTACAAGCTTGTTATTCATTATCATCCGGGAAAAGCGAATGTGGTTGCCGATGCTTTAAGCAGAAAGTTATTGTTTGCTTTGAGAGTTATGAACACTCAGTTGAAAATGTCAGATGACGGTTCGATTCTAGCAGAGTTAAGAGCAAGACCGATGTTTTTACAAGAGATTTTTGAAGCTCGGAAAATGATCAAGATTTGCTAGCCAAGAGAAAATAAAGTGAAGTCGACACGGATCGATTTTAATCGGTTCGATGGTTGTTTGATGTTTAAAATCGAATTTGTGTACGAAAAATGATGAGTTGATTCAAAAGATTTTGCATGAAGCACATAATGGTTGTTTGGCGGTTCATCCGGCAAGATCGAAGATGTATAATGACTTAAAGAAAATGTCTTGGTGGAGTGGAATGAAAAGAGATATTTCGAGTTTGTATCAAAGTGCTTAGTTTGTCAACAAGTGAAAGTGAACACCAAGTACCTTCGGATTACTTCACCTATTATGGTTCCCGAATGGAAATGGGATCGGATTACTATGGATTTTATATCGGGGTTGCCGTTAACTCGGGGAAGAAAAATGCCATCTGGGCAATAGTTGATGATCGACTAAATCGGCTCATTTTATTCCTAAGACGTCATGATTATTCTCTTAATAAGTTGGCTGAATTGTATATCCAGAGATTGTTAGACTTCATGGGATACCTTTGTCAATCATTTCGGATAGAGATCTGAGGTTTACCTCACGATTTTGGAAAAAGTTGCAAGAGGTATTAGGTACAAAGTTAAATTTCAGACCGCCTTTCATCCACAAACCGATGGACAATCGAGAGAGTAATTGATTCTTGAAGACATGCTCGGATGTTGCGTATTGGAATTTCAAGATAGTTGGGAAAGGTACTTACCATTGGTAGAATTTTCTTATAATAATAGTTATCGACGAGTTTGAAGATGGCACCTTATGAAGCATTATATGGTCGTAAATGTCGGACGCCATTGTATTGGGTGAACTCAAGGAAAATCAGATTTATGGAGTTGATTTAAGAAAAGAAACCAAGAAAAGGTGAAAGTGACTCGAGATTGTTTGAAAGTCGCTTGAGATAGATGAAATCTTATGCGGATTTGAAACGAAAAGAAATGGAGTTTCAAGTTGGTGATAAGGTATTTTTGAAAGTGTCTCCATGGAAGAAAGTCCTTAGATTTGGCCGAAAGGGCAAGTTAAGTCCGCGTTTTATTGGACTGTATGAAATAATTGAAAAAGTTGGACCGGTAGCTTATCGGCTAGCGCTACCACCTGAATTAGAGAAGATTCATGATATGTTTCACGTATCTATGTTACGTCGGTATCGTTCAGATCCTTCACATATAATTTCACCGACAGAAGTTGAACTACGACCGGATATGACTTATGAAGAAGAACCGATTAAGATTTTAGCTCGAGAAGTCAAACAACTAAGAAATAAAAGTGTTGCACTTGTGAAAGTGTTGTGGCAAAAGCATGGGGTAGAAGAGACTACATGGGAACCTGAAGAAACTATGAAAAACCAATACCCACACCTGTTTTTACGGTAAGATTTTCGAGGACGAAAATCCTTAAAAGGGGGAGAGTTGTAATATCCTGAATTAGGGCTTAATCAGAATATTGGTTTCGTAACCACAAATTCGAGATAGAAATAATTATTTTATAATTATTTTGATGAATATGATATGATTGCATGATTGTGTGAAAATTTCATGATGAAATTCTATGCCTACAGTGTTCAAAATGAAAGTAGGGACTAAATCGAATAAGTTGCAAAATTTGCATTCTAGAAGTTTTTAGTATGAAATTGCAATGAAATATTAATTAGGAGGTCTTAAATAGAAATTTTACCAATTTCTAAGTCTACGGACAAAAATTGGACATGGATGGATTTTTTGGAAAGTTTAGTAGTAAGGGCATTTTGGTCATTTAGTTATTAAAATGAATTAAAAACAAAATTAAAAGCCAATTTTTGTCCATCTTCTTCATTAGGCCGAAATTTCAAGGGTTCTCCATAGTTAGGGTTTGTTTCAAGCTTCCAAGCTCTATAGTAAGTGATTCCAAGCCCCGTTTTTAATGTTCTTTACGTTTTGGAATCCCGGTAGCTCGATTAAGCTTATGTTAGCAATAATTCAACCTAGGGTTTATATTTGGAAAAATACCCATAGGTGAAATTTGTGTATTTTGATGTTTTATGATAAAATATGGGGTTTTAAATTATGTTAGACAACTTGTGCTACTCGGTTTTGAGTGAAAACGAGTAAAAGGGCTTAATCGGCAAAAATACCTAATAGTCACAAGTATATGTTAGAGTAAGAATTTGATGTTGCCATAGAAGGGAAAAATTATCAGCATGTTATAAAACATAAGAATAAGGAATAAAGTTTAATTCCCGAGCCTAGGGGCAAAAGTGTAATTATGCAAAAGTTTAGGGGCAAAAGTGTAATTTTTCCAAAGTTCGTATTAAATGCTGTTTTGATGAATGTATGTATTGAATAAGATTAATTTGGCATTATAGATCAAGAGAAACGAGATTCAAGTCGTGATCGAGGAAAAGAAAAGATTGTGGACTAAATTGTAAAATCTTTATATTTTGGTACCAAGGTAAGTTCATGTGTAAATAATGTAGCATAATTTTTATTTTTAAGTTATTGATGTTAATTATATGATATGCTGATTTTCATTATGAAATATATGCTTTGTGGTTATTTTCGAATAAAATGCAAATTATGTGTATTAATTGTTAAATATAAAGTACTACCGAGTATTGGTTTTAGTATTTTACAAAAGATGGTAAGGATATGTGTTCGAGGAAAATCCTATTTGAACCTTAGGAATAGATTAGGATACAAGTGACATGTCACTAGGATGGTTGAGCATCTGAACTCGTTGAGTTGAGTCCGAGTTCATGAAATGTAACTAGGCATCCGAACTCGTTGAGTTGAGTCCGAGTTCACTTATGGATGCGAACGCCTGAGCTCGTTGAGTTGAGTCTGAGTTCACTTAGGGGCGGGTTACATGATTTCTTGATTACATATGAGGCACTTATTTGCAAATTATCCGTGTATCCGAGTTGTATTCCGATGTGTTCAACGGGTGAAATTTCTAGTGAAATGGAAGAACACTTAAGATGCAAGTGACGTTTTGGTAAGTGTTGTGAAATGGACACTTTGGACAGGTATGTTCTTAACCCTCGGGTTGAAAATAGATACAACAACGATAAGATGGTAAGATGATGAATGATGTTTAGAAATGTGATATATGTTTTGGTAATACCATGCTAAAGTTGTTTGGTATATTTGTATTGTTATGTTACTTTTTATTTACATATGAACTTACTAAGCATTTATGCTTACTCCTCCTCTTTATTTATCGTAGTTTTGAACAAGCCACTTCGGGAATCGGGACAGTCGAAGGTTCGATCACACTATCCAAAGGACTTTCATCTGGGTAAATGGCTTGTAAAACTTAAGTATGGCATGTATAGCAATATACTTATTTTTTGTAAATAATTTTATGATATGGCCGTGATTGGTTGAGAAAATGTTTGATATTGATAAGTCATGGTGATGGTTAAATTTAGATCATGTTTGATATCATGGAAGTTTAATAGGTTATCTAGTTCATAACAACTCATGAAAAGATGAAATTTGCCTTAAAACAGAATATTACTGCAGCAATGACATGAATTTGAAAAATCACTAAAAATAGTATAAATGGAATTAAATGATGAGCAAGTGAGATATTTGAAACCTTGTGAAACAGGGCCAGAGTGATTTCTAGATCCTCTATTCTGAATTTAAAAATTCATAATAAATTGTAAAAAAATAATTAGATGTTATTCTTTATATGTACAGATTCCTTATTGAGTCTAGTTTTAAGAGAAACAAACCTTGTAGTCATTGAAATTCTGTATAGAGAGATATCTGATTCGTAATACACAGATGTCAGAGCAGTCGAACCCTGAAATAGGGGAGACTTTAACTAATAAACTGTACTAATTGGACCAACCAAAAATTCTAGAAAAAAATTAGTAAATAGATATATGAGTCTAAATTTAGGGAAAATTTACGGATCTTGATTTCAAGTTTCATAACTCGAGATATGATTTTTCTTGTAACTGTGATGCGGGTAGCTAGAAAGCTGTGAATGTAGAAACAAATTATTTGAAGTTCTTAATTTGATAAATTATGTTCGGTAACCCCTCAAGCTCGACTCCGGCAACGGTTTCGGGCGAGGGGGCATTACAGTTTCCCCAAACAAATGTACAGTATCCTGATGTAAATCTTCTATCTATTATTGAGCCTACCCAGTCTGTATCATTATAAGCTTCATTTCCTCTTTGTTCAGATTTCTTAAAGAATAAGTCTTTTCCAGGTGAACTCTTCAAGTATCTCAAAATCTGAAACACTGCTTCTTCATGTTCCTCCATTGGGGAGTGCATAAATTGACTCACTAAGCTCACTGCAAAAGCTATGTCTGGCCTTGTATGTGATAAGTAAATTAACTTACCGATTAATCTTTGGTACTGCCCTTTATCAACTAATTGACCTTTTTTATTTCTGAATTTTACATTTGGATCAATTGGTGTGTCAGCTGGGCGGCAACCACTCATCCCAGCCTCTTTTAAAAGATCAATCACATTTTTTTTCTGAGAGACTATAAGACCCTTCTTTGATCGAGCAACTTCTATTCCAAGAAAATATTTCAAAGGACCCAAGTCTTTGATCTCAAACTCCAATGCTAGATGCTCCTTGAGACGTCTTATTTCATCCACCTCATCTCCTGTAAGAATGATATCATCGACATAAACTATAATAATTGTTATTTTACCTCTTTGTGAGTGTCGATAGAACATTGTGTAATCAACTTGCCCTTGTGAATAACCTTGTTTTTTAACAACTTGAGTGAACTGTTCAAACCAAGCTCAAATAGACTGCTTTAGACCATACAAAGATTTCTTGAGCTTACATACTCGAGTTCTAAATTTTTCTTCAAAACCTGGAAGAGGATCCATGTAAACTTCTTCTTCAAGTTTCCCATTTAGGAAAGCATTCTTCACATCTAGCTGATGTAAGGACCAATCAAGATTAACAGCAATTGATAAAAGAACTCTAACAGAATTTAATTTGGCTACTGGAGCAAATGTTTCAAGATAATCTATCCCGTATGTTTGAGTGTACCTTTTAGCCACTAGTCGGGCTTTATATCTATCTAAAGATCCATCCGGTTTGAATTTGGTTGTGAACACCCAACAGTTTTTTTCCCTACAGGTAATTCCACTATTTCCCATGTACCCTTTTTTCAAGAGCGCGCATCTCCTCTAAAATAGCCTCCTTCCACTCAGGAACTTATAGAGTACTTTTCACATTTTTGGGTATTTTCACAGTATCGAGACACGACATAAAGGTGGAAAATGTCGAAGACAAGACTTTATAGGACACAAAGTTAGACATGGGATATTTGACAACATTTCTAACACCTTTTCTTTTAGCAATTGGAATATCTAAATCAGAAAATTCATTGGTTGGATTATGAGCTTTACCTAGACTTTTGACAAGATCTTGCGGGTCAGATTCTTGGTGATGATCTGGTGGATTCCACCTTCTTGATTTTGATTTCTTCTTGAGTAAACAATTTACTCCTTTGTTTTTTCTTTATTCTCAGGATCAGACTCTACACCTTCATACTCATTTTCATTAACAACATTAACATCCCATTATTAGAATCTATATGTTGTATATTCCTAGTGTTTTCTTGATCAATTATAGAATCTTCCTTATTATAATTCCCTCCCTGAAGATTAGAATCAAAGTAAGATTGTGTTTCAACAAATATGACATCCATGGTGACAATAATCTTCCTATCAATTGAATCGTAACATTTGTAACCCTTTTTATTAGAAGCATAGCCAACAAAGACGCATTTTTTTGCTCTAGGATCTAGTTTACCTTGGTTGTGAACATGAACAAAAACACTACACCCAAAAACTCGGAGGGATAAATTTGTGATCAATTTAGAGTTAAAAAAGTTATCTTTAAAGAGACTGAAAGGAGCTCTATAGTTCAGAGTTTTACTAGGCATTCTATTAATAAGATATGTAGCTATTAACAAGGCTTCGCCCCAAAGATAATGTGGTACTTGACTAGTGAACATCAAGGCTCTAGTTACTTCTAAAAGATGTCAGTTTTTTCTTTCTGCAACCCCATTTTGTTGTGGTGTATTTGTACAAGAGCTTTAGTGGACTATACCATGTTTGGTTAAGAAAACACCTAATTGGTCACTAAAAGATTCCCCACCATTCTTACTCTGAAGTACTTCTATTCTCACACCAAATTGTGTTTTCACCATAGCATAAAAAGACTGAAACACATTTTTAACTTTAGACTTATCTTTTAATAAAAACAACCAACAAGTGCGAGTATGATCATCAATAAATGTGACAAACCAAAGTTTTCCTAAAAAGGTTTAGACTCTTGAAGGTCCCCAAACATCACTATGAATTAACGAAAAAAGTTTGAAAGCTTTATATTTTTGAGGTGGGAAGAATGACCAATGATGTTTAGCCAATTAACAAAATTCACAGTGATTTGAAGGACTTTTATTTTTAAATAGATCAGGTAACAAATATCTTAAATAGTAAAAATTAGGATGTCCAAGCCTATAATGCCAAATCATAACCTTATCAAAACTAGAAGCAGAATTTAAACATAAAGTAGTTGTTGGTTGACTTAGACGGTCGTCGTCAAGAAAGTAAATTCTGGCAGATTCTTTAGCATTGCGAATCATTCTCCCTGAGACTATGTCTTGAAATTTACACATAGAGGAGTCAAATATAATATGACAATTCGAGGACTGGGATAATTTACTAATGATATGAGATTACAAGCTAAATTTGATACATATAAAACATCATGTAAAACTAAGGAAGGTGAAATTTTAACAGTGCATTTCCTGACTATTTCCGAGAACGACCCATCTCCTACTTTGAATTTTTTTTATTTCCTGCACAAGGTGTGTAAGTTGAAAAAAAGAAAATGACTACCAGTCATGTGATCACATGCTCCAGAATTAACGATCCACGTGTTTATTTTACAAGGCTTGACACTGAAAAAAACAGAAAAATCAGTACCTGATTGGGCAAAGGAGGAAGAAGGATTATTGGATGAGTTAGGAAGATAAGAATTCATCCAAAATTGTGGTAATTGAAAAAGCTTGTGTAGATGCTCTTTTTGTTCCTTAGTGAATGAAGACCCTTCTAGAGAACTTTGGCCCTGTGACACCCCTAAAGTGACCCCAGTCGGAAAGTGGTTTCGGGACCACAAAACCGAGTCATAAAAATAATTAACCATTATAGTTGATGCTCATTATATGTACATATGCATGTGTGAAAATTTCATGTTTGAATTTTGTTAATTGTAAGTGAATTTTATCAAATAGGACTTATGTGAGGAAATTTAGAAATGTGCTAGGCAAATGTAAAGTGGCCTAATAATGCATGTTGTGAAAAAGATGGGTTTGCATGGCAAATTACCCAAAATTAAGCATAGTGGCCGGCCATGCTATGGGTGGAAACATGTTGGAAACATGTTGTGTTAGTGTGTTATGTTAGAAAGAATAAAATAAGAGGTTAGTATTAAAGAAATGAAAAGAGAGGGGTGATGAAAAAAAAAAGTTGTCTCACCTTGCTCCTCCATTGCCGTGACTTGGGGGAGGGAGAAGAAAGTTGGGTTGCTTTAATTTTTAGCTTAGAAGATGGCAAGAAGGAGGAAAAACTATGATTTTAGCTAGTTAGGTAGCTGAAATTTCAAGTAACTCGGTAATCCATCGAAGAAGAAGAAGAGGGCTGCAACAAAAAGAAAAATGGAGACAGCTTGCATGTTGAAGGAAACTAAGGATTTAGCTTGTTTAGGAGTTGTATCCTAAGTTGGTAAGTTTTCCAAGCTCTCCTCTATCTTTAACTTTGTTTTAAAGAAAATGATGATGGATTGTGGTTGGAAGGCATGAATGTGGGTTGTAGAAAAGAAAAGCTCTTAGATTAGTTGTAAAAAATTACTACCGTCAATTTTGTGCCTTCGTTATGCTGTCCAAAATTTGAACAAATTAATGGTTCTATTTTCATGCCGATTAGGGGTTGATAAATTGAGTTTAATAGCTAAAATATTATGTTAATCTTACTAAGTTTCAATTGTTAGTAGTGACGTAACCATTTGACAATTAAATGCATAAACGATCGCTGGAAATTTCAGCTTGAAAACAAATTGTTCCAACATGTAAATGCTGATTTGAATGTGCTGTAAAATGTGGAGAAATTGGTCTGTTGCATGCTTGAAATAAAAGAAAATAATGCTTGCTGTCCAGATTGGAATTTTGCTAGAAGGTTGAACAATTGTTGTTCAAATGAAATTTTGGAGTGTTTAATGGACTCCATGTTGCTAAAATTTACATGAATAGAAATTTTAAGCTTAAATTGTAAGAAATTGAGTTGTGTGGTTTAAATTGTCAAAGATGCATTTGGCAATTGATTATAATTTGTTAAAGGGTGTAAAGTATTGATAGTTCTAAATGGTACATAGTTAAATGAAGATGGAAGCTCGATAAACTTTTATTTAGAATGGAAGTAGGAGAAGTGTGTATTCGCCATGTTGTGATTGAGTTGAATTTGAATGGTGATTGCCAAATGTGATTGTTAAGTGAATAATATTAGTTAAGTACTTAAGCAATCTATTGTTTTACTTAAGCTTAAGAGCAAAGAGGATCAAAGTCGGATAGGGGAAAAGAGAAAGTAAACGAATAGCCGTGGACATCTAATCGTCGACCACTTCCGAGGTAAGTTTTAAGCGATTAATCGTTGAGTAAATTCAATCATAATAGGACATAATGAGTTGATTTGATAAGATATGATGTGGCCATGATATGTCTTAAACTCAAATGGTAAGTTCATAGGTGTTTGGACTTGGAAATTTAAGAGCAAATTGTAATAATTTGCTTTGGACAGCAGCAGTAACGTGATTTTAGAAAATCACTATAAATTGTTGGTGTGGAATTATAGGCTGAACAAGATATGTAATCGAAGCTTAGTTGGTCTAGTTTCTTATAAAAGAGACCGTGGAAGCAAAGAAATTTCCTATAAAGAGATATTTAAAGTGTGCGGGACAGTGTCGGGATGACTCCGAAATCCCCTGTTCTGTTTTTGGAAAATCATTATAATTTGTACAAAAATGGTTATAAGATAAGATTTATATGCTTAGACTCCTTAATGAGTCTAGTTTCAAATGGAATCAAATAGAACACATTATGAATTCTGTACAATGAAAAATTTGATTCGTAGAGAAGAGTGGTCAGATTAGTCAAACAGTAAAACAGGGGAAACTTTAAGAAAAATCTGGTATTGATTGGCCAAACCTAAAATTCTGAAAATTTTATGGGTGAAAGATACATGAGTCTACATTCGGGGAAAATTAACGGCAATTGATTTTCAGTTTTGTAGCTCCAGTTATAAACAACTTAGTGACTGTTGGTCAGGAAAACTGCTTGTAGTGAATATGTGATTTTGTTGTAAACTTCAATGAAACTATTTGAGTTGCTTATAAGCTATTGCTGAAATTGATGTACAAGAAAAATATGAAATATGTATGATATATATATATGTGTGATAAGGCTGAATGGCCAATGTGATGAATGTGAAAGTGCATATGTGTGATAAGGCCGTATGGCCAATGTGATGAATGTGAAAGTGTATATATGTGATAAGGCCTAATGGCCGATGTGATGAATGTGAAAGTGTATGTATATGTGATAAGGCCTAATGGCCGATGTGGTGAATGTGAAAGTGTATGTATATGTGATAAGGCCTGATGGCCGATGTGGTGAATGTGAAAGTGTATGTATATGTGATAAGGCCTAATGGCCGATGTGGTGAATGTGAAAGTGTATATATATGTGATAAGGCCTAATGGCTAATGTAAAATATATGTGTGATATGCATATGTGGTAAAGCCGAATGGCTAATGTGAATGTTGTAACATGTGATTAAATGTACATGAAACTTGGAAAATGTTCCGGGTGAGACCCGATGACTACGTGTGGAGATTATGACCGGGTAAGACCCGATGACTACGTGTGGAGATTATGTCCGGGTAAGACTTCATAATAAGAATTGCTTATAAATATACGCAATGCGAAAGGTTAAACAGGTATGTACTCCAAGTTTATATGTGAGCGTGATTTAAACTAAACCATAAGGTAGTTATGTGATGTATACGAGAGCAATCTATGAGACTATTCCTATGATTATGATGAGATGTGCATATTCGGATAAAAGCGGTGGTATACCCGAAGGAAGAGTGAAATAAAAATACGAACAACTATGTTATAACTTGATTGTTATCTGTTGACACTGCTTGAAACTTACTAAGCATTGTAATGCTTACTTCGTGTACTTTGTTTCCTCTGTTTTATAGATCTCATTTGGAAGCTACAGTGCGGGGATCGTCAAGAACTAGTCACACTATCACTATCCACCGCTTGGTACTGCTATGTTTTGGAATATCTTATGGCATGTATAGAATAGACTAGTAGTGAGAGGATATCTTGGTTAATGTATAGGACTACCCTTTTGTTGTAGGTCATGTACCCTTCGGTTTTGTGTAAATTTGGATAACCATGCGAAAATGGCTTAGATATACTTTGATCATAGCTTTATAATCGTTTGTATGTTGTTTGTCAAGAGGTATGGAAATGTTGGTAACGGTTAGCCATGGGAATGGTCATTCATGATCACTTTTGGTATATGTATGACAAACTCTAGTTGATCCATGGAGGATCATGAAATAGGTAAAGTTTACCTTAAAAATAGATGTTGGTAGCAGCAGTGACGTGAATGTGAAAAATCACTAAAAATAGTAGAAAGGGAATTAAATAGTGAATAAATTATGTAGTCGAACCTTGGAGAATCTATTTTCATAGGAAAGTAACGAAACTATCATATGAATAGTATGTTAAGAGATATTTAAGTTTTCGTGAGACAGGGCCAGAACGGTTTCTGGATTCCCTGTTCGGACTTTGGAAATTCATTGTAAATTAACCAGAGATAATTCTGAGTCATGCCATATATGTATAGATTCCACTTTGAATCTAGTTTCTATAGAAACAAACGGCATCAGTATTGAAGCCCTGTACAGGGAGATATCCAGGTCGTAATGTATGAAGGTCAGTGTAGTCGCACCCTGTAACAGGGGAGACTTTAACTAATAAACTGTACTAATTGGCCTGACCAATAATTCTAGAAAAAAAATTTTAGATTCATATATGAGTCTAGTTTCAGGGAAAAATTACGAAACTGGTTTTCGAGTCTTGGAACTCAAGATATGATTTTTAAAGTGACAGTGACGCAGTTAGCCAACTGCCTGGAAAATTTTTAAAATGGACTGTGAAAGTGAATGGTTTAAGCCGTTAACCCCTCGTGTCCGACTCCGGCAGCGGACTCGGGTTGTAACACCCCGAACCCGAGACCGTCGCCGGAGTCGAACACGAGGTGTTAACAGACTTCAAACCACTTATTGAGAATTTTCCAGACAAGCTGCCAATCTGTGTACTAGTCGCTTCAAAAATCATAACTTGAGTTTTATAACTCGAAAATCAGTTTCGTAATTTTTTCCTGAAACTAGACTCATATGTCCATCTACAGATTTTTTTCTATAATTTTTGGTCAAGCAAATTAGTACAGTTTATTAGTTAAAGTCTCCCATGTTACAGGGGTCGACTACACTGACCTTCGTGCGTTACAACCTGAGTAACTTCCTGTGCAGGGCTTCAATACTGATGCCGTTTGTTTCTATAGAAACTAGACTCAAAGAGGAATTTATACATATATGGTATGACTCCTAATTATCTCAGGTTAATTTATAATGAATTTTCAAAGTAGGAACAGGGAATCCAGAAACTGTTCTGACCCTGTTTCACGAAAACCCAAAAATCTCTTAACATACAACTCATATGACCGTCTCGTTTCTTCCATATGAAAATAGATTCATCAAGGTTCATTTACATAATTTATTCACTATTTAATTCCATTCCTACTATTTTAGTGATTTTCACATCCACGTCACTGTTGCTGCCAGCATCTATTTCTAGGGTAGACTTTCTCTAACACGCTTCCTATGATTCAACCACCCTTTTTCATATATTGTCCAAAATATAATCATGATGACCCATTCTAATGGCTGGTCATTGCCAAACGCTTCCGTGCCTCTTAATGAGCATATACATGCCAAATGATTATAACATTATGCTCAAAACATTTATAAGCCATTTTCGCATGGCTATTCAAAATTTTACATACCAAGTTCAACCAAAACATAATAGCCTATACATGCGAAATGTACTCCTAGACCAACTACGAAGAAAATACCAAAAGTTGTTGGCGGTGTGATGACTTCGATGACGGTCCCGAATACGCAAAAGTTGAGTCCAAGAAACCTAAAATAGGTGACAAACAAACACCGAATGAGTATATAACTCAGTAAGTCATAAGCAATGCACTAACAACCATTAATAACATTATCGCAAGAGGAAACAAAATGGAACGAGGCTAATTACTCCATTCAAACCGAACTATACCATAGTTCCTTAAACCTTTCGATTCAATCACATACCAAGTTACACATTCACATTCCATATACTAATCAATAGGATATTTGAAGCATTTCTACACACCATTTTGTTTTCGTCACAATCATACATCTACATGACCTTTCACTCATTCCACGATAATTCTTATGTACGTGACTTCAATTTACATTGTCACATAGGTTCAAACTTACCAAGCTCAACCCCAAATATAAACATAGCGCCTATTAGCCATGAACTCAAGGCACTTACCCGATCCGCTGTCCGTGATCAACTCAATAGTGTCGCACACTCAGTGTCAATAGTGATTCAAAAGCATATAGTGAGTCCGCACACTTAGTGCTATATAATCAACTCGCACACTTAGTGCTATATGATCAAACTCGCACACTTAGTGCTGTACAAGTTTTAAACCCGCACACTTAGTGCCATTCTCATGATCACAAATGTTTATACCCGCACACTTAGTGCCAAATCAACAACTCAATACATCTCACCTCTTTTCCTTTCATTCAATACTTTCATCACCACATACATACATGTATATAAATTCATCATTCCTTTCGGCATAATTACATAGACATTATGTCTATTCAAATCAATACAAAATATATGCTTAGTGACTTACCTTGTGTTGGGTAAAATAGTCCAAGTCGGCTACTCGATGACCTTCGTCTTTCCCTTGCTTGATTCTCCTTCTTTAACTCCTTGAGCTTAGCCGAATATCATCTCCATGACATAGTAAGGATTTGAACCATGGCTAGTTAGAACTCAAGCTAACTACTAAAATATACATGAATCTCATGGCAAAACATCAAACTTACCTTAATCTAGGTACAAGTATGGCCAAACTTCCTCCTAAACCTCTTCCAAACCAACATGAAACAAGAATTCCTTCCTTCTTCCTTAGAATTTTCAGCCCAAAGGAAATGAAAAATGATGAACAAAAATTCTTCTTTCTTTCTCCACACTCACGGCAATGGGCATGCATGAGACCATTTTTTCTCTTTTTTTTTGTTCCTTTCATTATTAAATTCCCATGCTCACTATTTTATTTTTTTCTTACATACACCATTGTCCCAACATGTTTTATGACATGTTTTTACCCATAATCTCTTGTCATGGCCGGCCACTAGCTATTAGGGGGGGAATTTGACATGCAAGTCCTCCCCTTTGACTACATGCACTATTAGGTCCTTATAGATTAGCCTATCACTTTTCAAAAGTGTCACACAAGTCCTACTAACTGAATTCACATGCTATCGGCTAAATCGAAGCCTGAAATTTTCACACATTCATAATTACATATTCTAGACAATAAATATTACGTTCAAACATTTCGGTGACTCGGTTTAGCAGTCCCGAAACCACTTCTCGACTAGGGTCAATTTTGGGCTGTCACAACTCTCCCCCACTTAAGAAATTTTCGTCCTCGAAAATCTTACCGGTAAATAGGTTTGGGTAACACTCTTTCATAGAGTTCTCGGGTTCCCAAGTAGCTTCTTCCATCCCGTGTTTGAGCCATAACACTTTTACTAACGGAACCCTTTTGTTTCGCAACTCCTTCACTTCACGAGCTAGGATACGAATCGATTCTTCTTCATAACTCATATCGGCTTGAATTTCAACCTCTGATAGACTAATTACGTGTGACGGGTCAGATCTATAACGTCGAAGCATCGAACCATGGAAGACGTTGTGAATCTTTTCAAGTTCAGGGGGCAAAATCAAATGATACGCGACTGGACCGACTCGTTCGGATATCTCATGTGGCCCGATGAACCTCGGACTCAATTTGCCTTTACGGCCAAATCTGAGTATCTTTTTCCAAGGTGAAACTTTAAGAAACACTTTGTCTCCCACCTGATACTCAATGTCTTTTCGTTTCAGATCCGCGTACGACTTCTGACGATCGGAGGCTATCTTCAAATTTTCACGGATTACTTTTACTTTCTGTTCAGCATCTTTAATCAAATCCACTCCAAAAATTTTGCTCTCACCGAGCTCGGTCCAAAACAATGGTGTACGACATTTACGCCCATACAAGGCCTCGTAAGGCGCCATCTTAATACTTGATTGAAAACTATTGTTGTAAGCGAACTCAATCAAAGGTAAATACCGTTCCCATGAACCACTGAACTCGAGGATGCAACATCTCAACATATCCTCAAGTATCTGAATTATCCGCTCGGATTGACCATCGGTTTGGGGGTGAAAGGCGGTGCTGAAATGCAACTTGGTACCCAAAGCTTCTTGCAATTTCTTCCAAAATCGCGAGGTGAACCTCGGATCTCTATCCGACACAATGTAAATCGGTACCCGTGTAATCTCACAATCGAGAAACGTACAATTCAACTAGTTTATCCAATGAAAAATCCGTACGCATAGGGATAAAGTGAGCCGACTTAGTCAGTCTATCAACAACAACCCAAATCGCGTCCTTCTTACTAGCTGACAATGGCAGCCCGGACACAAAGTCCATTGTGACTCGATCCCATTTCCACTCGGGTATCATGATCGGTTGAAGTAACCACGAAGGCACTTGATGTTCCGCTTTCACTTGTTGACATATTAAACATCTCAAAACAAAGTCGGAGATGTCTTGTTTCATACCATGCCACCAAAACCGACATTTCAAATCGTTGTACAACCCATTACTCCCGGGTGAATTGACATTCGGCTACAATGAGCTTCATTCGAATCATCGAAATGAGTTCGAATTTCTTGGAACACACAAACGATTTCGAACCTCAAACAATCGTCATCATCAATTTGAAACTCCGATTCCTTGTTCGAACACACTCAAATTGTTTTGCAACCAACTCATCGTCAACTTTCGAGCTTCGCGAATTTGATGAGTCAATAATGGTTTGGCCTTTAATTGGCTATTAACACATTGTCGGGTAGGATAGACAAGTGTACATTCATAGCTCGTAAAGCAAGCAGTGATTTTCGCTTAAGCCGTCCGCAACTACATTAGCCTTTCCGGTGATAATCAATGACAAGCTCATAATCTTTTAACAACTCGAGCCAACGTCTTTGTCGCAGATTTAAGTCTCTTTGAGTCATCAAATATTTGAGACTTTTGTGATCCGAATACACATGGCACTTCTCACCAAATAAGTAATGTCGCCATATCTTTAAGGTGAATACGATGGCGACCAATTCGAGATCATGGGTCGGATAATTTTTCTCATGTGGCTTTAATTGTCTCGACGCGCATAGGCCACAACTCGACCTTCTTGCATCAATACGCAACCTAACCCAAGTAGGGAGGCATCACTATAGATGACAAACTCTTTGCCGATTCGGGTTGTACTAGTCTTGGAGCTTAGTCAAATGAGTTTTCAATTGGTCGAAACTTTTCGACACTTTTCCGTCCATTCAAACTTGACATCTTTACAAGCGGTTTAGTCATGGGTGTGGCTATCATCGAGAATCCTTTTACAAACCGTCGGTAGTAACCGCAAGTCCCAAAAAGCTCGAACCTCGTAATATTTCTTGGAGGCTTCTAGTTAAGTATGGTTGAAATTTTGCTCTGGTCGACTCGAATACCGATCACGAGATACTACATGACCCAAGAAGCTAACCTCTCTTAACCGAACTCACACTTGCTAAACTTAGCATATAACTGCTTATCCCGTAAAATTTGCAACACCAATCTCAGGTGCTCCACATGTTCGGTCTCATCTCTTGAATAGACCAAGATGTCGTCAATGAACACAACTACGAACCGATCCAAATACGGTCTGAAGATCCAATTCATCAAATCCATAAATACCGCAGGGGCATTAGTGAGCCCAAACGGCATCACTAAGAACTCATAGTGACCATATCTCGTTCTGAAGGCAGTTTTGGGTATGTCCGAATCTCGAATTTGCAACTGGTAATAGCCCGATCTCAAATCTATTTTTGAGAACACTGAGGCTCCCTTCAGTTGATCGAACAAATCATCGATACGCGGTAACGGATATTTGTTCTTTATTGTCACTTTATTAAGCTGACGATAGTCGATGCACAACCTCATGGTTCCGTCCTTCTTTTTCACAAACAACACTGGTGCACCCCAAGGTGAAAAACTTGGTCGAGCGAAACCTCTATCCGTCAACTCTTGCAACTGAGCTTTCAACTCCTTCAACTCGGTTGGTGCCATACGATACGGAGCTATCAAAATTGGCGTAGTCCCAGGTACAAGCTCAATACCAAACTCTACTTCCCGAACAGGTGGTAAACCCGGTAATTCTTCAGGAAAAACATCCGGGTATTCACAAACCACCGGCACCGATTCGGGTTTCTTTTCCAATTCCTTGTCATCAAGTACATACGCAAGGTATGCTTCGCACCCCTTTCTTACATGTTTCTGGGCCAACATTGCTGATATTACAGCTGGCAACCCCTTTAAGTCCGTAGACTCAACTCGGATTATCTCGTTATTCGCGCACCTCAAATCAATAGTCTTGCTTTTGCAATTCACAACCGCATCATGCACGGTCAACCAATCCAAACCAAGAATAACATCAAATTCGTCAAACGGAAAAAGCATCAAGTCCGTGGGAAGCGGGACCCTCGGATTCTTGGGGACATTTCTTGCACACTTTGTCGACAAGCACGTATTGACCCAAAGGGTTTGACACTCAATTACGAACTCGAGAGACTCAACAGTAGAGTCTTCTTTGGATGCTAAGGTTTCACATACATATGAATGAGTAGAGCCAGGTCAATCAATGCAATCACACTAGTATCAAAGAGAGTGAAAGTACCGGTGATAACATCGGGGAGGATGCTTCTTTTCGTGCACGGATGGCATATGCCCTAGCAGAGTCTGGTCTCGGATCGAACAGCAGTATCGGTGGCCCCTTCGACTACCACCCCTACCTCCCGAAATTCTTGGTGGTCTACCTCTAGTCATCATTCCACTAGGTCTTGCACCTTGCATCCTATTCTTCTCTTCAAGCTCCGTGCAATCTCTAATGAAGTGGTCCTTGAACCGCATCCGTAACAAGCCACATTGGTAGACTTACCCCAACATTCACCTATGTGTCTTCTCCCACATTGGGGCATTCAGTGTTTCTCTTGACGATTATTGCCCACACTAGCTACCAAGTAACTCTGAGTCCGTCAATGGTCGTGCTCTAATGGAAATTCCCGCATCGTCCTCGATTTATTAGTGTCCTCCACGAACTTTTTACAGCCGAGAACGGAGCTTTACCGTCGATCTTTTGCGATAGTCTCTAGCTTCAAATTCAGCCTTCTTCTTCTCCTTTCCAAGTTCCTCCGCCTTGCGTGCTCGTTCAACTAGTGTTACGAATTCTTTTATCTCCAAAATACCCACTAGTAGCTTTAAATCTTCATTCAATCCTTCTTCAAATCTCTTGCACATAGCAACCTCATCAGCCACACACTCCGGGCATACCGATCGAGTCTTACGAACTCATGTTCAGATTCGAGATACTATCATACGGCCTTGCTTGAGTTCCAAGAATTCCTTACGCTTTTGATCGATGAACAGTTGACTAATATATTTCTTTGAAATTCTATTTGAAAGAAATCCCAAGTAACTCGTTCGTTTGGGACTATGGAAATCAAAGTCCTCCACCAATAGTAAGTGAGTCTCGCAACAAGGATATAGCACACTTTAGACATTCATCGGTGTGCATGATAGTTCATCAAACACCGAATGGTGTTATCAAGCGAACTTCGGCCCTTTCGGCATCATCGGTAACTATGGCCTGAACTCCTCAACCCCGCTTCCTAATCAAGTCTACAGGTGGCTTACTCAGCCTCACGAGGTCGAGAATGGATGGCATTACGGGCTCTTGGGGTGGATTATTCAAATTCGAATTGTTGGACAGCCGATTGGTTCGGGCATATTATGCGACCCACTCATTCATCATGGTAAAGAAGGCTTGTTTAGCCCTTCACCTTGATTATTCGCAGATGATGAGGTTCAACAGCGGCGTCCCTTGTGCGAGAGCAGCCGCTACACTTTCAACGTCATCCGCCAAAGTTCTCTCTACAGGATCCATTTACTAATCAAAGCGAAATTTTAACCGTCGAAGTCATCACACATTTAAACATTAACATTAAGGCATGTATAGCTAGACTCATCCGTGCTATGGTAGTCCTAGAACCGACTAAACCATAGCTCGATACCAATAAAATTGTAACACCCGAACCCGAGACCGTCATGGAGTCAAACACGAGGTGTTAACAGACTTCAAACCACTTATTGAGAATTTTCCAGACAAGCTGCCAATCTGTGTACTAGTCGCTTCAAAAATCATAACTTGAGTTTTACAACTCGAAAATCAGTTTCGTAATTTTTCCCTGAAACTAGACTCATATGTCCATCTACAGATTTTTTTGTAGAATTTTTGGTCAAGCAAATTAGTACAGTTTATTAGTTAAAGTCTCCCATGTTACAGGGTTCGACCACACTGACCTTCGTGCGTTACAACCTGAGTAACTCCCTGTGCAGGGCTTCAATACTGATGCCGTTTGTTTCTATAGAAACTAGACTCAAAGAGGAATTTATACATATATGGTATGACTCCTAATTATCTCAGGTTAATTTATAATGAATTTTCAAATTCGGAACAGGGAATCCAGAAACTGTTCTGGCCCTGTTTCACGAAAACCCAAATATCTCTTAACATACAACTCATATGACCGTCTCGTTTCTTCCATATGAAAATAGATTCATCAAGATTCATTTACATAATTTATTCACTATTTAATTCCATTCCTACTATTTTTAGTGATTTTTCACATCCACATCACTGTTGCTGCCAGCATCTATTTCTAGGGTAGACTTTCTCTAACACATAGTTTCTATGATTCAACCACCCGTTTTTCATATATTGTCCAAAATATAATCATGATGACCCATTCTAATGGCTGGTCATTGCCAAACGTTTCCGTGCCTCTTAATGAGCATATACATGCCAAATGATTATAACATTATGCTCAAAACATTTATAAGCCATTTTCGCATGGCTATTCAAAATTTTACATACCAAGTTCAACCAAAACATAATAGCCTATACATACCGAAATGTACTCCTAGACCAACTACGAAGAAAATACCAAAAGTTGTTGGCCGGTGTGATGACTTCGATGACGGTCCCGAATACGCAAAAAGTTGAGTCCAAGAAACCTAAAATAGGTGACAAACAAACGCCGAATGAGTATATAACTCAGTAAGTCATAAGCAATGCACTAACAACCATTAATAACATTATCGCAAGAGGAAACAAAATGGAACGAGGCTAATTACTCCATTCAAACCGAACTATACCATAGTTCCTTAAACCTTTCGATTCAATCACATACCAAGTTACACATTCACATTCCATATACTAATCAATAGGATATTTGAAGCATTTCTACACACCATTTTGTTTTCGTCACAATCATACATCTACATGACCTTTCACTCATTCCACGATAATTCTTATGTACGTGACTTCAATTTACATTGTCACATAGGTTCAAACTTACCAAGCTCAACCCCAAATATAAACATAGCGCCTATTAGCCATGAACTCAAGGCACTTACCCGATCCGCCGTCCGTGATCAACTCAATAGTGTCGCACACTCAGTGTCAATAGTGATTCAAAAGCATATAGTGAGTCCGCACACTTAGTGCTATATAATCAACTCGCACACTTAGTGCTATATGATCAAACTCGCACACTTAGTGCTGTACAAGTTTTAAACCCGCACACTTAGTGTCATTCTCATGATCACAAATGTTTATACCCGCACACTTAGTGCCGAAATCAACAACTCAATACATCTCACCTCTTTTCCTTTCATTCAATACTTTCATCACCACATACATACATGTATATAAATTCATCATTCCTTTCGGCATAATTACATAGACATTATGTCTATTCAAATCAATACAAAATATATGCTTAGTGACTTACCTTGTGTTGGGTAAAATAGTCCAAGTCGGCTACTCGATGACCTTCGTCTTTCCCTTGCTTGATTCTCCTTCTTTAACTCCTTGAGCTTAGCCGAATATCATCTCCATGACATAGTAAGGATTTGAACCATGGCTAGTTAGAACTCAAGCTAACTACTAAAATATACATGAATCTCATGGCAAAACATCAAACTTACCTTAATCTAGGTACAAGTATGGCCAAACCTCCTCCTAAACCTCTTCCAAACCAACATGAAACAAGAATTCCTTCCTTCTTCCTTAGAATTTTCAGCCCAAAGGAAATGAAAATGATGAACAAAATTCTTCTTTCTTTCTCCACACTCACGGCAATGGGCATGCATGAGACCATTTTTTCTCTTTTTTTTCTTCCTTTCATTATTAAATTCCCATGCTCACTATTTTATTTTTTCTTACATACATCATTGTCCCAACATGTTTTATGACATGTTTTTACCCATAATCTCTTGTCATGGCGGCCACTAGCTATTAGGGGGAATTTGACATGCAAGTCCTCCCTTGACTACATGCACTATTAGGTCCTTATAGATTAGCCTATCACTTTTCAAAAGTGTCACACAAGTCCTACTAACTGAATTCACATGCTATCGGCTAAATCAAGCCTGAAATTTTCACACATTCATAATTACATATTCTAGACAATAAATATTACGTTCAAACATTTGGTAACTTTCGGTTTAGCGGTCCGAAACCACTTCCGACTAGGGTCAATTTTGGGTCATCACACAGTGCACGGGTGTTACAGAGCCCTCATAATTTTCATTACTTGTTTCAACGGTGAAACTTCCTTCCTCTGTTTGATTGTTGGATCTCTTATCTCCAAGGAAGGTTATTTTAACCATGATGCTACTAGAGATAACCTAGCTCTAATACCATGAAAGTTTTCAAGAGAACATTTAATAAAACATTACATCTTTTATTAAATAAACAATTGAATTTATATAGAGAAAAGAGTCATAACCTAATTGGGAAAATAATTTCATTATTCTAATAAACTACTAAAAGATAAGGAAAATAATTTCCTTATTATAATCAACTACTAAAAGATAAAATAAAATATTCTAGAATATCAAAATAAAATATTCTAGAATATCTCAAATAATTTATTCTAAGATTTATCTACCTAAATAACTTTAAAATATATCCCAAAATATATAGGTTTCACATATTTCAACAATAGATGCCTTTGTCGCAGAAACTAGGGCCTATGAAAGGGCTCTATTGTTTGCGATTGAAATAGGTTTTAGGAGAATACTACTGGAAGGGGATTCTCTGTCGATCATTAAAAAACTCAAACCAGATGGGGAGGATATATCCATTCTCAGACCGATTTCTCAAAGCATTCGACTATTAGAAAGTCAGTTTGTGGAAGTTGCTTACCATTTTATTCCAAGAGAAGCTAACAAGGCAGCACATAATCTAGCATTGGAAGGATGTCGGCGCTAAACATCCTACTTCTATGTTGAGGAGGACCAAATTCAATTGAAAAGGTGGTGGACGAGGACTAGACTGTTTGGCTTCAACAATGCTACGAAATCTTTGTTAAGCTTTGAAGATGGAAAAGGTTCAGAGGAATCTCCATGGTTGGTTTTCAAGGCACTATCCTTCTTCCAATTTGGCTATATAGAGTAGTTGTGGAAGATGAGGATGGAGAAGGTTCAGAGGAATCTCCATAGTTGGTTTTCAAGGCAATATCCTTCTTCCAATTTGGCTATACAGAGTAGTTGTGGAAGATGAGGATAATGGTTGGTATTCTTTGATGAGTTTTTTAGTGTTTAGTTTGGGGTGTTTTCTAGAGTTAATGGTTTTTTTGCTTTTTGTGTGCTTTATTTTTCTTTGATAGTTGGTCTTGATTTTACGTCTTTTCATTTCCCTGTAGTGTGTTAATATATCAGACTTTCTTGAGCCAAACACCTATTAAATGAATATCAATTTTCTATGAAAAAAAAAAAGTTTCAAGTTATCAATTTATATTACATGCCAAACATGTAACAGAATAACAAGTTCTAAGTTATCAAGTTATAGTTTAAAAAAAAAAGAAAAAAGATATGGATGGATGAAAAAGTAGATTTTGCAGCTCATTTTATCAGCTTTTGTCTCTGCCTTCTGGGTTTGGGTTCCTGCTTATCTTCATCTTCATCAAATTTTCTTCTCAACTTCCTTAAATCTTCTTCACTTACAAGTCCTTTGAGTCTCTGGTTAAGTGCATAAGCTTCCCCCATTTTCTTTCTGCATTCATTGCTTGCAGTATCATGCGATATCACTGAAATTCATCGCAAGGGTATAAGAAAAGATTGCCCTATATCTAACTTTTAAAGTAAATTGTATTTAAACCTGCATTGCTCCAACTATCCATTTTTTTAAGTATACTTGTTTGATATCCATATTCCAACGTCTATCTGGATAAAGCTATCTGGATATGACCCTCCTAAACTGGAAATTTTGAATATATCATTGTCAAGATACTACCCATATCCAATATTTAGCATAGTAAACAACCCAAGTTGTTAGCATCAAACTATGTTGCGCCAATTCTTATTTTTCCTAATGTATCCATGTCGGATGCTTATGTTTGACATATGTTCGGACATAAGTATGGGAATATGACCCTCCAAATACCCTCTAGATATATAGAAAAACTTTCAAAATTTTGAATGAATCCATATTGAAAACATACTGTATCCAATGCACACACCCGAGTTAAGTAATATAGGCATTAAATTGTTGAATTCTTAATATGATCTGTCACTACAGTTCTTATCTGAAATAGTATGCAAGACTTAATGACCAAAGTTGTAGATTGAACACTAAGATAAGAGTAGGGATGGTATCATTCATGAGATTGAACTTCAAACTCATCCCTCACAATGAGATAACAAACCTGGTTTGGGATAATCTCTTCCAATAATGCACTTTGCTTTAGTTTGCACGCTTAGTGGAGCTGTCCACGGCTCATATATATATTCCTTTGGCATGTCTGATATCCACTTACGTTAGATGTTAGCACATTAATGCTTGCCAAAAGATGATGAAGAAGAAGAGGGTCGAAACTAAATATACCTTTTAGTATGGGGAGAAAATGCCTAATATAATTACCATTCGGATCATATTTCCTTCCAAATGATATTGGTGAGTATATGCGGTTATACTGTTGAAAACAACAATCACTCATGTTGAAAAGCGAGTTATGTAAACAGAAAATTTGGCAGCAATTCTAGAAAGAAATTATAACTCTAAGAACCTAGACCTCAAGCAACTAACAGCTACTATAAACAACCTACCTTTTTTTTTTTTTTTTTTTTGGTGAAATAAACAACCTACATTTAATATCACTTAGTAAACATATCTCGGACATGCCTAGATCATTTATCCATAAGATAATCCAGACAACTAATTACACCGACATTTTACCATATATACCATCAAATTCGGCCTACATACTCTGCTAAAACTGATATAGTAAGGTCTAGATATGTTGCAAAAGAAATTGTTTTGAGTTGCCAGTCACTCCTCATTAAGAGACTTTGAAAATGATACATGTATAGATGATTCAAACCTGGTAAAAGAATGATGAGCATGATTGCCAGAGCCAATTCCCATTATTAATTGCCCAATCTGAATCAATCAGAAGTCTCTCAAAGATATCACGTCCTTTTTCCCAATGAACAAACTAGGAAAAAGAAATTGCAATTTATGACAAGAGAAAATGATAGAAAGAAGAAAGAAATGTGCTGAAGCATAGAGGAAACATACTAGATCTCCACGAGTGAGGAAACAAGCAACAGAATGGCGTGCAAGATGGTGCATCCAACCCCACTTCCTCAGCTACAATGACCCATGTTTATAAAATTAAAAGCACGAATATGAAACCAAATGTGCAAAATATTAAATAAAGGTATCAAGTTATGCCACGAAACCTGGACCATGATAGCATCAATCCAAGGGTAACCTGTTCTAGCCGCTCTCCAAGCAGCTAGGAGTTTGTCATCATCATTCCATGGAATCTGAAATCACAAAACTGACTAACATCAAAGCTTTATATCTAGCATTGAGAGTCCAATACAACATGTCAGTTACAGCTCATGTAAGATTAGTCAATGATTTATTTTGAATGTGAGTTGATGCGATATTCAAGTGTTATAGATGGTATAAAACACGTGGAAATCCACTAAATAATTTCAGTATAGCCCGATCTAATCTAATCCAAGTATCACAGAGGTGAGAGAACTTATGAAAACACTGGGTCTAAGCAAAGAGGACCTCATCCTACAAGAATTAAGTTACAATCACAACCATTCTTTCCTTTTTCCCCTTTTAAGCACAACCATCTAGAAAATTCGGTGCTTTCATCACCAGCAACCTGATGATATCAATTTTAGGTAAACATAACCAGTTTGTTTGGAACTAACGGTGAAACAATTCAAGTTCAGAAACATGGTTCAAATGAATACAGAAGAGTTCTAAGCCTATAGGAAAGTGCTGCTCACTTTAAAAGTTGTCATCTATAGTTGTAGTATCAGGTAGTTCTTAGACTAACAATTGTGTGATATTTTGGTATAGTGCTGGACTCTTAGCTTCAATGATCAATCAAGATTCAAGGTCTGACAACTTCAAGTACCCAAAAAAAAAAAAAAAAATCACATGGTTATATTTATTTGTTTCCTTTCCTTTTATTTTTCTACAGTTCTAAGAGAGAGCAAGGAGAAAGAAGAACAGAATCAGATTTAGGTAAAATAAACGGTTCCGTTTGGTACATTAGATGCACCGACCTGCTTGCATATTTTGTTACCCTTCATTTTGTCAAAATTAGGAGTTCCAAAGGCCACAGTATAGAAAAATTCGCGCCATAGCAACTGCAGAGATAGAATATAGCTTTCAATTCTTTGAAAGAAAGTAGATCAAACAATAAAAAATTCACTGCAATATCAATGAAGAATTAATAGGCAACCAACCTGCCCGACAAGAGAAACTGGTGGTGATGTATGCCTCTTAACATTTTTATAGACATCTTTAAGGCATTGGTAAAAATACCTGGAAGAGAGACATCCAAACTGCCAAAAGTATTACGAAAAAAGAATGAACATACGCAAGGGTGAGATCTCTCTTAATGATTTTTTATCTGCATATTACAAAATTTGTACAATCATTCAAAGATATGCTCCAAAACCAGTATCAATCTTTTTGTCACTCACTTTCAAATAAGGTGATAGAACAGTTGTTGCTGGTTTTATATAAACAGAAGGGTCACCCTTAGGTTTCTCAAAATTGGCCACCCATTCCTGAAGTAGAAGAAAGCAGTCATATCAATGCAAGTG
Organism: Gossypium arboreum; assembly: GCF_025698485.1. Lineage (NCBI taxonomy): Eukaryota > Viridiplantae > Streptophyta > Magnoliopsida > Malvales > Malvaceae > Gossypium > Gossypium arboreum. Next base: position 71,314,971 of record NC_069075.1, read on the forward strand.
CCATAAACAACTGATCCTTAAAAAGATACAACAGAAGTAAACATGGGAAAACTGATAAGATAACTTAAGGCATTTTGCAAGAAATCAGGTTCACTTAATGACAAACCAAAGGAGATTTCACATTTTGGCAGGAACTTAGAATTTTTGTCACAAAGCCATTAGAAGGAAAATTACAGATGAACTAATCACAAAATAACCAGAAGCATCTTCGTATTTTCTGACTAGACACTTACAAATCACAACTTCTTCTCAAGGAAATGATGAAATGTCAAAATAACAGTAGTGCAGCCAACATTTTTCACCTCAGCTTGATCCAGAACATTTCACAAGCTTCATATTCACATAGTCCAACCTAAGTTCAATGGACTTAACTAACCGACCCAATGCATCTCTTCTCATCATACAGGTCATTAACTTAACTCTTCGACTCAAATGGATCCAAGTTTTGTTACAGGGAACTCGGTTAGAAATTAACAGAAACTACTATTTAAGTAAACTGAAAGAAGAAAGTGGAGCAAAAGTTTTCCATGGTTGTCAAAAAACCACAAATTAAGCCTATAGTCGATACAATAATCTGTCATATATCTACATTTATGTATTACCAATTTACATATAGCAGTTCACCATCCTACAAAGGAATGCCTTTTCCCAAAACTTCAATGTCATAATATTGCTATTGCTAATTCAATGCTCAATATCAAAAGGTCACAACATACCTTGTCACTTAGGGATTCTCTCAACCTCCTCAATGCTTCTGACTCACCACCTCTAAAGGGAGTGAACTCATCCTGCACAAGGAATCCTTCTTTATAAAGAGCTCCGGCAAGCAATGGCACATTTCTGAAACATTGATGGCTACATACCTGATGCTTTTCCACATACCCGAGTTCCTTTAGTGTCGGAACTTGTAAAATCTCACATCTTCCAACATCTCCAACAGGAGGCGTCCAAGAAAGTTCAACTGAAAGTGAGAAAGATGGTTCCCCAGCAAGCTTTAAAAAGGATTGATAACTCAGTGGTGGTCTTCCCCCATTCTATTGTAGCCGTTAGTTGCATTCATGAAAAGTAGCAATCAATTAGAATAGAAAAGATAGCATCCTTGGTATGAAAAAGCTAGAAACTTGGCGCAAAAGCTTCCAATTCTGTTGATACCAACTTCCGGCTTACCTTCTCTATAATATCTGCAGGATCGAAGATGGTATGACTCACTGGAGAGAAAACCTCGATTCCAGCTGCAGAAGCATAATTCTGTAGAAACAAAGGCAATCTTTGTTTACTATAAAGAATATAAGCATATCAATTGCTAACTTAGCTAAAAGTAATATGTTCCTACGTTGCTCCAACTTTTTATTTTTCTTGAAGTACCCTTGTGTCTGATATATTTTTGGATCTAGGTACGGGGATATGATCCCAAATACATAGAAAAGCTACTTGTTTCAGACACGTATCCATATCCAATACACACCCAACTCCAAGTAATATAGATATGTATGTTTAGTACAAGAAAAAGCTTACAGCACCTGCAGCACATGAATTGAACATCCTCCCTGGAACTCAAACATGAAACCTCAAACTAATTGAAAATACCAAGTTTTGCCATTGGACTATAATGTTGGTGGAAGCCCATTTTTATTTGACATAACACTAATATTTGAAAAAACTCAAGGAAAGTTAAGTATTGTTCTTGAGAGATAGAAGGGGGAGCACAGTTTTACCTTAACTTTATCATCCAAAGCTTGATAATATGGATCAGTGTCATACTCAAAGCAAAGCTTTCTAACATCCCACTGCCAAAAACCCAAAAAACAAACAAGCATTATAAAAAAGAAAAAGACAATTCTTCATAGTTTTAAGTTTAACTTTAAACAAACAAACAATATATGTAAATTATAGATACCAAAAAATGGGAAAAAAAACAATAAATGTAAATTATAAAGAGAAAATCACCTCGTTTAAGCAACGAATCAAAACCTCACTAGGCTCACCCTTCAACACCAACAACCTCGACCCGAGTTTCTTCAAACTTGAGTCAAGGTCAGCGAGGCTCTCCAATAAGAACCGGATCCTGTTTATACCCGCACGGGTGGATCCTGGGGAGTAGGCGTCTGGGTCCAGCTCCATATAGTGAGGGTCGATGACGAACAAAGGGTAAACACAAGAGGATCCTCTGGAAGCATACTCGAGCGCCGGATTGTCGTGGACCCGGAGCCCCTTTCGGAACCACATTAACGAACCTGACCCGGATGGCATGTTGGGATTCAGTAGAGAAAGTGGAGGTTTCATTTCATAAGACAACAAAATTGCGGTTTTGGACCGTCGGTAAGTTGGCGCCTTAAATGTGGGAGGCAGAGATGTCGGCTAACTTGCACGTACGAGGTGTAGGATAAGGATGCTTGTGAATTGAGAAGAACTCTGAGCACACGGTATACGGTATACGTTAGAAATAGGTTTGGATGAGGAACTCTGGTGCGGTTAATGTAGCGCCACGTCGAGGATCCTAACATGTGGATTTCTTGTGGTTGAAAGCTTCGTTTTCAACTTCTCATTTTTAGAAGAATTGATTCACTTTTTTAAACAAAGTTGATATTTTTGGTAAAAATGTTTAAACCACAATTCATAGAAAGGGTATTGTACATTTTAATTAGGAAGATTAGTGTTTTAAAAAGGTAAAGAACTGAATCTCAATGCACTTAGAAAATACGAGAAGCATAAACGAAAGTGAAATCCAGCCATTTACTACTGTTGAGAGTCATTAGAATAGAGTGTTCAGGTTCAGCTCTACAGTAATTTCCTCGATTTTAAAATACACGAGAAAAATAACCGTCAAACAACCATGAAAAATGATTTTTTTTCAGAATTAGAAATATCGATTTATCTCCAAAAGAATTTAGAAAAGAATGAAAACACCCTAAATTTGATTTCTCTTTGACGCTATGCAACAACAAAATGCTTTGCAGAGAGAGACAGAACGTGATTTTTTCACCATTATTTTCAAAATCTGATAGAGGATTGAACTCATCACATAATCTATTTTTATTTAGGTTAGTCAAAATGCAGATCCAATCGACTTTATTTTCAGACCACCTATTTTTCATTTTAATCAACTTTAAAATAAATATAAATTTAATTTTATATTTGATATCTGAATTTTATAAATTTTTAATATGATAGTTAAACTTTCAAAAAGTCAATTTTGTTACTTAAAGTTTTAGTTTCGTTTATTAATATGTACCTTATAACTAATGGTTTTAATTTTTAACTCAATAAAATACTTGAGTTACTTAAATGGTGACACAAGTCAGTTATCAATTTTACAATTTAAAATATATTAGGAAACAGAAATTAAATAACCCTTAATATTTTCTACAATAAAAAGAAAAGAAAAAAACTGATATTTATATTCTCAAATTTCATTTTTTTCCTTTTTCCTTCTATTTTATGTTCTCCAAAAAATTAACTCCAAATTGAACTAACCAGTTCAATTCTTTAATGCATGTAACGTTTTTTCCTTTTTATGTTGGAAATGTATTGGTAACTACAATTAAATTCCCTGAAATAACTACAAAATGAACCTAGTTTTTACGTTCTTCAATTTTCTTTCCCTTCAATTTTGTAAAGCAAATTCAAACAGAAGAACCCAAATTCAATTAAATTTTCAAAAATATCTACAAGATAAACCTGAATTCAATTCAACACCTTTCAACAATTCTAGAGACTGAAATCTGGTTTCTTATATCCAATATATATCAATAAATATGCTGAAATTAGCAAAGCATATTCTTATACCAGAAAAATATAGAAAAACATTAAGATTTTGAACACTTCAAAATTTTTAAAAAAATTACCAAGAAAATGAACGAAAATGAGGGAAAACAATTACAATAATCCATAAAAAATCTCAAGAGGGTAGTTTTTCACTGTTGAAAAGACACTTAATTATTGTGGCCACTTCAAGCCCCACTGATACTTTCATCAGTGATGACCTATTCAAAGAAATGATTCTTCATTTTAGTAGAGAGGTAAATTTAAAACTTAAGGAGCTCAAGTTTGGTTTCGTCTTTTTGGAGAAGGCTCTGTTATGTGCCAACTGCAAAGTATGGGACTTGGATCCCACATAAGAAAATATGAAATTTTCTAGTGGGATCTATATGGACCTAGACTCTCCAACCTCAATAGCTAACCTTTGGGGTGTTGTTTACTAAAAGTCCATATCAATTGGTTTCAGAGCCAGAAATCATGTCTCCCAGTTGCAATTGTGTGGTGCAAGTGGTGATGTCAACATTGTAGTGTTCGTCTGGGGCTGGATTAAGCTACTGCAGAGCCAATAGCGTGGGCGCAAGGGTTAGGAGTATAGTGGATGTTATTTTCCATGTAATGACTTGTTTTTCAATAGTCCAATTGCTATTATGTTTTAATTTTAGAAAAGACTTTAGAACCTAGATAGCAACTATTCAACCATTCATGCTTAAGAAAAACAAATAAATAAATGTTTAAGCTCATTCAAACATTCGACCATCAAAGGGTAATAAGCCTTTTTCTTCAAATTTTTATAGATATATGCTCATGAGAGCTTGATTTTATAACACCCTTAACTCGTCTCCATTACCAAATTAGAGTTATGAAATGTTACCGAGCAAAACAGAACATTTAACTTCATAACAGAAACAATTTTACAATTAAATGCTAACATATGTCAAATAATTCAATTCATGGCATTCATGCACATATTGTCCTTAAATTGAGCCTACAAGGCTCTAAATACAGTTTGGAAACAATCTGGAATCAAATCGATATAAATAAAAAAATTCAGAAAAACTTTTAAATTTGGAAAACAAGGGTCACATAGCGATGTGACACAGCCTAAACTGCGTGAACATTCGAAATCAGGACACACGACCGTGTCCCAACCTATGTGTCCATTCGTGTGTGTATTCGAAGTTAGGTTACACGGCCGTGTCATAGGCTGTGTGCCAGGCCATGTGGATCCTACACCTAATTTTAAAATGACACATGGCCATGTGGCAACCCATGTCCCAAGCCGTGTACAGCATATGTTACCCCTAAAACAAGCCTAAATCTTACACATCAAGACATCCCATTTCCACAAGCCTTAGCATGACCAAACCACATAGCAACATACCCAAAATATACAATTTCAAGCAACCTATAAGACCTAACCAATATGCCATTCAAAGGCACCATAATTGATGATCATTCAAACAAATAACCCAACCAAAAAGGCACTTAACATTGGTCATATTTTCATGCTCAATCCATCAACCAAATTAGCCAAAATATAAACATACACATCAAGTTACCATTCCAAAGCATCATTACCTAATAATTAACATTAAGGATTACCTAACCAAACTAATTCAAGCACACATCCAAAACCAACCATTTAAGTAGAAATACCATCATAGGTTAATTTAGCTAGCTCGGGTTAGAACACACCAGAGATGCTATCACTCTATCAAGCTATCAATAGGTATAAGCGAATGTATATATTTTAAGTTTATGGCATGTATAGGAACTTGTTATTTGTTAAGTATGTCATTGTTAATGTGGCTGAATGTGTTGGCCTATAATGGTTTATGGTTCAAATTGTATATAGCCATGAATGATGGTTTATGTTGATCATATGCTTATCCATGTGTTAGTGCCTTTTATGTATGTGAAGCTAGTATGTTCATAGTGAGCTAAATAAGATGATTAAGTAAGATAAATGATGATATGTTAACGATGTGTTATTGACTTATTTGTGGTCATTTGTGTAACACCCCTACTCGTATCCATCGCCAGAATAGAGTACAAGGTATTACCAAGGAGTACAGAACACTTACAGATAATTTAAATAATTTATCATTCAAATATCGAGATTGATTATAAAAGTTCCTTTAACGAATCTTTGAGGTCCAAATCATGCATTAGGTTTGGGTCGGGACTAAATCGGAATTGTATGAAATTTTTCACAAAATCCCAAAATTTTTCTCATTTACAAGGGTCACACGCCCGTGAGGTGTGGCCGTGTGGCTCACATGGCCATGTCTCTGGGGCGTCTGACTCTCTGACTTGCATCTATGAAGAAACTCGGGACAAACGGCTTTAGTACACACCCGTGTTGCCAGGCTGTGTGTCACACACAATTATGACACATGGTCGTGTGTCTACCCGTGTAGAAAAAAATTAGGCTATTTTTCAGCCATATTTCTCACTCATTTGATCCTTTATCTTCACTCACATTTAATACATACAAAAACCAATTTAGGATATTCAACTTAGCCTTACACTTAATGCCATTTTTTAGTCGTACACTTTATGTAAATAACAAGAAACGTATATGGGCTCAATTCCCATTAAATTTCTCTTGTACTTATACTTTTTTTTTACATTATATATTCATAAAACATATAACAATCATACCTCTATATTTCATATACAGTTTCATAACAATTTGTCTTGGTTTCGAACAACTTCATATTTGAGTTTTACTCATCAAATCATTTGAAACATCATATTTACACATATAGTGCGCTTGAGGTGTACAATTCTATAATTATAAATGAACACATTTATCAAACATATTTCTTGTTTATATATATATATATATATATATATCATAGTTTCATATTTCCATGTATCAACTATCATCACTTCATCGTATTTCAGACAAAAACGTGTAACAATTCATAAACATGCAATTCACTAACTCTTCCTGCCAATCACAATTTAAATTGACAAATCACTTATTGAGCTTAATTTCAATGTTCACTAAAATCTATCATATAAATTTGGATGTACGTATTCATCAATAAATTCCATGTACAGCTATCATCATCTCATATTGCTACATACATTTACTTTCCACATTTATGAATTCAAATAACATATACAAGACATACCGATGTATTTCAAGTACATTTTCATGATATTTCATTTCGAATTCAGATTATTTCATATTAGAACTTTTCTCATTAACTCATTTGGAATACCAGTTCATACGGATAATACACTCAAGGTGTAGAAATATATGATCACAAATCAACTCATTCATCAACCAAGTTTTATGTTCATGTCTCATCAACTCGTATTTCCTTATATCACATAATTCCATGTAATACTAGCCAAACTTTGTCAAATTAGTGAACATCTTACGGAATTGGTCTGCACTGGTATGCACTGAATTTTATTGATAATCACTGATAATCACTGGTGCCATAGCATAGCTATGGTCTTTTCACTAGAATGCCATAGCTCAGCTATGGTCTTACCTCTTCACTATCATTATGCCATGGTGAAACCATGGACTTATCCGTCAATTCATCACTTTTTACTAAAATGCCATAGCCTAGCTATGGTCTTACATCTTATACACATATCACACCGATGCCATATCCCAGATATGGTCTTACAAGGAAATCACTTGTCACTTTTAGCCGAAGCTACCACTATTCACTGATCAAGTAGCCGAAGCTACCATTTTTCACTGATCAGGTAGCCGAAGCTACCACTTTTCACTAATCAGGTAGCCGAGGCTACCACTTTTCACTTATCATTTGACCTTGATTAGATAAGTGTAGCTGAAGCTATCACTTATCACTTTCAATTGTCCTTGATCAGATAAGTGTAGCCGAAGCTATCACTTATCACTTTCACTTGTCCTTGATCAGATAAGTGTAGCCGAAGCTATCACTTATCACTTTCACTTATCCTTGATCAAATAAGTATAGCCGAAGCTATCACTTATCACTTGTTGCCATGATCCAACCATGTAATAGCCCAAAATTGGGTTTCGTTGGAACAGAGGTTTCGGGACCACAAAATCTGAGATAGAAAGAATTATTTTATGATTATTTTGAGGTCTATGATATGATTGCATGATTTTGTGAAAATTTTGTGAAGAAATTCTATGCATAAAGTGCTCAATTTAAAGTTAGGGACTAAATTGAATAAGTTGCAAACTTGCATTCTAGAAGTTTCTAGTATGAAATTGCTTTGAAATATTAATTAGGAGGTATTAAATATAAATTTGACCAATTTCTAAGTGATGGACAAAAATTAAACATGGATGGAATTTTTGAAAGTTTAGTAAGGAAGGGTATTTTGGTCATTTGGTAATTAAAAGAAATAAAAAGGGAAAATAAAGACAAAATTGACTCATCTTTTTCATGGAGGCCGAAATTAGCATGGGGGAATCCATGGCTAGGGTTTTCAAGCTTTCCAAGCTCAATAGTAAGTCCGTTCTAACCCCGTTTTTCAAGTTCTTTACGTTTTTGGAATCCCGGTAATTTGTTTAAGCTTATTCTAGCAATAATTTAAGCTAGGGTTCATATTTGGAAAAATACCCATAGGTGAAATGTGTTTGTTTTGCTATTTTATGATAGAATATGAGGTTTTAAATTATGTTAGACAACTTGTGCTACTCGGTTTTGAGTGAAAACGAGTAAAAGGGCTTAATCGGTAAAAATACCTAATAGTCATAAGTATATGTTAGAGTGAGAATTTGATATTTCCATAGAAGGGAAAAGTGATCAGCATGTCATAAAACATAAGAATAAGGGATGAAGTTTAATTCTTGAACCTAGGGGCAAAAGCATAAATATGCAAAAGTTTAGGGGCAAAATTTAATTTTTCCAAAGTTTGAGTTAAGGACTGTTTTGAATAGTACATTAATTAAATAAGTAAAATATGATGTTTTAGATCCCAGAAAATGAGATTTGAACCTAGAATGAGAGAAATCGAAAGTTGGGAAAATTGGTAAAATGGCCGTTTTAGTATCGAGGTAAGTTCATATGTATAATAAGCATTAATTTATGCATGTTTCAATGTAAAATTGATATATTTATTATAATTTCTGAGGTGTTGAAAGTATGTAAGTTGGTATGATAATAATACGACTTTGAGACACGGGCGTGTGGAGCCTTAAAGCATGAAATTTCCAAGATTTTTGTAAGTTCTCGGTTTAGTCCCGAACCCTTTCTAAAGTATGTTTTGGGCTTCGTAGACTCAAATAAGGGACTATGTGTAAGTGAATGAACGTTTTGAAAAATAAAATGAAATTTTATGGCCCGTATTTTAGTTTAATGTTTGTATGTTTGTCCGGTAACGCCTCGTACCTTATCCTGGCCTCGGGTACGGGTAAGGGGTGTTACATTTAGTGGTATTAGAGCAGGTTTAGTCGATTCTCGGACTAACATAGCAAGCGTGAGAGTTTAGTTATACATGCCACAAATATGTGATAGTGTGATGTCTCCCGACACTAATGAGGACCATTTTGTTTAAAATGAAGTATTCTCCAACCGAGCTACATTTGACCATTTAATAGTAATATTGAACTATTTGAATAAAGTGTAGCTATGATGTGTTAAACTCGGGAAGGTATGAATAAGAATTCGTGATATATGTATATGTGATAATATGTGAGATGAAAGTTTATATAGTGATATATTTATTCATATTTGTTTGGCCTACATATGCTGTTGCATGCTTGACTAAATTAATTAGTAAATGTGATGACTAAAGTTATTCAAAATTCATAGAATGCACTTGTTTGAAATGAGGTAATTGGAAATTTTATGTAAGACAGATATGAATAATAAATTGTTTGAAGTGGATAGTATGATTATAATGACATATGTGGATAATGAAAAAATGTGTCATATAGATATATGTCGAATTGAGTTAGAGATCACGCGACCTCACCCCTTACCGATGAGGTGTATATAACGAAAATTCATGAGAATCATGTTGACTAAATTCCTAAGTGTGGAATCAAAGAGTTCAGTGATAAAATAATTATAGATATGACCAGAGACTGAGAATAGTTGACAAGTGAAAGACAGTGTTAGAGAAATATCAGAGTTGACTGAGTTATCTTGGGATTCAAATTGATGACAAAGTGTTTCTGAAAGTATCATTTTGAAAACAATTAGTTAGTAATGCTGGAAATTATGAGAAAGATACTAAACTTCACTCCGATAAGATTTTCGAGGACGAAAATCTCTAAAGGGAGGGAGAGTTGTAATAGCCCAAAATTGGGTCTAGTTGGAACAGAGGTTTCGGGACCACAAAATCTGAGATAGAAAGAATTATTTTATGATTATTTTGAGGTCTATGATATGATTGCATGATTGTGTGAAAATTTGGTGAAGAAATTCTATGCATAAAGTGCTCAATTTGAAGTTAGGGACTAAATTGAATAAGTTGCAAAACTTGCATTCTAGAAGTTTCTAGTATGAAATTGCTTTGAAATATTAATTAGGAGGTCTTAAATATAAATTTGACCAATTTATAAGTGATGGAAAAAAATTGGACATGGATGGAATTTTTGAAAGATTAGTAAGGAAGGGCATTTTGGTCATTTGGTAATTAAAAGAAATAAAAGGGAAAATAAAGCCAAAATTGACTCATCTTTTTCATGGAGGCCGAAATTAGCATGGGGGAATCCATGGCTAGGGTTTTCAAGCTTTCCAAGCTCAATAGTAAGTCCGTTCTAACCCCGTTTTTCAAGTTCTTTCGTTTTTGAATCTCGTAATTTGTTTAAGCTTATTCTAGCAATAATTTAAGCTAGGGTTCATATTTGGAAAAATACCCATAGGTAAAATGTGTTTATTTTGATGTTTTATGATAGAATATGAGGTTTTAAATTATGTTAGACAACTTGTGCTACTCGGTTTTGAGTGAAAACGAGTAAAAGGGCTTAATCGATAAAAATACCTAATAGTCATAAGTATATGTTAGAGTGAGAATTTGATGTTTCCATAGAAGGGAAAAGTGATCAGCATGTCATAAAACATAAGAATAAGGGATGAAGTTTAATTCCCGAGCCTAGGGGCAAAAGTGTAAATATGCAAAAGTTTAGGGGCAAAATTGTAATTTTTCCAAAGTTTGAGTTAAGGACTGTTTTGACTAGTACATAAATTAAATAAGTAAAATATGATGTTTTAGATCCCAAAAAATGAGATTTAAACCTAGAATGAGAGAAAAATCGAAAGTTGGAAAGTTGGTAAAATGGCCGTTTTAGTATCGAGGTAAGTTCATACGTATAATAAGCATTAATTTATGCATGTTTCAATGTAAAATTGATATATTTATTATAATTTTTGAGGTGTTGAAAGTATGTAAGTTGGTATGATAATAATACAGCAATAATGCTGTAATTTATATTTGAAAGTTAAATTTAGATGTTAAATTAAATGATTATGGTGCCAAGTTTATGAATTGATTTAAAAATATGTCTATGGTACATGAAGTGCATTGAATTATCATACATAAATGTGATTTCTATGATTATGGATATTATGGTAAATTGTAAGTTCATATGATTTTTAATGAGGCAATGTGTAATTTAATGTTATTGCCTTGATATTAAATGAGATGTAAGTTTATATGTAAGTAATACATCAATATTACTTGTATGATGATATTTTATAATAATATTGGAAATATGTTTGTGGATAATTACTTGATTGGTGAAATTGTTGGAAAAGAGAGAAATCCGGTTGAACCTTGGAAGATTGGATGATCTGAGATAGTATGTAGCTAGGTCACATGTATGGTCTTTGAGTGCACATCATGTGTACAAGAGAGCTACAAGACATTATGATGTAGCTAGGTCGCATGGGTGATACTATGTGTACACCATGTAGACAAGAGAGCTACGGGATATATGTAGCTAGGTCGCATGCGTGGTTCCAGGTGAAGGACACCATGTAGACAAGAGAGCTACGAGATAAATTGACTAGGTCACATGGGTGGTACTGAGTGTTCACCATGTGTACAAGAGAGCCGAACTATATGATGGTGGAGCTATGTGCTGAAACCACCAAGTATCGAGGATTGATCCGAAGTGTTCAACGGGAGACTCTCTATGTATTGCTTTGTGAGTTTTGTGTTGAATAAGTGCTGGAACTTGGTTATGTGAATGATGTGTTCATTAAGTGACCAGGATGTGGTAAGGTTATAAACAAGTAAGTTATAGATGAGGATGATTTTATGGTGACCCTGTGATCATGGGCCTATACTTGTGATGTATGAAATGTGGTGAAAATGATTTGTGATATGTATGTTAAAATGAGGTTAATACAAAGAAAGTGTGAAAGAGTGAATTAGCAATAAAACTATTTTGGACAGTAGCAGTAATGTGAATTTGAAAAATCACCAAAAATAGTAGAAATTGAATCAGAGACTGAATGAGATATCAAATTAAATCTTAATGAGTCTATTTTCATATAAAAGAAACATAGCAAGAAAATGAGTTATATATTTTGAGATATTTATGTTTTTGTGAGACTGGTTCAGAATGATTACGTGATCCCCTGTTCTAACTTTGGAAAATCACAAAAAATTGGATAAAAATAATTAGAGGCTTAAACTTATATTTTTAAAATCCCTAATTAGTATATTTTCAAGATAAATCAACAAGAACATTATCCGAGTTCTATACTATGAGATAATTAATTTTTAGTGAAGAGAGGACAGAACTGTCAGAATGTGAAATAGGGGAAATTTTAATGAATAAACTGTACTAATTGGCTAAACAAAAAATTATGAAAATTTTATGGTGGAAAGATATGTGAGTCTAGTTTCAGGAGAAATTTACGGATCTTAATTTGGAGCTCTGTAGCTCGAATTATAAATAAGTAAGTGACTATGACTCGTGTGGACAGTTTGATGTGAGCATTTATTAGTAAATTGTGAAATCGTACTTACAAGAATGCTATATACATTAAGGATGTGGAATGGAGAAGAGGAGGAGGAAAATAAATATATGTGGAATACATGGAAACTATGGTATATGAAATATTGATATAATGAAATAAATGATATGTGTTTATAAGAATATAGAAAGAGAATGATATGTATCATGACATGTATATATATATATATATATATATATATGACTAGTCTCAATGTAATGCTTGTTGGGTATGGAGTTGAATTGAAATGTTTCAGAGCAAACATGTTATTTTATGATCTGAATTGTGGTATTTTATAAAGATATGATCTAGTTTTAAATATGAATGCTTGATGATTAAGTGAAGATATTTGGTAAGATGATAATCTTGGTATATATGTATAAGTGGTACTATAATAAACAAGGTAAAATGAGTATGAGATACACATGTATGATGACATAAAAATGCTATGTTTGTGGTTTAATTGAGAATATTTAATCATTAAATGAATACCATGTTATATGCTTTTGATTTTGTATAAGTGTGTAAGAGATTAAGGTTGACCAAAGCTTGGAAAATAGCCTAGGTATATTCCACACAGGCAGAGACACGACCATGTGTCTCAGCCGTGTATGGAACACGACTTTGGGACACGGGCGTGTGGAGCCTTAAAGCATGAAATTTCCAAGATTTTTGTAAGTTTTCGGTTTAGTCCCGAACCCTTTCTAAAGTATGTTTTGGGCTTCGTAGACTCAAATAAGGGACTATTTGTAAGTGAATGAACGTTTTGAAAAATATAATGAAATTTTATGGCCCGTATTTTAGTTTAATGTTTGTATGTTTGTCCGGTAACGTCTCGTACCTTATCCCGGCCTCGGGTACGAGTAAGGGGTGTTACAAACCATGGTCTTTTCCCTCAATTCATCTTGTCACTGAATTGAAGTGCTCAATTTGATCATTTATTCAATTTTCATGCTTTTACATTATTCACGATTTTATCATCAATACATATGAAATAACACATCACGAAATTCATAAAATTAACAAATGATCACTAAAATTTAGCCATATAAACTCACAAGTTCGATTTTTGTATTATAATGATAATCATAATTTCATAATAAATATTCCAAATAAAACATTATATCATTTCTAATTCAACACTTATCGATTATAATCGGGCATGTGATCAATTTAAACACGAGTCATTCATATATTTTTCCTCCTCCTCCTCTCCATCCACATCCTTAGTATAAATGACACACTTGTAAGTAACCTTATCCATAATTTTCACTAATTACTATGTGAATATTCAAGCTATTTTTATCTTGAGATAGAGAACTCCAAATTAAGATCCGCTAATTTTCCTTGAAACTAGACTCACATATCTTTTTACAATAAAATTTTTAGAATTTTTGGTTTTACCAATAAGTACAGTTTATTCTTTAAATTCACCCCTGGTCCGTTGTCTGGCAGTTCCCACCCTTCTTCACTAAAAATTAATTATCTCCTCGTACAAGATTTGAATGATGTTATCGTTTATTTCTTCTAAAATTAGACTCATTCAGAATTCTAAACATATAAATTTAAGCCCCTAATTATTTTTCTACAATTTTTTATGATTTTCTAAATTCAAAACAAGGGAACCCAAAATCATTCTGACCTTATCTTACAAAATTTATTATATATCATGATTTACAATTCCATTGCTTATCTCGTTTCTTCTATAAGAAACTAGACTTAATAAGACTTAATTTCATATTTTATTCATCCTCTAACTCGATTTCTACAATTTTTGGTGATTTTTCAAAATTAGACTACTGCTGCTGTCCAAAACAGTTTTAGTGGAAAATGTTGATTTCCATTTTGCCCCAAATTTCACAATTCATACAATTCAGTCCTTACTTAATTAACCCCTAAATTGAGCTAATTTTTATCAATTAATACTTTATTCTATCAATTTAAACTACTTCATAACCCTTGAAATTAGAATTTTGGCATTAGACCTTATTTCCAAACTCTTTCACAATTAGGTCCTAAAATCAATTTCCATCAATTTTACTTGATGAAATCATCATATATCAAAATTAAACCTTCAATTCTATGTTTATTCATCATATGCTTCCAGCACTCATCCATAAAAACTTTAAAAATTAGCAATGGAATCAAAAACTAATGAAATAATAAGTTGAACCCAATTGTAAAAGTCCAAAAACATAGAAATTTCAAGGAGAAAGCAAGAATTAAACTTACATGAAGCTAGAGTATGAAAACCAGCTTGAACCCTCTTCCATGGCTGTTTTTCAGCTGATGAATATGAAGAGAAATGAAGAGAATTCTAGATATTCCAATTTAGTCCCATTTTTATTTAGCTAATTTTGGCAATTTTCCAATTTTGCCCTTATTTCACCCATTTCCTGATTTTTCTTAGCTATTGTAGCCCAAAATATCTCCTTTAGGCTTATTTTCACTTTAGGTCCTTCCTTATTTGACAATTGAGCTATTTAATCCTTTTAGCAATTTTTACACATTTTCCAATTTAGTCCTTTTTATTTAATTAACCACCCAAACGTCAAAATTTTCTAACGAAATTTCAATACTACCTTATTGACACTCTGTAAATATTCATAAAAATATTTATGGCTTGGTTTATAACACCGAGATCTCGATACCTCTTTTTCTCAATTTCTTGACCAAATAAATCTTTATAAAACACAATTTACTATTTCAAAAATATTTTAAAAACTACATTTGGCTCGTAAATATTAAATAATATAATCTACGAGTTCATTTTTCGGATTTGATGGTCTCGAACCACTATTTCTGACATTGCTAAAATTCGGGCTATTACAATTTGCTTGTCTAAGTATGTTATGTTTGATGCTATGTGATGTTATGCAAATGTGTGCAAGTGATGGTGACTAAATGGCTAAGAAAATAGCCATGTATTTGTCCACACGAGTAGACACGCAAGCATGTGTCTAGACCGTGTGTGACACACAGTTGGCCCTATGGGTGTGTGTTCTGGCCATGTATCCCCTGTACCTTATTTAATGCAAAATAGAATGCCCAATAGTAAACATACAGGCAGAGACACGGCCGTGTGTCTCAGCCATGTGGAGGACACAACCATAGGACATCGGTGTGTGCCCAAGTCGTGTGAAGTCTATACTTAAATTTTGGAATCTAATTCACCACATGGCCTAAGGACACTGGCGTGTGCCTTGGCCGTGTGCCCCTAATTTGTTGATGACATCATAAACAGAGAGCTCCACAGGCAAGGGACACGGGCGTGTCCCATGCCACATGAGCATGTAAGATCACACAGCCTAACCATACGGGCGTGTGGCTCTCCAAATCATGAAAAATTTTCTACATGTAGTAAGAGTTTCAAAATTTCCCAGTTTAGTGACGATTCACCCCCGATGTATGTTTTGGGCCTTGTAGGCCCGTATAAGTGACATTAAGCATATGTTTGAATGTTTTTAATTGGAATAAAATTTTATGATATGGTTTTGTGTGTTTGATTGTGTTTAGATCCAGTAATGCCTCGAACCTTGTCCTGGCGTCGGATACGGGTAAGGGGTGTTACAATTCTAGTTGGTTTAATGGGAAAGAAAAGAGATTGAAATGGTAAGTTTCCAAATGGTATTATGCAAATGTCCATGGAAAGGATGAATGATTCAAATGACGTATTTTCATATGGAAATCACTTATCATGTGGTTAATCCAAATGAGTTATGTATAAATGCACTAAATTGTGTATCGATGATGATGTTTAGACTTGGGGCAAGCTTGTGGTTTGAGTTAGATTATGCTTATACTTATTGTTATATAGATGAAATGGTAAGTTATATTTCATTATCTACGAACTTAATAAGCATTATGTGCTTACGTAGTTTCTTTCCTATGTTTTATAGATTATCAGAAGCTTAATTAGTTTGGTAGCTCGTCGAAGATCTATCACACTATCCAGCATAAATATTGGTAGTTTTTGAATGTATTGGCCAAGGTTATAATGGCATGTATAAGTTGAATTGTAATGTCTTTCTGATGAATGTTTAGTTGGAAGATTGGCTTGTAAAAGTTGTAAATGTTATCATGGTTTGGTACCTTTGATGCCTTGATGGTTTGTGTCATTGTGCTATTTAATGTTGCATGTTTTAGAATGGCTTATGTGGTATGTTTTGAGGTAGCTTGAATATGGTAATGTTATGGCATGTTTTGCAAGGCATTGAACTAGTAATTGGTGATTGAAATGTGGTAACAATGCATGTTTAGGTAAGTCTTGATGGTTACATTTGAGGTGCCTTTAATGGCATATTGGTTGGTTGATTTAGGAATCTTGAATTAGTCATTATATGTATATTTTGATAGGGTTTTGATGCCTTGATTATGTGAACAAAAGGCCTAAAGGTTTATGCATGATTTGGTATTAGGAATGGCTTGATTTTGGGCAAATTTATGTTTGCACGACCTGAGATACAAGAGTGTGACTCAGTCATTTGTGACACACGGCTTGGTGACATGGTTATGCGACACGACCCTACATCTTTTGAAGGTTCCTTTGCGTGCAAGTCAGTGAGTTACACAGCCTAGCATACAACCTAGCACACAGCCTGATACGCGGGCTTGTAGGGCAATTGCGAGAGTTACACGGCTTGGCACACGAGCGTGTGACATGACCGTGTAACCCTTACTTAGAGAGTTACATGGGTGAGGACACGGGCTAGGACATGACCCTGTGTCCCTAGATCAAAGGTTACAAGCCTGAGACACGGGTGTGTATCTCCGTCGTGAGACCCTTGTATTCCAAAATTTGTAACTTTTTCATAAACTTTCCAAATGATATCAAATTGGTCTCGAATTGATTCTTGGGTATTTTTAAGGCTTTGAGGGCTCGATTTAGGGACAATATGTATGTGAATGGTTATTTTATATTATATTTATGATAATTTATGAAATGTATGTTTAATGTTCTGTTTGTACGGGTAATGCTCTATAACCCCAATATGGCGACGGATACGGGTTAAGAGTGTTACATTTAGTGGTATCAGAGCTATAGTTTAGTCAATTCTCAGACTGAACATAGCATGTATGGAGTTTAGAAATACATGCCTTTGTATAACCTACGATAGTGTGGTAACTCCTGACACAAATTGAACTATGTTTTCATATAGATAAAATGTCATCTAATCAAGTTAATTTCGATGAAGTTGATAGTAATGCGTAAGGATCCATTCATGGGGCAGTGTCTAGTGGTAGTAGACTCATATCTAAGGGCCAGGGAGGAGAGGCTAAAGAAGCCTTCTTCCAGATGATGTCCGAGTGGTTCTCAAAGTTCATGCAAATGAACCCAATGGCTTAACAACCTCCACCTCCACCTGTACCCCTACCGGTCCCTGTAGTTCCTCAGGGTTTGGAACCAGTACGAGTAAACAAGCCTCCAGTTGATAAAGTCAGAAAGTATAGGGCTGAGGAGTTCCAAGTATAGCTGAAGACAATCCAAAAAGAGTTGAGTTCTAGTTAGAAAACATGGTGAGAATTTTTGATGAATTATCATGTACTCCAGTTGAATGCTTGAAATCTGCTATTTCTTTATTGAAAGACTCAGCTTATTTGGTGGAACACCTTGGTTGCGAGAGTAATGAGAGATCGAGTAAACTGGGAATTCATCCAGACAAAGCTCAGAAAGAAATATGTGAGTCAGAAATTACTTGATAAGAAACACAAAGAGTTTCTTGAATTGAAGCAAGGTTGTATGGCAGTAGCTGAATACGAGAGGGAATTTGTGCGACTCAGTAAGTATGCCCAGGAATGTGTACCAATAGAGGTCGCTCTATGCACTCGATTTAAAGATGACCTAAATGAAGATATCAAGCTGTGAGTCAGGATTCTTAAGTTAAAAGAATTCGTGGTTTTAGTTGATAGAGCACACAAGGTCGAGGAACTTAGAAAAGCAAAAAGAAAAGCCGATTCTGAGTATTGTGACTTGGGAAAAAGGATTATGGGAAAATCATTCTCTTTCCATTGAAGAAGTCAAAAGAATTTCACAATCATTCATCAGCTTCGGTGCTTTGTTTTGGAAAAGATAGAGGCAAACAACATTCGATCTAACACCCCTAACCCGTATCCGTCGCCATATTAATTCATGTCATTTACTTTTCATCCAAAATAGTTACAGAGTATTAGCAAAGTTTACAGAGTAATTTCATATAATTCATGTCATTTACTTTCATCCAAAATTAATGATATTGTCCCTTAAATGGATCATCGAGGCCTAATTTGAATATTAGAATCAAGTAGGGGCTAAGTCGGGAACTCAAAATTTTTTTTGCAAAATTCTAAAATTTTTCTTATATATAGGGGTCATACGCCCGTGTGGGTAAGCTGTGTGGCTCACAAGACCATGTGACATGCCCATGCCTTAGGCCGTGTGGGCATTCAATGTGAGGCACACGACCATGTCCTTACTAGTGTAATTCCCTGACTTGTGCCACACGGTCTGCCACACGTCTGTGTGCTAGGCTGTGTGGTCAATTTAATTTTCACAAATTAGGTGCAGATTTTACACTGCCAAGACATACGCCCGTGTTCTAGGCAGTGTAGCACACATGGCTGAGACACATGCTCGTGTCTCCACTCATTTGCCCAATTCTAGGCATTTTGTTTCTCAATTTTAGGATGCAGGGGACATACGGCCAAACCACATACCCATGTGCCAAGCCATGTGTTACACATGGTCAAGACACACGCCCGTGTGTCTACCCGTGTGGACAAAATAAGGCCATTTCCTAGCCTTATTTCTCACCCAAATTTAACCTTCAACTTACAACAACATTTGCATATATTTCCAAACCAGTTCAAATCATATAAATCAAGCAAACATCATTAATATATATGAAATAGTATCACATATTCATATGATCAAACTTACCTTCTTGTGATGATTTATGTTTTACTCTAATTCAATTTAACCAACCACATACATATATGTTAAACATGACATATATAACCTTATAATATCATATCAAAACAATCCATTTTAGTCATTCCAATGGCTAGGTTACAAACTACTATTTATATGCCAACATAGGCCAAGTTAACCTATACATGCCATTATATCAAAATAAGATTGCTTTTTATACCAAAACAAGCTGGAGGATAGTGTGATGATACTATGACCGATCTCCAACCTTTACTAGCTTCTGAGCACTATAAAGTAGAGAAAAGAAAACCTAGTAAACATTTAATGCTTAGTAAGTTCGTATAACAGGAATTTTAACTTACCATATATTTACATTTAAGATAAGCATACAATAATGCATCCAAACAATTTGGCTTATAGCCTAAAACACAACTTCACCAAATCATGTTAGTCAAGTAATTCATATAATACCAAGAATATGGATGAGCTCATCATTTAACGTCTTTCATATACATATGTTTTCCATAACATTATTCCATATTACATGTAACACCCTGAATTTGGGCTTAGAAGTTTTGGGCCTTGAGCATGGGAGCGGTTGAAGGCAGCTTATAATATTCTGTTGTGCGTGCAAATTTCGTTAATGAAGGCTTGTTTTAGTGGTTAAGTGTGTTGAGAAGTGTTGGAGAAGTCACAGGTTTAAACACGGACTCTAGCAAAAAATTTGGTTTAAGGTGAATCAAACCTTGGGTGTAGTAGGTAGGCCTTAAGAATATTGTTGGAGAAATTGTGACACAAAAAACCTTATGGCTTAGTGGCAAGTGGCGTGTGGAGCATTTGAGGGAGGCATGGGTTGAATCCTATAGCAAGCAAAGAGCATTTATTTTGCTAACAGTGACAAGAGTTGGTGTTGAATTTAAACTCGATGTTGGAGGATCCCACATCGGGAAGCTAACATAAGAGTGGATGGGAAGCTGGCTTTAAATAGAGAGAACCATGAGGAGAGTAAAGGTACCTTTCTTGGCTAATCCCTTTCGCTTTATGGCGTGCTCGTTTGGGTTGGGCGTCGGCTAAGAGTGCTCGGAGCGTGGATTAACTCCAGTCTCCAATCAGGTGTGTATTTTCTCGCTACTCTAGCTGTAGGATGGCTACTTCAGGCTGCGATGGGCCGAAAGGGGCCATGTGGGCCCAATGGGCCTACGGGCCCAATTGGATAAGTTGTTTGATTGTGTAGTACTAGGCTAGGTGAATCTCATATTTGTGGCTAGATTTGGGCTAAAAGGGCCACATGAGTGTGTGGGCCCATCTGGGCCAAGAATAGGGTTTAGGCCCATTCGTATTGTTATCCCTGTTTAGAGTACTTTAATTTACCAAATTACCAAAATATCCCTAGTTTGTAAAATTACCAAAATACCCCTGGTTTGTAAAATTACCAAAATACCCCTGGTTTGTAAAATTATCAAAATACCCCTAGTTTTTAAAATTACCAAAATATCCCTAATTTGTGAAATTACTGAAATACCCTCGACTTGTAAAATTATTGAAATACCCTCGATTTTTAAAATTACAAAAATACTCCTGTAAGATAGAATTACCATTTTACCCTCGATTTACAGAATTACCGTTTTACTCTCGATTTATAGAATTACCATTTTACCCTCGATTTACAAAATTACTGAAATACCCTTGGTTTACAAATTTACCAAAATACCCTCGATCAATAAAATTACCAAAATACCCCTGGTTTGTAAAATTACCAAAATACCCCTGATTTGTGAAATTACCAAAATATAGGGTAGAATTACCGAAATACCCCTATAGGATAGAATTATCGCAATACCCCTTTAGGGTAGAATTATCGAAATACCCCTGTAGGGTAGAATTACTGAAATACCCCTGTAGGGTAGAATTGCCAAAATACCCCTGTAGGGTAGAATTACCGAGATACCTTGTGGGGTAAAATTACCATTTTGCCCCTAAGGTGTTAAATGACTGTTTTGCCCTGGTGGCCAAGTGACTAACTTGGACTGTGTGGTTGACGAATTTGATTGTGAATATATGTTGGTATATGAATGACTTGATTGTGATTATTTGATTCAAATATGGGCATGACATTCTGCATACGTAACATGTTGCATGGGTTGGGATTTTGTACGGAGGAAGATCTGATCTGTTAGGATCGCATGGTTGCTTGACGACTGTGGATCCATCAAAGGCTTAAGAGCCGTATGTTCGTACTGATTTGATAAGGTCGTACGGGTCGCCCAAGACGACTGTGGACTGATCAATGGCTGAGTGCCGATCATATTTACCCGAGGTTGTGTGCCGACTATATTACCGTCGCTGATGGCTATGTGCCTAACATGATACAGCTATCGATGGCTTAAAGCCTTCTAATTATGGCTTTGTGTTAACCTACATATGGCTCTGTGCCAACTTTGATTATGGTACATGTGCCAAACGTATTTACCTAAGGCTATGTGCCAATATATGGTTATTGACGACTCTGTGTCGATCACATTTACCTAGAGTACGTGTGCCGATTATGTTACTCTAGTTGATGGCTATGTGCCTAACATGATGCGATTATCGATGGCTTTGTGCCACGTATTACATTAAGTGGCTTTGCCACATTATACGATACGGTGGCTCGCCACAATATCGTATCTAGTGACTCTGTCACAATATCGATAACCGACGACAATCTTTGCAACCGTGGAGTGTAAATTTGGGTGGGTTGAGCTATTCCCCACATGGAGTGTAGAAATTTGTACGGGTGGGGTGTAGCGGTTGGTTATAGGTTGGATTGGGTTGGGATTGCATTCACATTTTGATTACATTACGATATTGATTTTGATTTTGATTACATTACGATCTCGATTACGATTACGATTCTGTCACCTAATTACGATTACGATTACGATTCTTTTACTAATCTTGATTACGATTACGATTACATTCTCGATTTTGATTACGATTACGTCACCTAATTACGATTACGATTCGATTACATTACTAATATTGATTCGATTACGATTACATTCGATTCGATTCGATTCTCATTTTGGTTCTAATTACGATAATGTTTCTTATACGTAATAGGCTAAGGTCCATCTGTGCTGTCTGCATTGTAATGGGCTAAGACCCAATTGGTACTTGAAATTGTAAGTAAAATGGGGCGGACTTTTAATTCTTTTAGATGACTGATTCCTTTTTTATAGTAGGGATTTCACATGAGTTTTCGTAAACTCACCCCGTTTATTAACCTTTCAAGTAATTTCTAGCCTTAGATGGATCAGGGTTGCTAGGGGCTCGGAGGAAGCCACACACACTGTTTATGTTACAGTTTTGATTATTACCTTTAAATTATTTTATGTGGGTTGTAGTAAAGCCGTTGTAATTTTCTGGATTTCAAATTTGGAATTTTATTTATTGTTGTTATAATTGCTAGTATTAGAACATGGTTTTCCAAAGCAACTACTGTTGTTCAAAACATCACGTAACCGCAATTGTTTTTAAATTAAGCTTCGCAACTGCCAGGATTTTTTGCAAAGTTGTTAAGAATGTTATTCAGCTGAGGTTTTCTAACAAGGTTTAAAAAGGGTACAAGTTTTTAATTATTAAGAAGGGTTTTTAATGGAAACATGGTTTCCGAAAAACACTTCAATGTGACACGCTTGATTTGAGCCAAACTTCGGGCCGGGTTTGGGGTGTTACATTTAGTGGTATCGAGCACAGGTTGCAACAACTTGGTCGTGGATTGGGTTTTCAAAGGTTGAATTTTAGAAAATTATTTTCAACCACGTGGTCTGCATTTGAAGTATTTCTCTTAAAAGTGTGGCACACCGAGTCTTGCCACGAATCCGTAAGTCTTGAATACTTTTGTCTATTTAGAAATTGAAATACTATGGATTCCTTAGATATTGGTGCAATTTAAATTTGGTATTTATTTTATGTGGATGTGATGTTTGGATATAGAAATTGTATATATGTGTGATAAATATGTGTTTGCTTGGTGAATAAGTGTTGTATGTATGAGATGTTTCAAGTTCTAGTTGAAGTGTGATAGTGATAGTAGGATTAGAGTCTTGCAATGATAGCGTAGTGGGGTAGATGTTACACGACTACCTGTTAGATGGAAATTCGAGGACGAAATTTTTTAAGGGAGGTAGAGTTGTAACACCCTGAATTTGGGCCTAGAAGTATTGGGCCTTGAGCATGGGAGCGGTTGAAGGCAGCTTATAATATTCAGTTGTGCATGCAAATTTCGTTAATGAAGGCTTGTTTTAGTGGTTAAGTGTGTTGAGAAGTGTTGGAGAAGTCCCGGTTTAAACACGGACTCTAGCAAAAATTTGGTTTAAGGTGAATCAAACCCTGGGTGTAGTAGGTAGGCCTTAAGAATATTGTTGGAGAAATTGTGACACAAAAAACCTTATGTGTAACAGCCCTAAATTGACCCTAGTCGGAAAGTGGGTTCGGGATCACTAAACCGAGTCATAAAAATAATTAACTGTCATAGTTGATGCTTATTATATGTACATATGCATGTGTGAAAATTTCATGTTTGAATTTTGTTAATTATAAGTGAATTTTGTCAAATAGGACTTATGTGAGAAAATTTAGAAATGTGCTAGGCAAATGTAGGGTGGCCTATAAGTGCATGTTGTGAAAAAAAGGTGGGTTTGCATGTCAATTTACCCAAATTTAAGCATGATGGCTGGCCATGCTATGGGTGGAAACATGTTGCAAACATGTTTAGTTAGTGGGTATGTAGAAAAAATAAAATAAGAAACATAGGTAATAAAGAAAAAAAAAAGAGAATGGTGTGGGTGTACCCCCATTGCCGTGTGAGTTGAGGAGGAAGAAAGAAAAAATGTTCATCATTTTCTTTCACTTCTTGTTGCATGAAAATGAGAGAGTTTGAATGCTTAATAAGGAGGGAAGAAGGAGTGCTCATGTTTTCTTTCTTTTGCAATTGTCGTAACTAGAGGAAGAAGAGGAAGCAAGATTCGCCAAGGTGGTCCTTTAGATCAAGGTATGTTCAATGATATTTTTTTGAAGTTTACACAACCTTTGGGTGATGGGTCTAAATACTATCTATCCCAAGGTTGGATTTGGGGTTGTTGGAGAGTTGGAAGTTGACAAGAAGCTTAAAAATTTTAGTTGATACCTTGATGCTATTAACATGTTAGTTGTATGGATGAACTAAGTTGCTTGTTATGTTAGCATGAAAGGGAAGATGTTAAGTCCTTTTTGTTGGAGGTGCGAAGTTGGGACTAAGAAGGGAGGAGTATTCGGCTAACATAGTTGAAAGGGATGTTGCCGATTTTAGAATTTGATTATGGGAGTGGCTATAATGGGCATAGAGATGTTGAACTTAAGAAATGTAGCAACATGCAAATTTATATGATATCACGAATGGAGGTGAAGCTATGCTAGATTGGGAAAAAGGTTGATCAAGTGTGCATGAGAAAAATTTAGGTGTTTAGATGATGTTGTAGATAACACTATACATGTATATATATATTCGGCCATCAAAGTGAGTATGTAGGTGATGTTGAGTCAAATTTTTGGTGCACAATCGGGTATGTATATATATATATAAGTATGCCCATTCATGATGTTACCTTTAATCATGTATATAATCGACTAAATGGGTAATTAGCAAGAGGGTTGCGAATATGCAAATATACATATGCATGTGTAATTGAATTATAAATGTACAGCAAGATGATTAAACTAGTTTATTTATCTATTAAGCCCGAGAAGTTAAAGAAGGAGAAACAAGCAAGGGCAAAGCCAAGGACATCGAGTAGCCGGGTCGGAACCGTTATACTCAACGCAAGGTAAGTCCTTAAGCACTTGTTGTGAGAACTCCTTGGATAGATATTTTTCGGAGTGATTCTCCTACTTGTTAATATGACCATATGTACAATTTGAATTTAGCAAATTGCTTTACCATGATGAATTGACATAGGGCACAATGTGTGCAAAAATTAAGTGGCACTATGTGTGCCGATTGGGAGGTTGAAGCATGAGGGAATCTCAAATGCACTATGTGTGCGATTTACTATAGCACTATGTGTGCGGTTTACTATGGCACTATGTGTGCAAACATAATAAGCACTATGTGTGCAACGTTTGGTTGTTGGTATAAATTGTGATGAATGAGGTAAGTGATTGAGCTATTAACTAAATATCGAATTTGAGGTTGTGCGGTGTATGCATAGATTTATCTAGTGCATCGTTGTTCCAAACTTGAGGAAATGGGTCTACATTGATTGGGCTGACTTGGCATTGAATTAATTGAAGGACTTGGCATGAGATCGAACCAAGAATTTAAGAAACTGTAGCATAGTTGTTATGATTTGAAAGAAACAAAAAATGATTATTAATGTTGGATGGTAGAGTAGTGCTTATGACTTCTTGAGTTATGTACTCATTTGGTGTGCTTGTTTGTTGCTTACCTAGGTTCTTGATCCATTTTGGTGTGCTCGAGACCGTCGTCAAAGTCATCACACCGGCTAGCAACTTTGGTACTTTCTTCTTAGTGGGTCTAGGAGAGCATTTTGGCATGTATAGGCTAATATGTTTTGTTGAAAATTTGGTATGTAAACTTTTAGCCATGCGAAAATGGCTTGTATGCACCTTGGCATGGTATCATGATCATTTTTATGTTGTTCATTAAGAGATGTGGTAATGTTTGGAATCGATTAGCCCTTGGAATGGTTAATCGTGATTATCTTTTGTGCCATGTATGTTAAAAGGGCTAGTTGAATCAAGGAAATTATGAAGTAGGTAAAATCTACCTTAATGACAGAGGTTGACAGCTGCAGTGAGGTGGATGTGAAAAATCACTAAAAATAGTAGGAATGGAATTAAATAGTGAATAAATTATGTAAATGAACCTTAATGAATCTACTTTCATATGGAAGAAACAAAACTGTCATGTGAGTTGTATGTTACGAGATAATTAGGTTTTCGTGAAACAGGGCCAGAACGGTTTCTGGATTCCCTGTTCTGACTTTCGAAATTCATTGTGAATTAACCAGAGATAATTAGGAGTCATGCTATATATGTATAGATTTATCTTTGGGTCTAGTTTCTATAGAAACAAACGGTATCAGTATTGAATCCCTGTACAGGGAGATATCCAGGTCGTAATGCATGAAGGTCAGTGTAGTCGCACCCTGTAACAGTTGAGACTTTAACTAATAAACTGTACTAATTGGACCGACCAAAAATTCTAGAAAAAAAATTTGTAGATGTATATATGAGTCTAGTTTCAGGGAAAAATTACGAAACTGGTTTTCGAGTTTTGGAACTCAAGATATGATTTTTAAAGTGACAGTGACGCAGTTAGCCGACTGCCTGGAAAAATTTTAAAATGGACTGTAAAAGTGAATGGTTTAAGCCGTTAGCCCCTCGTGTCCGATTCCGGCAGCGGACTCGGGTACGGGGCGTTACATTATGGCTTAGTGGCAAGTGGCGTGTGGAGCATTTGAGGGGAGGCATGAGTTCGAATCCTATAGCAAGCAAAGAGCATTTATTTTGCTAACGGTGCAAGAGTTGGTGTTGAATTTAAACTCGATGTTGGAGGATCCCACATCGGAAGCTAACATAAGAGTGGATGGGAAGCTGGCTTTAAATAGAGAGAACCATGAGGAGAGTAAAGGTACCTTTCTTGGCTAATCCCTTTCGCTTTATGGCGTGCTCGTTTGGGTTGGGCGTCGGCTAAGAGTGCTCGGGCGTGGATTAACTCCGATCTCCAATCGGTGTGTATTTTCTCGCTACTCTAGGCATAGGATGGCTACTTGAGCGCGATGGTAGAAAGGGGCCATGTGGGCCCAATGGGCCTACGGGCCCAATTGGATAAGTTGTTTGATTGTGTAGTACTAGGCTAGGTGAATCTCATATTTGTGGCTAGATTTGGGCTAAAAGGGCCACACGAGCGTGTGGGCCCATCTGGGCCAAGAATAGGCTTTAGGCCCATTCGTATTGTTATCCCTGTTTAGAGTACTTTAATTTACCAAATTACCAAAATATCCCTAGTTTGTAAAATTACCAAAATACCCCTGGTTTGTAAAATTACCAAAATACCCCTAGTTTGTAAAATTACCAAAATATCCCTAATTTGTGAAATTACTGAAATACCCTCGACCTGTAAAATTATTGAAATACCCTCGATTTTTAAAATTACTGAAATACTCTTGTAAGATAGAATTACCATTTTACCCTCGATTTACAGAATTACCATTTTACCCTCGATTTATAGAATTACCATTTTACCCTTGATTTATAAAATTACTGAAATACCCTTGGTTTACAAAATTACCAAAATACCCTCGATCAATAAAATTACCAAAATACCCCTAGTTTGTAAAATTACCAAAATACCCCTGATTTGTGGAATTATCGAAATATAGGGTAGAATTACCGAAATACCCCTATAGGGTAGAATTATCGCAGTACCCCTTTAGGGTAGAATTACCGAAATGCCCTTGTAGGGTAGAATTACCGAAATACCCCTGTAGGGTAGAATTGCCAAAATACCCCTGTAGGGTAGAATTACCGAGATACCTTGTGGGGTAAAATTACCATTTTGCCCTAAGGTGTTAAATGACCTGTTTTGCCACAGTGGCCAAGTGACTAACTTGGACCGTGTGGTTGACAATTTGATTGTGAATATATGTTGGTATATGAATGACTTGGTGTGATTATTTGATTCAAATATGGGCATGACATTACGCATCGTAACATGTTGCATGGGTTGGGATTTTATGCGGAGGAAGATCGATCTGTTAGGATCGCATGGTTGCTTGACGATTGTGGATCCATCGAAGGCTTAAGAGCCGTATATTCGTATTGATTTGATAAGGTCGTGCACGGTTGCCCAAGACGATTGTGGGTGATCAATGGTGAGTCTTGATCATATTTACCCGAGGTGTGTGAGACTATATTACAAATCATTGATGGCTATGTGCCTAACATGATCTGACTCTTGATGGCTTAAAGCCTTCTAATTATGGCTTTGTGTTAACCTACATATGGCTCTGTGCCAACTTTGATTATGGTATGTGTGCCAAACGTATTTGCCTAAGGCTATGTGCCAATATATGGTTATTGACGACTCGTGTCGATCACATTTACCTAGAGGTCGTGTGCGATTATGTTACTCTAGTTGATGGCTATGTGCCTAACATGATGCGATTATCGATGGCTTTGTGCCACGTATTACATTAAGTGGCTTTGCCACATTATACGATACGTGGCTCGCCACAATATTCGTATCTAGTGACTCTGTCACAATATCGATAACCGAGCGACAATCTTTTAAACCGTGGAGTGTAAATTTGGGTGGGTTGAGCTATTCCCCACATGGAGTGTAGAAATTTGATACGGGTGGGGTGTAGCGGTTGGTTATAAATTTGGATTGGGTTGGGATTGCATTCACATTTTGATTACATTACGATATTGATTTTGATTTTGATTACATTACGATATTGATTACGATTCGATTACGTCACCTAATTACGATTACGATTACGATTCTTTTACTATCTTGATTACGATTACGATTACATGGCGATTACGATTACGATTACGTCACCTAATTCGATTACGATTACGATTACATTACTAATATTGATTACGATTACGATTACATTATTGATTCGATTCGATTCTCATTTTGGTTCCAATTCGATAATGTTTCTTATTCGTAATAGGCTAAGGTCCATCTGTGCTATGCTCATTGTAATGGCCTAAGACCCAATTGGTCTTGAAATTGTAAGTAAGGTCAGGCGGACTTTTAATTCTTTTAGATGACCGATTGTTCCTTTTTATAGTAGGGATTTCATCTTGAGTTTTCGTAAACTCACCTGTTTATTAACCTTTCGGGTAATTTCTAGCCTTAGATGGATCGGGGTTGCTAGGGGCTCGGAGGAAGCCACACACAATGTTTATGTTACGATTTGATTATTACCTTTAAATTATTTTATGTGGGTTGTAGTAAAGCCGTTGTAATTTTTGGATTTCAAATTTGGAATTTTATTTATTGTTCTTATAATTGCTAGTATTAGAACACGGTTTTCCAAAGCAACTCATTTGTTCAAAACATCACGTAACATGCAATTGTTTTTAAATTAAGCTTCGCAACTGCCAGGATTTTTTGCAAAGTTGTTAAGAATGTTATTCAGCTGAGGTTTCCTAACAAGGTTTAAAAAGGGTACAAGTTTTTAATTATTAAGAAGAGTTTTTAATGGAAACATGGTTTCCGAAAAACACTTCAATGTGACACGCCAGATTTGAGCCAAACTTCCCGGCCGGGTTTGGGGTGTTACATTACATGTACATTTTAATGACAAATTATTTCAAGTTCAGTTTAGCCATGCTAGAACTTTACCCGTTGAATTTATTTGAAATATCGATGGACACGCTCATATAGTACACTTTAGTGTACACAACTATAATTCATCAATTCATTTCCAGGGGTACCCAAATAGGGCACATAATCGGGAAGCACACTCTCACCTTGTAACGAAAAGCTCACTATAACAGCCCGTTTTTAGTCAAATTAGAATAGTGGTTTTGGGACTATAAATCTCAGGTTAAAATATATATAATTTATTATGATTTTGAGGTCTACAACATGATAGTATGATTGTATAAAAACTTTGTTAAGAAATTTTATTGTTTGAATGCTCAATTCGATAAAAAAAGGCTAAATCGCGTAAAGTGTAAAACTTGAGTTCTATAAGTTAAAGGTGTTTAATAGCTATGGAACTTTAAAATGGAGGTCCTTATGTTGTAATTAAACCTTCCATAATATGATTGGACATATAAGGACATATTATTAAGTGTTTTAAAGGTTTTTAATTAAGGTTAAAATTGTAATTTAGTAAATTAAACTAAGTAAAAATATAGAAAAACAAATGGTCATCTTCCTAAGTGCATTCACAATTGAAAATGCAACCTAAAACACCATGGATGATATGAGCACGCCTCGCGAAATTTATATAGCAAGTCTGTCAAGCCGAGCAATGACATGTTGGCAAGCTGATCCCAGCTTGTTTCCAGCTCCACGAGCTCCGTCCAGCTCAAATCCAGCTTATGTGAGCTCAATCCATCTTGTCTGAGCTAAACCGAGCTCACTCCTAGCTCACTTTCAACTCACGAGCTAAACCTTAGCTCAATTTCACTTAGGAGTTTAGCCTCGACAACTTTAGCTCACGAGCTAAAGCTTAGCTCATTTTAGTTTAAACTTCGGTTTTGTCTTTAATGCATTAAATAAAAATTTGCACATATTTATTTAAGCATTAAACTTGTCTTATATTAATATTTGTTATTAATATGTCATAGTCATTACATAAATTGATTATGTTCACATAGTGAATTAATGCATGACATTAATGTGTTCACATCATGCCGAATTTATGAGTGTTCATGAGATATCTTAATGACTTGTTTATTTCATGTAGGTACATCCCTTTGGACGGTACAATGTATGGATGAAGAAACATCTCTTTTGGGCATTCCACACTCATGAATGAAGAAGTATTAAATCTTTGGTGCATGTACGGCTAGATGCAAGGTTTCTACAAATTCATGCATGTGTCGAATGCATGTATGGACATTAAAGGCTAGTCCATGAATGGATCAAATGCATGGGATGATAGAATGCATGAATGGCTTAAGTGCATGTATGGTGGCTGTCTCCTAACTTTCCAAGGCACTTATTCGCCAAGAAGTAGTGTTCACACTTTGAATTGACCTATAAGCTACTACACATGCATGGATGGGTTCAAGAACGTCTAAAGGAAGGAATTAACTCAATAATTCAACACATTGATTGAATTAAGTGTATGCACAAAGGGGAGAACGAATTTACTAGGTTCATGCTGCCATTTATGAACCTACATGCTATTAACGAGTTTAATTATGAGGATACATGTTCCATACAAGTGCATGAATGTCCCAAGGAGATGAATGCAACCTTTGGTGCACATACAAGTCACTTGAAGCCTTTCTTTATGATTAAGCATTCATGCACACACTTAGGGGGAAGAAAGTGTCCATTCAACTAGTGCATGAATCTGCCAAATTTATGAACTATTTTAATACATTAGTGTGAACGTTTTTATTATTGTGTGAACGCATAGATGCGAATTTGAATGGTCATCTATGTGCCTATAAGTATTTGTTTTCTTTCAATTGTAAGGGACTTTTTGCCAAATTTTTTATTGAATTTAATCTTGTGAGAATTTTCTTCTCTAAACTTTGTTTGAGACTTTGTTGACTTATCTACCTAGTAGTGGCGTCAACCCTGTTTCTTTCACCCTTATACCGAGGTTCCTACTTTGCTAAGTAGTGGGTCGAGGTTGTATCACTTTCATTCTCCACCTTGAAAGCCTATACGCAATTGGGTCAATACTTTCTAGTATTGGTTCGTGCATGCTTTTGAGTTCCTTCTTTCCATTCTTTCATTTACTTTAAACCGAACCTTAATATTCATATTTTAAACCCTTTCTTTGAACCCCTTGAATAGCTTCCGCATAATTCATTTAGAAACATCCTTTTTGAACAAATCGAATGATACTTTCTCGTAAACGATCGGGCAAACTCGCATACGACTCGACTCTCCCCGAGGCGGTTCGTATCATTTGGTATCAGAGCGATTTTTGAAACTGAATTTTGAAATCGACCCCAAGGCACCAAGACAAGTTGAAAGAAACAAAATACGAGGTTACGAGAGTAAGCTTGAGTGGTAAAAGGCTAGAGTGAGTGAGATCATTCGAGCGGAGGTAAAAGCCAAACGAGTGTAAACACGAGCAGGAGTGACACCTTTTCCTTCTTCTTTCTGAGAGAAATTGTGAGGTTTGTGGTGAGGTACTTAATTTTTTTTTTTTGTTTTGTGATCTAACATTTTCGTTTTAGCAACAAAAATCATGTCCCGCGAAGAGTTCACCGAATCGGAATACCAATACTTGGTTCAAGAAATGCGAAGAATGGCGACTAAACGAGGCCAAAGTGATCGAGTTTCTTCAAGTCGTAAAATGGAACCAAGAACCCCATGGAGATATACCCCCGACTACTACCTGAAAAAAAGTTCCAATCGTGATTCCTTTTCGTCATCTACTTCGAGACAAAGAGTTTCATACTATGACTCATATTCATCGGTAATTCGAAGTGACTTGATCAAAAGTCCTTTTCATCAAGAAATTCGAGAAGACGAGAAGCCGATTACGATTTTGATTCGTTCCAAGATGGCGTTCGAAGAGAAAGACATACTCCTACTAGATCTTCAAAGAAATCTTACTCGGAGTATTCTTCACGAAGTTTTGATTGTGAATCATACGCAAATAGTTCTTCATCTTTTGAACAAGATTTGTATTCTCATCGTTCTTTTGTACATTCTTGTAAAGAGAAAATAAAGAAAAGAAAAGAAAAAGCAAATGAAGAAAAAGAAAATGAAATAAAAAGAAAAGAGAGGCAAGAGGCAAGTAGGAGAGAAAATGAGCGAATCTTGAGAGAACTTGAAAAAGCCTTTGAAAAAGCCTTTGAAAAGCAAAAAGAAAAAGAAAATGAGATTGAAAAAGAGAATGAAAAGAAATTTGAGAGTAAAAAAGAAGATGAAAAAGAAATTGAAACAAAAGAAACGAGTGATTCAGAAGAAAAAGAATCGAGTGAGAAAACAAGTGAGCAAGTGAGGATTATTTCTACTAACCCACCTGTTCGATCTTCTTGTGAATTAACTTTTCAGGTTCCTAGAAGTTTGTGCGACCAATTCGATCTACATTACCTTCTAAACGAGAGGTGTTTTAGGTTGTTCGAAAAAGGTAAGTTCGCGAATGACTACCACCCACTTGCGATCGAAGGTAAGGAAGGTAAGGATTCTTTGTTTATCGAATCAAAGTCACTTGATTTGGATAATTTTGTTCACTTCTTGTTGTTAACAATTTGTTTTAAAGGTTCCATATACGACTTTTCTTATGACGATTACTACATTGGCAAATTTGTTGACAACATTGGATTAGTTTTCTCTAAGCGAATTTTGAACATGTTTGATCAAAGTCATCACGTAAAAATTCTCATGTGTTTGACCACGCAAATTTTTGAACTCATGTGTTAAATCTTTATGTTTAAATATGCCCTCAATTGATTTGTGATAAATCACTGTTTGAAAAGTTGCATGTTCGTTAAGAATTATTTGTTTGGCATCCATGTTAAAAGATCTTCACATGATATGTGCAATTGTGTTCTTCATAAACAATCTTTGAGTTTTTGTGCGAAATTTCCATGTAGTGATTTGCATTCCTGATTAATACTCGTGAAGTTTAAACCTTTGCATTTTGGTATGCTCGGCTTTGTCAAATCAACATGTGTGTTTAAACTAGTGAAATATAATTCGTGTGGTGAGTTGATTATATCTGTTTCTAATATGTTGCTTGTTGGAATTCCTAAACAAGTTCGTGTGTTCAAGCCTGGTATTTGCTACATGAATTCATTTTATGGAAACATTAAGCACTTTGCATCATTTGCAATCAAAATATGTTTGCTTGATGTTCAAAATTTTGATAAGAAGGTGAAATTCAATGATTTGGGTTTCAATTTTGATTCATTTATTAATCACCTTATTTGGCCACATCTGAAATTTTCGTTTCATTTCGAGAAGGTAAGGCCAACCTATATTTTTGGAATTGAATCAAATTTCCATGGTAGCTTTCCTTTTCCATTTAAGTCCATAGTTTTCGATAATACTAACCAGGTCTTATTTTGTGAATTCCACCCTCGAGGAGCAAGACATGTCATGGTGCGTCACCACCTATTCAAATTTATCGGAGTAATAGGTTTGTCTTACGTTATCTATCCAAGGAGAGAAGATTCATTTTGACCGAGAAAGGTAAACCCAATCCTCAACTGTCTTCTCTTCATATTCGTCAAGGTAAGTCATCTGAAAATTTTCAAATATCTTTGCTCAATTCAATTGAAGTTGAAAATTCCATTGATTGGTTGTTTGGAAATTATTTATACTTTGATGTGATGGATTTTTCCTTTTGGCATTGTGATGATGTGATTATTACGTTGGAATTTGGAGACTCCCCTCATGTTGTTCAAAAACGAAAGGAAGATTTAGCATACCTTTGGTTATGGCATACCTTGCATGAGCAAGACAAGGGACCAAATGAGTTACTATATTCGATTAAAGAAATTAAAATGTTTTGGATGAGGAATAATGTGTTTAAGTGCTTACCATCATTTTCAACCAATTATCCCTTGATCCAACTTAGTTTTCATGTTTGTAACAATGGTCTAACGAAACTCTTTGATAAATTTATGTATGCTTGCTTTGTCCAATTGAGATTTTTGGCATATGTTCGATTGAATGAATATTTTATGAACTATCGAACACATTTGAATTTGACTCCTTTGAGTTTCTTTTTACCGGCTGTGGTAAGAATTTTTCAGGTTTGTGTGACATCTTCCATCCCATTTGATCGAGGAAAACCATGCACGAGTCAAAGTTCTCCCATGGATAAACAGCTCGACTTGAGGACAAGTCGCCTAAAAGAGGGGGGAATGATACGAGCACACCCTGCGAACTTTATCGAGCAAGTTTGTCAAGCCAAGCAATAACATGTTGGCAAGCTGATCCCAGCTCGTTTCCAGCTCCACGAGCTCCGTCCAGGTCAAATCCAGCTTATTCGAGCTCAATCCATCTTGTCTGAGCTAAACCGAGCTCACTCCTAGCTCACGAGCTAAACCTTAGCTCAACTTCAGCTTAGGAGTTTAGCCTGAGCACAACTTTAGCTCACAAGCTAAAGCTTAGCTCATTTTAGTTTAAACTCAGTTTTGTCTTTAATGCATTAAATAAAAATTTGCACATATTTATTTAAGCATTAAACTTGTCTTATATTAATATTTGTTATTAATATGTCATAGTCATTACATAAATTGATTATGTTCACATAGCTGAATTAATGTATGACATTAATGGATCACATCATTTGGTATCAGAGCTTGTAAATCGAGAGGCGTCGACGTTCGTAACAAGATCGAAATAGGTTCGTAGTTAAAAAAAATTCGAATTAAAAAAAAATTCAAGTTGTAATTTTCGTTCTCTCTCTTGTAATAGTGATATTGTGAAGTATTAAAAAAAAGAGATAAAAAAAATACGAAATTAAAAAAGAAGAAGAAGGAAAGTGTGTGATCAAGATCTATTCTTTTGTTTACATTTTTGTTCCGACCTTCAATCTTTCTTTCCAGCAACTTTTACCCCCCCAAAACGCCACACTACACCAAAGAATATTTTTTCTTTTAGCCTACCCGTACACCGTGACATTCTAACCTTTGTAACCTTCTTGAAACCTTCCGCTTATTCTAATCCATTATTTTACTTTTATTACTAAAATCCGAGACACGAACGACTCTCTCGAACTACGATCGGGCAACTACGTGAATTCGACTCATCTACCCTGGCCGGATCACACCATTAATGATACGAACCGCCTCAGGGAGAGTCGAGTCATATGCGAGTTTGCTCGATCGTTTACGAGAAAGTATCATTCAGTTTGTTCAAAAAGGATGTTTCTAAATGAATTATGCGGAAGCTATTCAAGGGGTTCAAAGAAAGGGTTTAAAATATGAATATTAAGGTTCCGTTTAAAGTAAATGAAAGAATAGAAAGAAGGAACTCAAAAGCAAGCACGAACCAATACTAGAGAGTATTGACCCAATTGCTTATAGGCTTTCAAGGTGGAGAATGAAAGTGATAAAACCTCGACCCGCTACTTAGCAAAGTAGGAACCTCGGTATAAGGGTGAAAGAAACAAGGTTGACGCCACTACTAGGTAGATAAGTCAACAAAGTCTCAAACAAAGTTTAGAGAAGAAAATTCTCACAAGATTAAATTCAATAAAAAATTTGGCAAAAAGTCCCTTACAATTGAAAGAAAACAAATACTTATAGGCACATAGATGACCATTCAAATTCGGCATCTATGCGTTCACACAATAATAAAAGCGTTCACAGTAATGTATTAAAATAGTTCATAAATTTGGCAGATTCATGAACTAGTTGAATGGACACTTTCTGTAATATCCTGATTTTGGGCCTAGTCGGAATAGTGGTTTCGTGACCACAAAATCCGAGATAGAAATAATTATTTTATGATTATTTTAAGGTCTATGATATGATTGCATGATTGTGTGAAAATTTCGTGAAGAAATTTTATGCATAAAGTGCTTAATTTGAAATTTGGGACTAAATTGAATAAATTGCAAAACTTGTGTTCTAGAAGTATTTTGCATAAAATTGAATTAGATTATTAATTAGAGGTCCTTAAAGAGTAATTTTACCAATTTCTAAGTCTATGGACAAAAATTGGACATGGATGGAATTTTGGAAAGTTTAGTAGTAAGGGCATTTTGGTCATTTAGGGGTAAAATGAATTAAAATACAAGATTAAAGCCAATTTTGCTCATCTTCAACCCCATGGCCGAATATAGCAAGGAGAAACCATGGCTAGGGTTTTCAAGCTTCCAAGCTCGATTGTAAGTCCGTTCTAGCCTCGTTTTAATGATTTTTACGTTTTTGGAGTCCGTAGAGCTCGATTTAGCTTATGCTAGCAATAATTTAACCTAGGGTTTATATTTGGAAAAATACCCATAGGTGAAATTTGTGTATTTTGGTGTTTTATGATAGAATGGGAGGTTTTAAATTATGTTAGACAACTTGTGCTACTCGGTTTTAAGTGAAAACGAGCAAAAGGGCTTAATCGGTAAAAATACCTAATAGTCATAAGTACATGTTAGAGTGAGAATTTGATGTTGCCATAGAAGGAAAAATGATCAGCATGTCATAAAACATAAGAAAATAGGCTGAATTTTAATTTACGAGCTTTGGGGAAAAAGTGTAAATATGCAAAAGTTTAGGGGCAAAATTGTAATTTTTCCAAAATATGATTTTGGGTCAATTTGAATAATGTGAGTCCTAATTAGACTATATTTTAAATGATAGAGCAAGGAAAACTGAAATTTGGGCTAAAATGGGGAAAATACCAAGTTGTGGATTGAAATGGTAAAAATAGCCATTTTAGCATACGAGGTAAGTTCATGTGTAAATAATGTAGCATAATGGTTATTTTAAGTTATTGATGTTAATTATATGTTATGCTGAATTTTATTATGAAATGTATGCTTTGTGGTTAATTTCAAATAATATGCAAATTATGTGAACTACTTGTTAAATATAATTGTTACTGAGTATTGATTTGGCATTCTACGGAGACGGCAAGGATAAGTGTTCGAGGAAAAGCCCGTTTGAACCTTAGGAATAGATGAGGATACAAGTGACATGTCACTAGGATGGTTGAGCATCCGAACTCGTTGAGTTGAGTCCGAGTTCACTTATGGATGCGAATGTCCGAACTCGTTGAGTTGAGTCCGAGTTCGTGAGATGTAACTAGGCATCCGAACTTGTTGAGTTGAGTCCGAGTTCACTTATGGATGCGAACGCCGAGCTCGTTGAGTTGAGTCCGAGTTCGCTTATGGGCGGGTTACATGATTGCTTGATTGAATATGTGGCACTTATGTGCAAGTTATCCATGTATCCGAATTATATTCGATGTGTTCAACGGGTAAAGTTCTACTCAAATGGAGGAATACTCAAGATGAAAGGGACGTATTGGTAAGTGTTGTGAAATGGATACTTTGAACAGGTATGTACTTAACCCTCGGGTTGAAAACTCGATATAACAACAATATGGTAAGATGATAAATGAAAAGGTGATATGAATGTCTTGGTGATGATTATGCAAATGATGTTTTATGTTTGCTTATATGGTTATGTTACTTGCTATTTGCATGTGAGCTTACTAAGCATTTATGCTTACTCCTCCTTTTCATTCCTTGTAGTGTTGACAAGCCAGCTCGGAAACCGGAAGCGGTCGAGAGGCACGCTCACACTATCCGTATACCATCTTGGCATAATGGCTTGTATATTTTGAGTATGGCATGTATAGCATTATAATCATTTTGTATATATGGTCTTATGATATGGTTATTGAGTGGTATGGAAATAGAAATGCTTGGTAATGATTAGCCATTGGAATGGCTAATCATGATCATATTTGGTATTATGTATGTCAAATTGCTAGCTAATCCATGGAAACCATGAAATAGGTAAAATTTACCATAAAATAGATTCAGACAACAGCAGTGACGTGAGTTTGAAAAATCACTAAAAATAGTAGAAATGGAATTAAATAATGAATAAGTTATGGAATCGAAGCTTGATGAGTCTATTTTCATATGGAATAAGCAAAACAGGTATATGAGCTATATTTTATGAGATGTTTAAATTTTTGTGAAACAGGGCCAGAGCGATTTCTGGATCCCCTATTCTGACTTTGGAAATTCACCATAAATTTTACAAAGATAATTAGAAATCACGCTTTATATGTACAGATTCCTTATTGAGTCTAGTTTTATTAGAGACAAACGGCATAGTCATTGAAGCTCTGTACAGGGAGATATCTGATTTGTAATACACAGAGGTCAGAGTAGTTGAACCCTGAAACAGGGGAGACTTTAACTAATAAACTGTACTAATTGGCCCAACCAAAAATTCTAGAAAAAAATTAGTAGATATATATATGAGTCTAGTTTCAGGAAAAATTTACGGAATTGGATTTGAGTTTCGTAACTCGAGATATGATTTTTAAAGCGACTGTGATGCAGTTAGCCAGCTTGTCTGGAAATTTTAAAATGAATTGTATGAAATGTTTAATTAATGAATTAAGTCCGTTAACACCTCGTGTTCGACTCGCAATGGTATCGGGTATGGGGTGTTACATTTAGTGGTATCGAGCAGGTTTAGTCGGTTCTCGGACTAACCTAGCATGTGTAAAAGTTTAGCTATACATGCCAGCGATGCGTGATAGTGTGATGTCTTCCGACTCGTATAAGTACCGTCTTATTTAGGCAGGTACTCTCCAACCGAGCTGCGCCAACCATGTTCAATGTTAAGTAAAGGTATTTGAGTAAAATTATGATTATGATAAGTCTCGGTTCAGAAAAGTATGAATAAAGGTTTATGATACATATGTGATAATATGTGAGATGAAAGTTCATGTTGTGATAAATATTCATATTTGCTTAATGCTCATATGATGTAGTGTATGTGGCTTACTTGATAAGATGAACGGAATAAATAGAAAGTAGTAGAGGTATGAATAAAGGTCATAATATTATGATCTGAATGAAAATGTCCTTGTCTTGATTGGATGTCGAATGTTGATGAATGTTAATGGTATATAATTTTATGAGGTAAAGGATTATAATGAAATGAACTTATCTATGTTAAATTGTTGGACCGAATTATATGATTGTAATGATATGTACATGATGATGCACGAAATGAAAGTTGTGATTGTGATGCAAATATCTATGTTTGTTTGGCCTTATATAATGTCATGAGCATGAATTAATTTAATTAATTGAATGGATAAGTAAAGTGTCTAGAAAACATAGAATGTATGCATAAGTATATTGTCTAAATGGGACAATAGGAAAATTGGTGTAAGCCAACATGAATGAATGACATGATTTTGATGATGTTACTATGATGATGGAAGTTGTGTCATATGTGTATGTATAAGAAAGTCGAGTCGAGGTCATACAACCCTCCCCTTACCAAAGTGGTACTTATAATGGAATTTCATGAGATTTGTATTGAATAAGTTTTGGTTGAGAACCCAAAGAGTTCAAAGATAGAATAATTATAAGTATGATCCGAGATTGAAAATGAGCTGATAAGTAAAGTCGAGCCGAGAAAGTATCGGATTGACGTAAAAATTATTGGAGTTATACCTTGTCCTAGTTAGAAAAGGAATTCTCCTTGGTAAATCGAATTACTCAAGTGCAAGGTCGAGAAAAGTGTAAATCGAAATTTATTCGAATTGGCCTTTTTAGTGAATGGTTTAATATAAAATTTGTGACGAGAACTAGTTGGGAAATGATATTTCAAATGTGAATTATCTGAGTGTGACAGTTATGACCGGACAGATTTAGCAGTCTCTTTTGAGATGTTCTATGTGTTCACCCGTTCTCAGAAATATTTCTATGGCTATTGATCTTCTGAAGAAATTCTTGTTATATGGGAATGTCTTCTAATTTGGTGTTGGATGAAAGCATTGGTAGTCTGACTGGTTTATAATTTATATTGCTCTATTTTATCGGGTATTCTATTTCATTTAAATCGATAAGAATTGATGAGAGAATTCATATGATATTATGATTCTGTTTCTTCTACTTGATGCTTCATCGATATATATGTATGGGAAGATATATTGATCTTGTTATATTTGATTTCATGGGATTAAATGATGTTTTCTTTTGGACTTTCTTTCTTTGAAGAATTATCGAGGTATTCTCGTATTTTCTCTATGAATTTGGTTTTCGATTCTCCGGCATAGTATCGTATCTTGGGTTTCTTTATCCTGGATCTCTTTATTCTGGATTTCTTTATTCTGGGTTTCTCTATCTTGGATTTCTTTATTCGGTTTTCTTGTTATCTTTGTTCCATAATTTGTCAATTATGACTCATGTTCAAGTCGTTCTTCACTCGTGATAATCATGTCAAATATGACTATACTTCTAATTTGATCTTGGTAATGTGGTGATTTTAGTATTGGGATTTTTCTAATTTCTATGTAAGGATTTGACATCGAGAAAGGCATAGGTGATAAAAGCGCGAGTTTTAGTCGGTATGGTAAATTATTTATTTGAAAGATTTCATGTGACAATTATGTCGGGATTATTTTCCCAAGTCGATAATAGAATTTCATTTTGTGCGTATAAAAGAGTAAATAGTTTGAGCGAGAAGTGTATATTTATTAGAAAGAGTTGAATATTAGTTTAAGTCACTACTGAATGATAAGGTTTCCATCTTGTGAAAGCTAAAAGTTTATTACATGTTGACAGAGTTCGGATAGATGAGAATATTGGTAACCAAGGCGTCGAACTAGACTAGTCTACATTGAGCAATGACTTCGACTTTCAAGAATGTATTGTTGTATGAATTGTGATGTGTTTCAAGACGGTGAGGTAATGTGATAGTTTAGAGCATCCGATGTTACATAAAATCGGAGTTGTTAAAGGGGTTAAAGCCGAGCATTGGGATCTATCAAAATTATCCTTGTCAATGTTGATATTGGGATGGAAATGAGAAGGACTATTCTTGAGGCCATATCAGAATTATTTCTATGGCGGAAAGAGGAAAATGTGATGTATCCTATTGT
The DNA here is from genome assembly GCF_025698485.1 of Gossypium arboreum. Lineage (NCBI taxonomy): Eukaryota > Viridiplantae > Streptophyta > Magnoliopsida > Malvales > Malvaceae > Gossypium > Gossypium arboreum. The sequence goes on from NC_069075.1 coordinate 71,356,876, forward strand.
TAAATGTTTGGCGAGATCTATAAATCACATCTGTATTGAATGAATTCCTACTCATCGATTCATGGAATTTCGTGTCTCTTTGATTGTTGGATTTCTTGGAATTCGGTCTCCATTAAATCAAGTTGAGATCCGGGTTTTATGTCATGATATCATGGGAAATTAAGAAGGGTTGAAAATTTAAGAACAGTTGAGAGTTGAGGCGTAAGCTTTTAGATCATATGAGAAATTGAAGAGATGTATTGGAGGTACAGTCTAAGTGCAAGTTCTTGACACCAAATATGAGATTAAAAGTGAAGACCACTTTTTCGGTAAGATTTTCGGGACGAAAATCCTCGAAGGGGAGAGTTGTAATATCCTCGATTTTGGGCCTAGTCGGAATAGTGGTTTCGTGACCACAAAATCCGAGATAGAAATAATTATTTTATGATTATTTTAAGGTCTATGATATGATTGCATGATTGTGTGAAAATTTAGTGAAGAAATTTTATGCATAAAGTGCTTAATTTGCAATTTGGGACTAAATTGAATAAATTGCAAAACTTGTGCTCTAGAAGTATTTTGCATAAAATTGAATTAGATTATTAATTAGAGGTCCTTAAAGAGTAATTTTACCAATTTCTAAGTCTATGGACAAAATTGGACATGGATGGAATTTTGGAAAGTTTAGTAGTAAGGGCATTTTGGTCATTTAGGGTAAAATGAATTAAAATACAAGATTAAAAGCCAATTTTGCTCATCTTCAACCCCATGGCCGAATATAGCAAGGAGAAACCATGGCTAGGGTTTTCAAGCTTCCAAGCTCGATTGTAAGTCCGTTCTAGCCTCGTTTTAATGATTTTTACGTTTTGGAGTCCCTAGAGCTCGATTTAGCTTATGCTAGCAATAATTTAACCTAGGGTTTATATTTGGAAAAATACCCATAGGTGAAATTTGTGTATTTTGGTGTTTTATGATAGAATGGGAGGTTTTAAATTATGTTAGACAACTTGTGCTACTCGGTTTTAAGTGAAAACGAGCAAAAGGGCTTAATCGGTAAAAATACCTAATAGTCATAAGTACATGTTAGAGTGAGAATTTGATGTTGCCATAGAAGGAAAAATGATCAGCATGTCATAAAACATAAGAAAATAGGCTGAATTTTAATTTACGAGCTTTGGGGAAAAAGTGTAAATATGCAAAAGTTTAGGGGCAAAATTGTAATTTTTCCAAAATATGATTTTGGGTCAATTTGAATAATGTGAGTCCTAATTAGACTATATTTTAAATGATAGAGCAAGGAAAACTGAAATTTGGGCTAAAATGGGAAAATACCAAGTTGTGGACGAAATGGTAAAATAGCCATTTTCGCATACGAGGTAAGTTCATGTGTAAATAATGTAGCATAATGGTTATTTTAAGTTATTGATGTTAATTATATGTTATGCTGAATTTTATTATGAAATGTATGCTTTGTGGTTAATTTCAAATAATATGCAAATTATGTGAACTACTTGTTAAATATAATTGTTACTGAGTATTGATTTGCATTCTACGGAAGACGGCAAGGATAAGTGTTAGAGGAAAAGCCCGTTTGAACCTTAGGAATAGATGAGGATACAAGTGACATGTCACTAGGATGGTTGAGCATCCGAACTCGTTGAGTTGAGTCCGAGTTCACTTATGGATGCGAATGTCCGAACTCGTTGAGTTGAGTCCGAGTTCGTGAGATGTAACTAGGCATCCGAACTTGTTGAGTTGAGTCCGAGTTCACTTATGGATGCGAACGCCCGAGCTCGTTGAGTTGAGTCCGAGTTCGCTTATGGGCGGGTTACATGATTGCTTGATTGAATATGTGGCACTTATGTGCAAGTTATCCATGTATCCGAATTATATTCGATGTGTTCAACGGGTAAAGTTCTACTCAAATGGAGGAATACTCAAGATGAAAGGGACGTATTGGTAAGTGTTGTGAAATGGATACTTTGAACAGGTATGTACTTAACCCTCGGGTTGAAAACTCGATATAACAACAATATGGTAAGATGATAAATGAAAAGGTGATATGAATGTCTTGGTGATGATTATGCAAATGATGTTTTATGTTTGCTTATATGGTTATGTTACTTGCTATTTGCATGTGAGCTTACTAAGCATTTATGCTTACTCCTCCTTTTCATTCCTTGTAGTGTTGACAAGCCAGCTCGAAACCGGAAGCGGTTGAGGCACGCTCACACTATCCGTATACCATCTTGGCATAATGGCTTGTATATTTTGAGTATGGCATGTATAGCATTATAATCATTTTGTATATATGGTCTTATGATATGGTTATTGAGTGGTATGGAAATAGAAATGCTTGGTAATGATTAGCCATTGGAATGGCTAATCATGATCATATTTGGTATTATGTATGTCAAATTGCTAGCTAATCCATGGAAACCATGAAATAGGTAAAATTTACCATAAAATAGATTCAGACAACAGCAGTGACGTGAGTTTGAAAAATCACTAAAAATAGTAGAAATGGAATTAAATAATGAATAAGTTATGGAATCAAAGCTTGATGAGTCTATTTTCATATGGAATAAGCGAAACAGGTATATGAGCTATATTTTATGAGATGTTTAAATTTTTGTGAAACAGGGCCAGAGCGATTTCTGGATCCCCTATTCTGACTTTGGAAATTCACCATAAATTTTAAAAAGATAATTAGAAATCACGCTTTATATGTACAGATTCCTTATTGAGTCTAGTTTTATTAGAGACAAACGGCATAGTCATTGAAGCTCTGTACAGGAGATATCTGATTTGTAATACACAGAGGTCAGAGTAGTTGAACCCTGAAACAGGGAGACTTTAACTAATAAACTGTACTAATTGGCCCAACCAAAATTCTAGAAAAAATTAGTAGATATATATATGAGTCTAGTTTCAGGAAAAATTTACGGAATTGGATTTCGAGTTTCGTAACTCGAGATATGATTTTTAAAGCGACTGTGATGCAGTTAGCCAGCTTGTCTGGAAATTTTAAAATGAATTGTATGAGCTGTTTAATTAATGAATTAAGTCCGTTAACACCTCGTGTTCGACTCTGGCAATGGTATCGGGTATGGGGTGTTACACTTTCTTTCCCCTAAGTGTGTGCATGAATGCTTAATCATAAAGAGAGGCTTCAAGTGACTTGTATGTGCACCAAAGGTTGCATTCATCTCCTTGGGACATTCATGCACTTGTATGGAACATGTATCCTCATAATTAAACTCTTTAATAGCATGTAGGTTCATAAATGGCAGCATGAACCTAGTAAATTCGTTCTCCCCTTTGTGCATACACTTAATTCAATCAATGTGTTGAATTATTGAGTTAATTCCTTCCTTTGGACATTCTTGAACCCATCCATGCATGTGTAGGAGCTTATAGGTCAATTCAAAGTGTGGATGACTACTTCTTGGCGAATAAGTGCCTTGGAAAGTTAGGAGACAACCACCATACATGCACTTAGCGATTCATGCATTCTATCATCCCATGCATTTGATCCATTCATGGACTACCCTTTAATGTCCATACATGCATTCGACACATGCATGAATTTGTAGAAACCTTGCATCTAGCCGTACATGCACCAAAGATTTAATACTTCTTCATTCATGAGTGTGGAATGCCCAAAAGAGATGTTTCTTCATCCATACATTGTACCGTCCAAAGGGATGTACCTACATGAAAGAAACAAGTCATTAAGATATCTCATGAACACTCATAAATTCGGCATGATGTGAACACATTAATGTCATGCATTAATTCACTATGTGAACATAATCAATTTATGTAATGACTATGACATATTAATAACAAATATTAATATAAGACAAGTTTAATGCTTAAATAAATATGTGCAAATTTTATTTAATGCATTAAAGACAAAACCAAGTTTAAACTAAAATGAGCTAAGCTTTAGCTCGTGAGCTAAAGTTGAGCCGAGGCTAAACTCCTAAGTGAAGTTGAGCTAAGGTTTAGCTCGTGAGTTGAAAGTGAGCTAGGAGTGAGCCGGTTTAGCTCGAGACAAGATGGATTGAGCTCAAATAAGCTGGATTTGAGCTGGGCGGAGCTCGTGGAGATGGAAGCAGTGGGATCACTTGCCAACATGTCATTGCTCGGCTTGACAGACTTGCTATATAAAGTTCATGCGTGCTCATATCATTCCCCCCTCTTTTAGGCGACTTGTCCTCAAGTCGAGCTGTTTATCCATGGGAGAACTTTGACTCGTGCATGGTTTTCCTCGATCAAATGGGATGGAAGATGTCACACAAACCTGAAAAATTCTTACCACAGCCGGTAAAAAGAAACTCAAAGGAGTCAAATTCAAATGTGTTCGATAGTTCAAAAAATATTCATTCAATCGAACATATGCCAAAAATCTCAATTGGACAAAGCAAGCATACGTAAATTTATCAAAGAGTTTCGTTAGACCATTGTTACAAACATGAAAACTAAGTTGGATCAAGGGATAATTGGTTGAAAATGATGGTAGGCACTTAAACATATTATTCCTCATCCAAAACATTTTAATTTCTTTAATCGAATATAGTAACTCATTTGGTCCCTTGTCTTTCTCATGCAAGGTATGCCATGGCCAAAGGTATGCTAACTCTTCCTTTCGTTTTTGAACAACATGAGGAGAGTCTCCAAATTCCAACGTAATAATCACATCATCACAATGCCAAAAGGAAAAATCCATCACATCAAAGTATAAATAATTTCCAAACAACCAATCAATGGAATTTTCAACTTCAATTGAATTGAGCAAAGATATTTGAAAATTTTTAGATGACTTACCTTGACGAATATGAAGAGAAGACAATTGAGGACTGGGTTTACCTTTCTCGGTCAAAATGAATCTACTCTCTTTGGATAGATAATGTAAGACAAACCTATTACTCTGATAAATTTGACTAGGTGGTGACGTACCATGACATGTCTTGCTCCTCGAGGGGTGGAATTCACAAAAATAAGAATGGTTAGTATTATCGAAAGCTATGGACTTAAATGGAAAAGGAAAGTTACCATGGAAATTTGATTGAATTCCAAAAACATAGGTTGACCTTACCTTCTCGAAATGAAACGAAAATTTCAGATGTGACCAAACAAGGTGATTAATAAATGAATCAAAATTGAAACCCAAATCATTGAATTTCACCTTCTTATCAAAAGTTTGAACATTAAGCAAACATAATTGGAATGTAAATGATGCAAAGCGCTTAATGTTACCATAAAATGAATTCATGTAGCAAATACCAGGCTTGAACACACGAACTTGATCATTTGATTTAGCAAGCAACATGTTAAATAAGGAAAATATAATCAACTCATCGCATGATTCAAATTTCACTCGTTCAATTAGACTTGAAAAATTGGCACAACAACCATATTCATTTTATCACCAAAGAAACGATGTAACATGTTATAATGCAAGTAAATCAAAGGAAACTTAAACATGCAAATACTCGAACAATCTTGCATCGTAATTTCTACTCGAACAGATAGATTAAAGCATGGAAATCTCGCACAAAATTTTAGAGATTTATCTTGACGAACAAAGTCAAACAGGTCAATTACTTCATGCAAAAATCTTTTAACGCATATATCGAGCAAAGAAGTTGTGATCATGCGACCTTTCAGAAATTCAAATCCATCACAAATCATTTGAATAGGCACGTTTAAGCGAAAGATGAATTCAAAGAATTTTATAATCAAACAAATCAAAACGTGAAAAACGCTATCACACACATTCACAATTTGCACAGGATAAACCAATCCAACAGAATCAACAGAATTGTCGTTATAAAACATGTCATAAGACGGAATCTTCATGACATCTTTTGAAACAACATCGTTAACATTAAAATGTGAACAGTAATTAACCAAATCAAAAGATGGAAGATTTTAAAAAATAAGGCCATAAAAATCTATATGAGCAACTTTGTATTCAAACGGCCTCGAATCAATAAATAAGGAATCCTTACCTTTCTTACCTTCAATTGTAAGTGGGTGGTAGTCATTCGCGAACTTACCTTTTTCGAGCAACCTAAAACACCTCTTGTTTGGAAGGTAATGTAGATGAAATTGGTCGTACAAACTTCTAGGAACCTGAAACGTTAATTCACAAGAAGATCGAACAGGTGGGTTAGTAGAAATAATCCTCACTTGCTCACTTGTTTTCTCACTCGATTTTTTTTCTTCTGAATCACTCGTTTTTTTTGTTTCGATTTCTTTTTCATCTTCTTTTTCACTCTCAAATTTCTTTTCGTTCTCTTTTTCAATCTCATTTTCTTTTTCATTTTTCAAAGGCTTTTTCAAAGGCTTTTTCAAGTTCTCTCAAGATTCGCTCATTTTCTCTCTTACTTGCCTTTTGCCTCTCTTTTCTTTTTATTTCATTTTATCTTTCTTCTTTTGCTTTTTCTTTTCTTTTCTTTATTTTCTCTTTACAAGAATGTACAAAAGAACGATGAGAATACAAATCTTGTTCAAAAGATGAAGAACTATTTGCGTATGATTCACAATCAAAAATTCGTGAAGAATACTCCGAGTAAGTTTTCTTTGAAGATCTAGTAGGAGTATGTCTTTCTCTTCGAATGCCATCTTGGAACGAATCAAAATCATAATCAGCTTCTCGTCTTCTCGAATTTCTTGATGAAAAGGACTTTCGATCGAAGTCACTTCTCGAATTCGCTGATGAATATGAGTCATAGTACGAATCTCTTTGTCTCGAAGTAGATGACGAAAAGGAATCACGATTGGAACTTTTTTTCAGGTAGTAGTCGGGGGTATATCTCCGTGGGGTTCTTGGTTCCGTTTTACGACTTGAAATTCTTCGCATTTCTTGAACCAAGTATTGGTATTCCGATTCGGTGAACTCTTCACGTGACATGATTTTTGTTGCTAAAAAGAAAATGTTAGATCACAAAACAAAATAAAAAAAATTAAGTACCTCACCACAAACCTCACAATTTTGCTCGGAAAGAAGAAGAAAAAAGGTGTCACTCCCGCTCGTGTTTACACTCGTTTGGCTTTTACCTCCACTCAAATGATCTCACTCGCTCTAGCCTTTTACCACTCAAGCTTACTCTCGTAACCTCGTATTTTGTTTCTTTTGACTTGTCTTGGTGCCTTGGGGTCGGTTTCAAGATGGTTACAAAGGTTAGAATGTCACGGTGTACGGGTAGGCTAAAAGAAAAATAGTCTTTGGTGTAGTGTGGCGTTTTGGAAATGGGGTGCAAAGTTGATGAAAAGAACACTTTGTCGATCGAGTCAAAATATAAACAACAGAAGAACTTGATCACTTGACTTTTTTTTTATAATTTTCGTTTTTTTTGTCTTTTTTTTAATACTTCACAATATCACTATTACAAGAGAGAGAACAAAAATTACAACTTGAATTTTTTTTTAATTCAATTTTTTTTCACAACGAACCTAGTTCGATCTTGATACGAACGTTAGCGCCTCTCAATTTACAAGCTTTGATACCAAATGATGTGATCCGGCTCGGGATGATGAGTCGAATTCACTTAGTTACCCGTATCTTTTCATTCACTTCTAGTTCAAAAACCCGAAGCACGAACGACTCTCTCGAACGACGATCGGGCAACTAAGTGAATTCAACTCATAATCCCGAGCCGGATCACATCAATGGGAATAGCTTGAAGTATTCAGCCATCTACCATGGGAATAGCTTGAAGTATTCAGCCATCTATCTTTGCTTGCATGTAAGTATTTTTCGTCTTATTTTTAATGATTTCTATGTTTTTGGAGTCGTCGTAACTTAATCTAACTAGCCCAAGAACTAATTTGCAAAACTGTTAAAGGTTTAGAGTTTTACCATTGATGAATATGTATGTGTTTTGATATTTGATGATAGAAAATGAATGGTTGTTGTTAGAAAGATTTGTTAGTGATTTTTTTATAAAATTGTCAATTAGGGATTAAATTGAGAACTGTGATAAATTTTGTGGTAAATGTGTGAAATAATAAAAAATATGGGTTGCTATAAGTATAGGTGAAATTCGACTAGCATGGGTGTGCACTCAATTGCATGAATTTGCATTTTTATGAGCTAGGGGCTAAATTGTAAAGAAGTTGAAATATTAGGGGGAAAAGTGTAAAATTGAATAGAATGATAAATAAATGAGTTAAATTTGATTAAATAGATCAAGAAAAATAACGTACGGATCTAGATTGGGGGAAAAATAAAGTATTGGACTAGTCGATCCTGTTCTGATGTTTTTGTGATCGAGGTAAGTTCGTATGTTAATAAGTATTAATGTAATTGTATTTTAAATGTTTTATAATTGTATTGTTAATGAATATGACCTTACAAAATTGTTCGACAAAGATTCAGCAACGTTTAAATCCCGGCTGAACCTTAAGAATAGATAGGATACAAATGACATGTCATTAAGGGTTATGTGTTTTGGGTGCTGGTCCGTACGTTCTACTCGTGGCTGATTTTTTCAACATGTGTTGTGGATTCTCATCAGCTTGCGTGAGCAGCACTGTGTAGCTATGTCTTGACCTTCAGCTCGTGTGAGCAGACCCGATGATACCTCAAGATGAGCCTTTGCATAAGAGATATGAGATTGAGGTGGTTTCAACAATATTTTGGCACTTAGTATGTGAGATTTTGGAGTATCCGATATTATTCTAAATGGTTCAACGGGTATATTGATGATATGAAAAAGTAAGAGGTAGATATGCATCGGTACAGGCATGTTCATAAATTGTATAAGGATTGAATCTAAGAGAATTGTGAGATCATGCTTAACCTTTTCATTGACTATATGTTAGGCTTTTGGGATTAAAATTAAATTACATTATGCTATGTTTATTTCCTTAAATTATGATTAAATGGTAAGTTGTGTCTTAGACATATAAGCTTACTAAGCTTTATAGCCTACTGTGTTTACTTTTCCTTGTTTTACAGTGATTTCGAAGCTTGCTCGGATTGGGAGTTGTCGGAGATCTCATCACACTATCAAGCTATCATTTTGGTACTTTTGAACTTGTGTATTTGGTTATATGGAATGTATAGGAGTTGTGGTTTATATGGCCTATAAGTTGGTAATGTATATAGCCAATTGATTTGGCTTGTAAATGATGTATGTTTTGGTTATGTGTATAGCCATGTGATTTGGCTTATTTGGGTATACTTGGTTATATGTTTATATGTGTAAATGGCCTTTTTTTATGTGATATATATTTGCTTTGTGAATGCCTTATTGAGAATTGGGAATGTAGGTAGCAAATGATTGAATTTGTGATTGAATTAACATGTTAAACATTAGGCAAATAATGCATATTTGAAAGTGATCAATTAGGTGAATTCTTGAAAGTAATATTGGTATGTTTTGTGTAACACCCCTAACTCGTGACCGACGCCGGTGTCGGACACGAGGGGTTAACGGCCAAATCCTCTCAAGATACCAACCAATTTGACATTACCAGTCAGGCTGGAAAACTGCGTCACCGTCGCCTTAAAAATCATATCTCGAGTTTCAAAACTCGGAAACTGGTTTCGTAAATTTTCCCTGAATTTAGACTCATATACCCATCCATGGATTTATTTTTAGAATTTTTGGTTGGGCCAATTGGTACAGTTTATTAGTTAAAGTCACCCATGTTACAGGGATCGACTGCTCTGACCTTCGCGCGTTACAACTTGAATATCTCTCTGTACAGGGCTTTAATACTAGTGCCGTTTGTTTCTAATGAAACTAGACTCAAAATTCAATCTGTACATATAAGGCATGACTCCTAATTCTTTCTGGATAATTTATGGTAAATTTCCAAAGTCGCGACAGGGACCCAGAAACCGTTCTGGCCCTGTCTCACGAGAACTTTAATATTTCTCAGTATACTGCTCATATGGTCGTTTCGTTTCGTCCATATAAAAATAGATTCATAAAGGTTCAGTTCCATAATTTACTCACTATTTAATTCTACTTCTACTATTTTTAGTGATTTTTCAATCTCATCTCACTGCTGCTGTCCGCAACAGTTACTGCAGTAGACTATGCCAATTTCATGAATTTTTCCTTGGCCTTAATCATCCATCATACATGACACAAATTATGGCCACCTTATCAAAATTTGAGTTTCTTAGACTCGTGGCTATAGGTTCTAGCATCCCACTCGACGACCACATAGGCCATTTTCACATGGCTTAAAGTTTACAACCCACAATTCGACAAAATATAATAGCCTATACATGCCAAATGTTCTTCAACAACAAAAACAATACCACAAGATTTCAGCGGTGTGATGACTTCAACGACGGTCCCGATCACGCAAACAATACGAGTCCGAGAGACCTAAAATGGGTGACAAGAAAAACACCGAGTGAGTTTACAACTCAGTAAGTCATAAGCATTCATCAATCCATCGATAAAGTTACTACAACATGAAACAATAAACGAGGCTAGGTACTCATCCATATCGAATCTATACCAAGTCATACATCCACATTTCATATTCTACACAACAAGATATTTGAGGCATTTTCACACACTAACTCATTTCCACCACAATCATACAATTTCAATCACCACATAGATTTAAGGCTTACCAAATTCAACCCCGAGCATGAACATATTTTCTATTCGTCATGAGCTCGAGGTACTTACCCGATCCGCTATCCGGGATTAGCTCGATAATGTCGCACACTCAGTGCCAATTGTAATGCAAGAGCATATAGTGAATCCGCACACTTAGTGCTATATGTATTCAACTCGCACACTTAGTGCTATATAATCAAACTCGCACACTTAGTGCTGTACAATTTTAAACCCGCACACTTAGTGCCAATCTTGTCACCGTATCCATTTATACCCGCACACTTAGTGCCGAGACCAATACCTTATGTATTTTGCTGCCTTTATACATTCAACAATGGCATCATTCCATACACATACATTTCCATTTACACACCAACTCATTTAAACACATTTGCATATATATATTGATCATTTAAATCAACACCAAATATACGCTTAATGACTTACCTTGTGTTGGGTAAAACAGTCCAAGTCGGCTACTCGATGAACTTCGTCTTTCCCTTGCTTGATTCTCCTTCTTTAACTCCTTGAGCTTAATCAATAAATCAACTAGTTTAACCCTCTTGCTAAACATTCATAATTCAATTACACATGCATATGTATGTTTGTATATTCGGCAACCATCCTCACTTATTACCCATTTGGTCAACAATCTAAGCCAAGATAAGGCTTCAATATGGTTGCCTCTAACCGAATACATGCACACCAATCTACTTCCTTTGGCCGAATATGCATGTCTATGTGGAGGCAAATTTTACACTTAATACTACACAAAAAAAAACAGCATACATTTTCCTAATTAACGCATTACATATTGTAGTTCTATACACATCTCTCATTTATTTCATAACCGAAACAACATCACAAGCAAATAGACACCTTAAAATAGTATGCATGTCATACCAATTCATCATGTGCAAACATATATTCATGTAGGTGCAATGGCCGAATTCTCAAGTGGCTTATATCCAAATATACACACATATCCAAAGCTTAAATCTTACTTACCATGCAACATGCATGAATCATACTTATGGATATAACATGGCCGAATACCACAACACCATACCGTTTCAATTTGGTCATGGTTAAACAAAGAACTTAGTATCTCATTCAAAAATGCTAAAAGAAAATCTAAGAATCCCCAATCCACCATCACATGAATCATTATCAAGCTTGATATTTAGCATGCAATGGCATTAACACCATATTCACTTTGGCCGAATTTCATTCCCATGACATAACAAAGATTTGAACCATGGGCTAACAAGAACATCAAGCTAGCAACTAAAATATACATGAATCTCATGGCAAAACATCAAACTTACCTTAATCTAGGTACAAGTATGGCCAAACCTCCTCCTAAACCTCTTCCAAACCAACATGAAACAAGAATTCCTTCCTTCTTCCTTAGAATTTTCAGCCCAAAGGAAATGAAAATGATGAACAAAATTCTTCTTTCTTTCTCCACACTCACGGCAATGGGCATGCATGAGACCATTTTTTCTTTTTTTTTTGTTCCTTTCATTATTAAATTCCCATGCTCACTATTTTATTTTTTCTTACATACACCATTGTCCCAACATGTTTTATGACATGTTTTTACCCATAATCTCTTGTCATGGCGGCCACTAACTATTAGGGGGAAATTTGACATGCAAGTCCTCCCTTTGACTACATGCACTATTAGGTCCTTATAGATTAGCCTATCACTTTTCAAAAGTGTCACACAAGTCCTACTAACTAAATTCACATGCTATCGGCTAAATCGAAGCTTGAAATTTTCACACATTCATAATTACATATTCTAGACAATAAATATTACGTTCAAACATTTTGGTGACTCGGTTTAGCGGTCCGAAACCACTTCCGACTAGGGTCAATTTTGGGCTGTCACAACTCTCCCCACTTAAGAAATTTTCGTCCCGAAAATCTTACCGTAAATAGGTTTGGGTAACGCTCTTTCATAGAGTTCTCGGGTTCCCAAGTAGCTTCTTCCATCCCGTGTTTGAGCCATAACACTTTTACTAATGGAACTCTTTTGTTTCGCAACTCCTTCACTTCACGAGCTAGGATACGAATCGGTTCTTCTTCATAACTCATATCGGCTTGAATTTCAACCTCGATGGACTAATTACGTGTGACGGGTCGATCTATAACGTCAAGCATTGAAACATGGAAGACGTTGTGAATCCTTTCAAGTTCGGGGGCAAAATCAAACGATCGCGATCGGACCGACTTCGTTCAGATATTTCATATGGCCCGATGAACCTCGGGCTCAATTTTCCTTACGGCCAAATCTAAGCACCTTCTTCCAAGGTGAAACTTTGAGAAAGACCTTGTCTCCAACCCGATATTCAATATCTTTTCTTTTCAAATCCGCATACGACTTTTGGCGATCCGGCGACTTTCAAATTTTCACGAATTACTCGAACTCTTTGCTCGGCATCCTTAACCAAATCAACCTCAAGAATTTACCTTCACTAAGTTCATCCGAATAATGGGGTACGGCATTTACGACCGTATAAAGCCTCGTAAGGCGCCATCTTAATACTTGATTGAAAGCTATTGTTGTAGCGAATTCAATCAAAGGCGATATCTGCTTCCATGAACCACTAAACTCAAGGATACAACATCTCAACATATCCTCGAGTATTTGAATTATCCGTTCGGATTGACCATCGGTTTGGGGGTGAAAGGCGGTCTTTGAATGCAACTTGGTACCCAAAGCTTCTTGAAATTTCTTCCAAAATCGCGAGGTAAACCTCGGATCTCTATCCGACACAATAGAAATCGGTACCCGTGTAATCTCACAATCGAAACGCGTACAATTGGCTAGTTTATCCAATGAAAAATCCGTGACGCACGGGATAAAGTGAGCCGACTTAGTCGGTCTATCAACAACAACCCAAATCGTATCCTTCTTACTAGTGACGGTGGTAGCAGGACACAAAGTCCATTGTGACTCGATCCCATTTCCACTCGGGTATCGTGATCGGTGAAGCAATCTCAAGGCACTTGATGTTTCGCTTTCACTTGTTGACATATTAAACATCTCGAAACAAAGTCGGAGATGTCCCGTTTCATACCATGCCACCAAAACCGACGTTTCAAATCGTTGTACATCTTCGTACTCCCCGGGTGGATTGCCATTCGGCTACAATGGGCTTTGTTCAAAATTATTGGAATAAGTTCCGAATTCTTTGGGACACACAGACGACTTCTGAACCTCAAACAATCGTCATCATCGATTTGAAATTCCGAGTCCTTGTTCGGAACACACTCATCCCGTTTTGCAACCAACTCATCGTCGACTTTCTGAGCTTCACGAATTTGACGTATCAATAATGGTTTGGCTTCCAATTCAGCTACTAACACATTGTCGGGTAGGATAGACAAGTGTACATTCATCGCTCGCAAAGCAAATAGTGATTTCCGGCTTAAGGCATCCGCAACCATATTAGCCCTTCCCGGGTGATAATCAATGACGAGCTCATAATCTTTTAACAACTCGAGCCATCGCCTTTGTCGCAGATTTAAGTCTCTTTGGGTCATCAAATATTTGAGACTTTTGTGATCCGAATACACATGGCACTTCTCACCAAATAAGTAATGTCGCCATATCTTTAAAGCGAATCGATGGCGACCAATTCGAGATCATGGGTCGGATAATTTTTCTCATGTGGCTTTAATTGCCTCGACGCATAGGCCACAACTCGCCCTTCTTGCATCAATCGCAACCCAACCCAAGTAGGGATGCGTCACTATAAATGACAAACTCTTTGCCCGATTTGGGTTGCACTAGGATTGGGGCTTCACCAAATAAGCTTTCAGTTGATCGAAACTTTTCGACATTTCTTCGTCCATTCGAACTTAACATCCTTTTGGAGTAGCCGTCATTAGGCGTGGCTATCGTCGAGAAACCTTTACAAATCGTAGGTAATAACCGCAAGCCCCAAAAGCTCCTAACCGGTAACATTCCTTGGTGGTTTCCAATCGACTATGGCGAAATTTTGTTCGGGTCCACCGACACCGATCACGGACACCACGTGCCCCAAAAAGCTAACCTCTTTCAACCAAAATTCACATTTCTTGAACTTTGCATATAACGCTTATCTCGTAAGATTTGCAACACTAGCCTCGGTGTTCAAGATGCTCGGTTTCATCTCTCGAATAGACCAAAATGTCATCGATAAATACAACTACGAACCGATCCAAGTATGGCCTGAAAATTCTATTCATTAAATCCATAAACACCGTGAGGGCATTAGTGAGCCCAAACGGCATCACCAAGAATTCAGAGTGACCGTACCTCGTTCTAAAAGCGGTTTTGGGTATGTCCGATTCTCGGACCCTCAACCGATAGTACCCGACCTCAAATCTATCTTTGAAAACACCGAGGCTCCCTTTAATTGATCAAACAAATCGTCAATTCGTGGCAATGGATATTTATTCTTTATCGTCACTTTATTGAGTTGACGATAGTCGATGCACAACCTCATGGTTCCGTCCTTCTTCTTCACAAACAATACAAAAGCGCCCATGGAGAAAAACTTCGGTCGAGCGAAACCTCTATCCGTCAATTCTTGCAATTGAACCTTCAATTCCTTTAATTCCGTTAATGCCATACGATACGGGGCTATTGAAATCGGCGTAGTACGGTACAACCGATGTCAATTCCACTTCTCGAACCGGTGGCAATCCCGCAACTCCTCGGGAAAAACATCGAATACTCACAAACCACTGGTACCGATTCGAGTTTCCTTTCCGTCTCTTTACTTCCAAACACATACGCAAGGTATGTTTCACACCCTTTTCACATACCTCCGAGCGGTCATAGAAGATATTATCGTTGGCGTTCCTTTTAAATCGATGAGACTCGACTCGGACTACCTCATTATTTGCATTCCTCAAATCAATGGTTTTCCTTTTGCGATCCACCATTGCATCATGTACGATCACCAATCCATACCAAGAATAACATCGAATTCATTAAATGGTAGAAGCATCGATCGGTGGAAAAACAGATTCTCGGATTATTAGGGGGCATCTCTTGCACACCTTATCAACGAGCACGTATTGACCCAAAGGGTTTGACACTCGAATTACGAACTCAGTAGACTCAACAGGTAGAGTTTTATTGGATGCTAAGGTTTCACATACATATGAGTGAGTAGAGCCGGGGTCAATCAATGCAATCACAATAGTATCAAAGAGAGTAAAAGTACCGTTGATAACGTCGGGGAGGATGCCTCCTCTCGTGCGCGGATGGCATATGCTCTAGCAGGAGTACGGGTCTCGGATCGGACAGCCGTATTAGAGGCTCCTCTCGATTTCCACCCCTACCTCCGAGAGATTCTCGGGGCCTACCTCCACCGTCGTTCCACTAGGTCTTGCACCTTGCGTCTTATTCCTCTCATCTAGCTCCGTGCAATCTCTAATGAAGTGGTCCTTGAACCGCATCCATAACAGCCCTATTAATGACTTACCCCAACATTCACCTAGGTGTCGTCTTCCACATTGGGGGCATTCAGGTCTCTCTTGACGATTATTGCCCACACTAGCTATCAAGTAGCTCGAGTCCGTCAATGGTCGGGCTCTAATGGAAATTCCCGCATCGTCCTCGACTTCTTGGTGTCCTCCACGAACCTCTTTACAGCCGAGAACGGAGCTTTACTCGTCGATCTTTTACGGTAATCTCTTGCTTCAAATTCAGCCTTCTTCTTCTCCTTCCCAAGTTCTTCCGCTTTGCGAGGCTCGTTCGACTAGTGTCACGAACTCCTTTATCTCCAAAATTCCCACTAGTAACTTTAACTCTTCATTCAATCCTTCTTCAAAACTTTTGCACATCGCAACCTCATCAGCCACACACTCCGAGCATACCGACTAAGTCTTACGAACTCATGTTCAGATTCAGATCTGATCATCCGGCCTTGCTTGAGTTCCAAGAATTCCTTACGCTTCGATCGATGAACTGTTGACTAATGTATTTCTTTCGAAATTGGATTGGAAGAAATCCCAAGTAACTCGTTCATTTGGGACTATGGAATTAAAGTCCTCCACCAATAGTAAGTGAGTCTCATAACAAGGATATAGCACACTTAAGACATTCATCGGGTGTGCATGACAGTTCATCTAACACTCTAATGGTGTTATCGAGCGAACTAGGCCTTTTCGGCATCATCAAGAACTATGGCCTTGAACTCCTCGGCCCCATGCTTCCTAATCAAGTCCACAGGTGGTTTACTCAGCCTCACAGGATCGATGAATCGGAGGCATTGTGGGCTCTTGGGGTGGAGTATTTAAATTCGGAATGGTTGGACAGCCGGGTTGGTTCGGGCATATTATGCGACCCACTCATTCATCATGGTGAAGAAGGCTTGTTTCGCCCTTCATTTTGATTATTCGCGGATGATCGAGGCTCAGCAGGCGGTGTCCCTTGCGCAGGAGCAGCCGCTACACTTTCAACGTCATCCGCCAAGGGTCTCTCTACCCGGGTTCCATTGCTAATCAAAACAAAAATTCCAACCGTCGAAGTCATCACATTATTAAGCGCTAACAATTTGGCATGTATAGCTAGACTCACACGCTATGGTAGTCCTAGAACCGACTAAACCATAGCTCTGATACCAATAAAATTGTAACACCCTAACTCGTGACCGGCGCCGTGTCGGACACGAGGGTTAACGGCCAAATCCTCTCAAGATACCAACCAATTTGACATTACCAGTCAGGCTGGAAAACTGCGTCACCGTCGCCTTAAAATCATATCTCGAGTTTCAAAACTCGGAAACTGGTTTCGTAAATTTTCCTGAATTTAGACTCATATACCCATCCATGGATTTATTTTTAGAATTTTTGGTTGGGCCAATTGGTACAGTTTATTAGTTAAAGTCACCCATGTTACAGGGATCGACTGCTCTGACCTTCGCGCGTTACAACTTGAATATCTCTCTGTACAGCGCTTTAATACTGGTGCCGTTTGTTTCTAATGAAACTAGACTCAAAATGGAATCTGTACATATAAGGCATGACTCCTAATTCTTTCTGGATAATTTATGGTAAATTTCCAAAGTCGCGACAGGGGACCCAGAAAATGTTCTGGCCCTGTCTCACGAGAACTTTAATATTTCTCAGTATACTGCTCATATGGTCGTTTCGTTTCGTCCATATAAAAATAGATTCATAAAGGTTCAGTTCCATAATTTACTCACTATTTAATTCTACTTCTACTATTTTTAGTGATTTTTCAATCTCATCTCACTGCTGCTGTCCGCAACAGTTACTGCAGTAGACTATGCCAATTTCATGAATTTTTCCTTGGCCTTAATCATCCATCATACATGACACAAATTATGGCCACCTTATCAAAATTTGAGTTTCTTAGACTCGTGGCTATAGGTTCTAGCATCCCACTCGACGACCACATAGGCCATTTTCACATGGCTTAAAGTTTACAACCCACAATTCGACAAAATATAATAGCCTATACATGCCAAATGTTCTTCAACAACAAAAACAATACCACAAGATTTCAGCCGGTGTGATGACTTCAACGACGGTCCCGATCACGCAAACAATACGAGTCCGAGAGACCTAAAATGGGTGACAAGAAAACACCGAGTGAGTTTACAACTCAGTAAGTCATAAGCATTCATCAATCCATCGATAAAGTTACTACAACATGAAACAATAAACGAGGCTAGGTACTCATCCATATCGAATCTATACCAAGTCATACATCCACATTTCATATTCTACACAACAAGATATTTGAGGCATTTTCACACACTAACTCATTTCCACCACAATCATACAATTTCAATCACCACATAGATTTAAGGCTTACCAAATTCAACCCCGAGCATGAACATATTTTCTATTCGTCATGAGCTCGAGGTACTTACCCGATCCGCTGTCCGGGATTAGCTCGATAATGTCGCACACTCAGTGCCAATTGTAATGCAAGAGCATATAGTGAATCCACACACTTAGTGCTATATGTATTCAACTCGCACACTTAGTGCTATATAATCAAACTCGCACACTTAGTGCTGTACAATTTTAAACCCGCACACTTAGTGCCAATCTTGTCACCGTATCCATTTATACCCGCACACTTAGTGCCGAGACCAATACCTTATGTATTTTGCTGCCTTTATACATTCAACAATGGCATCATTCCATACACATACATTTCCATTTACACACCAACTCATTTAAACACATTTGCATATATATATTGATCATTTAAATCAACACCAAATATACGCTTAATGACTTACCTTGTGTTGGGTAAAACAGTCCAAGTCGGCTACTCGATGACCTTCGTCTTTCCCTTGCTTGATTCTCCTTCTTTAACTCCTTGAGCTTAATCAATAAATCAACTAGTTTAACCCTCTTGCTAAACATTCATAATTCAATTACACATGCATATGTATGTTTGTATATTCGCAACCATCCTCACTTATTACCCATTTGGTCAACAATCTAAGCCAAGATAAGGCTTCAATATGGTTGCCTCTAACCGAATACATGCACACCAATCTACTTCCTTTGGCCGAATATGCATGTCTATGTGGAGGCAAATTTTACACTTAATACTACACAAAAAAACAGCATACATTTTCCTAATTAACGCATTACATATTGTAGTTCTATACACATCTCTCATTTATTTCATAACCAAACAACATCACAAGCAAATAGACACCTTAAAATAGTATGCATGTCATACCAATTCATCATGTGCAAACATATATTCATGTAGGTGCAATGGCGAATTCTCAAGTGGCTTATATCCAAATATACACACATATCCAAAGCTTAAATCTTACTTACCATGCAACATGCATGAATCATACTTATGGATATAACATGGCCGAATACCACAACACCATACCGTTTCAATTTGGTCATGGTTAAACAAAGAACTTAGTATCTCATTCAAAAATGCTAAAAGAAAATCTAAGAATCCCCAATCCACCATCACATGAATCATTATCAAGCTTGATATTTAGCATGCAATGGCATTAACACCATATTCACTTTGGCCGAATTTCATTCCCATGACATAACAAAGATTTGAACCATGGGCTAACAAGAACATCAAGCTAGCAACTAAAATATACATGAATCTCATGGCAAAACATCAAACTTACCTTAATCTAGGTACAAGTATGGCCAAACCTCCTCCTAAACCTCTTCCAAACCAACATGAAACAAGAATTCCTTCCTTCTTCCTTAGAATTTTCAGCCCAAAGGAAATGAAAAATGATGAACAAAAATTCTTCTTTCTTTCTCCACACTCACGGCAATGGGCATGCATGAGACCATTTTTTCTTTTTTTTTGTTCCTTTCATTATTAAATTCCCATGCTCACTATTTTATTTTTTCTTACATACACCATTGTCCCAACATGTTTTATGACATGTTTTTACCCATAATCTCTTGTCATGGCCGGCCACTAACTATTAGGGGGGGAAATTTGACATGCAAGTCCTCCCCTTTGACTACATGCACTATTAGGTCCTTATAGATTAGCCTATCACTTTTCAAAAGTGTCACACAAGTCCTACTAACTAAATTCACATGCTATCGGCTAAATCGAAGCTTGAAATTTTCACACATTCATAATTACATATTCTAGACAATAAATATTACGTTCAAACATTTCGGTGACTCGGTTTAGCGGTCCCGAAACCACTTCCCGACTAGGGTCAATTTTGGGCTGTCACATTTTGAATTGGAAGGTATTGAAAGAGCATGATTTAGGCTTAGTTGAGATTGGTTTGAATGCTTATTGATGCTATGTTATATGCGATTTGACATGTTTAGGTTGATGCAAATTTAAGTGAGAAAGATGGCTTGGAATATAGCCTATTTTTGTCCACACGGGCAGAGACATGGGCGTGTGTCTCAGTCGTGTGTGACACATGGTCAGGTGGCCCGGCCGTGTGTCCCCTGGTGTTTATTTAGAAACCAAGTCTATAGCTTCACACAGCCTAGCACACGGGCGTGTGACTTGGCCGTGTGGCATAAGTCAGTATACCTTCTAGTTTTCACACCACTTAGTACACGGCCTGGCACATGGGTATGTGAGGCCATTTTGAAGGGTACATGGGCTAGTCACACGGGCATGTAGTTGGCCGTGTGACCCAGGTTATGGAGTTACATGGGGTCGGACACTGGCTGGGACACGACCATGTGATCTCATTTCAAATGTCCACATGGCCTGTGACACGAGCATGTCATTAGCCTTGTGGGACACACGGCTGGACCACACGGGTGTGTGTCCCCTGTACTTTGAAAAGTTTCTATGTTTTCCAAAATTTTTCGTAAATTCTCAGTTTAGTCCTGAACCACTTCTAATGTTTGATTGGAGCCTCAAGGGCTCGTTTTAGGGACAATATGATTGATTGTGAATGACTTTTATTTGGATATGAAAAATGTATGAGAAATGTATGTTTGTTTAAGAAATAAGTCTGGTAATACTCTGTAACCTTATTCCAGCAATGAGTAAGGGTTAGGAGTGTTACATTTATTGGTATTAGAGCTACGATTTAGTCAATTCTCGGACTAATGTAACGTATGTGAGTCTAGCTATACATGCCATATATAACCGGTGATAGTGTGATATCGCCTGAAAGTTTTAAATCGTGTTTTCATATAGCAATGGATCCTAATCAAACAGTTGCTGATGGTGTAGAAAGTAATGCTCCAGCCTCCATTCATAAAGCAGTGCTGTCTAAATTGAAACCTGTATCTGAGAGTCAGGGCAGAGAGGCCAAGAAAGCCTTCTTCTAAATGATGAACGAATGGTTCACTGAGTTTGTTCAAAAAAATTCAGCTTCTCAGCAACCTCCATGCCCACCTATTCCTCAACCGGTTCCCATAGCTCCTCAAGGTTTGGAACCTTAACATTTGAGTAAGTCACCTGTGGATAAAATTTGAAAGTACGGGGCTGAAGAGTTAGAGATATAGTTGATGATGATCCTGAGAGAGCCGAGTTTTGGCTTGAGAATACGATCTAGGTATTTGACGAACTGTCTTGCACACCAGCTGAATGTGTTAAATGCACTATATCACTTCTAAGAGATACTACATATCAGTGGTGGAACACTTTGATATCTATGGTGTTGAGAGAAAGAGTCACATGGGAATTCTTTCAGACCGAGTTTAGAAAGAAATACATAAGTTAGCAGTTTATCAATCAAAAGTGCAAAGAATTTCTAGAATTGAAATAGGGTTGTATGACTGTTACCAAGTACAAAAGAGAATTTGTGAGACTGTGTAAATAAGCTCGAGAATGCATTTCCACTAAAGAGATTATGTGTAAGCGGTTCGAAGATGGGTTGAATGAAGACATTAAGCTTCTAGTCGAGATTTTGGAATTGAAAGAATTTGTTGTTTTGGTCAACAAAGCTTGCAAAGCCGAGGAACTTAGAAAAGAAAAAAGAAAAGTCGATTCTGAGTCTAGAGATTTGAGAAAGAGAGCAATGAGCAAACCCTATCATTCCTCTTCAAAGAAATCACGAGATTCGTATAATCGTTTGAATGCTTCAGTGGGGTATTATAATAGGGATCGTGGGAAGCAACACATAAGTCCAAAAGCTCAAGCTACCTCTGTATCGAGTGTTGGTAGTGTCAAAACCAACAAACCTGAGTGTCAACAATGTGGAAGATGACATTTTGGAGATTGCTGGATGAATAATAAAGCTTGTTTCAAATGTGGCTCACAAGATCATTTTATTCGGGATTGTTTTGAGTTACCCGATAAAGATAAATTTCTGAATACAAGACCGAGTAATACAACTGTTAGAGGGAGACCACCTCAAAATACGGGGAATATGACTAGTAGCAAAGGTACGAAAAAGGACTATGCTGTGAGATCTAAGGCTCGAGCTCCAGCCAGAGCTTATTCTATTCGCGCTCGCAAAGATGCGTCATCACTAGATGTTATCACAGGTGCATTTTCTCTCTATGACATTGATGTAATTGCTTTGATTGATCCTGGATGACTCATTCATATGTTTGTATGAATTTAGTGTCTAGTAAGAGTTTTTTTGTTGAGTCAACTGAATTTGTGATTAAAATATCAAACTCCTTAAGCCAGTATATCCCAGTTGATAAAGTTTGCAAAAATTGTCCTTTGATGACTCGGGGTTACTGTTTTTTGGCTGATTTGATGCTTTTATCATTTGATGAATTTGATGTGATCTTGGGCATGGATTGGTTGATCTTGGGCATGGATTGGTTGACTCTGCATGATACTGTTGTGAATTAAAGACGAAAGGCTATTGAACTAAAATGTTAGAATAGTGAAATTCTTCAAATTGAATCTGATGACTCAAGTGGGTTGACTATAGTGATATTGATGATGCTAGCACAGAAATATGTGAGGAAAGGTTGTAATGCTTACCTTGCTTATGTACTGGATACAAAAGTGTCTGAATAGAAGATTGAATCAGTGCCAGTGGTTAGTGAATATCCAAATGTGTTTCTAGAAGAGTTACATGAGTTGCCATCGATCAGAGAGGTCGAGTTTGCTATTAAATTAGTACTGGGAACATCACCGATATCGATAGCTCCCTACAGAATGGCTCCAATAGAATTGAAAGAATTGAAAGCTCAGTTGCAAGAATTAACAGATAGAGGTTTTGTGCGACCTATTTTTTTACCTTGGGGTGTACTAGTTCTATTCGTAAAGAAGAAAGATGGATCAATGAGACTATGTATCAACTATCATCAACTTAACAAGGTTACAATTAAGAATAAGTCTCATTTACTGAGAATTGATGATTTATTCAATCAGTTGAAAGAAGTAGCAGTATTTTTAAAGATTGATTTGCGGTCTAGCTATTATCAGTTTCAAATTAAAGATTTGGATGTGCCAAAACTATGTTCAAAACCAGGTACGAGCATTATGAATCTCTTGTTATGCCATTTGGATTAACTAACGCTCCTGCAGTTTTTATGGATTTGATGAATAGAATTTTTAGACCATATTTGGACAAATTCATAGTTGTGTTCATTGATGACATTCTGATTTATTCTCGAGACAAATCTAAACATGTTGAGCATTTGAGGATTGTATTACATGCATTGAGAGATAAGAAATTGTTTGCTAAATTTAGCAAATGCGAGTTTTGGCTCTGAGAGGTTGTACTTTTGGGACATTTTGTTTCAGCGGAAGGCATTCGAGTTGATCCAGGAAAGATTTCTGTAGTTGTTGATTAGAAACCACAAAGAAACGTATCTGAAGTCAGAAATTTTCTGGGATTAGCTGGCTACTATAGGTGTTTTGTAAAAGGGTTCTCAATGTACACTAATGACTCGATTGCTACAGAAAGATGTGAAATTTGAGTGGTCCAAGAAATGCCAACAGAGTTTTGAACAGTTGAAAGCACTGTTAACTGAACCACCAGGTTTAGTTCAGCTTGAGTCGGGTAAAAAGTTTGTGATTTTCAGTGATGCATCATTGAACGGTTTGGGATGTGTTTTGATGCAAGAAGGAAAAGTGATAACTTATGCTTCCAGACAGTTAAAACCGTATGAAAAGAATTATCCGACACACTATTTAGAGTTGCTACTATTTTTTTCGCATTGAAAATTTGGCAACATCATTTATTTAGTGAGAAGTGCCACATATTTATCGACCATAAGAGCTTGAAGTATTTAATGCATCAAAAATATTTGAATTTTCAACAATGAAGATGGCTCAAGTTGTTGAAAGACTATGAGTTAGTGATTGATTATCATCTGGGGAAAGAAAATGTAGTCACGGATGCTCTGAGTAGAAAATCTTTATTTGCTTTGCGGGCAATGAACACACAGTTAACCTTGTCTGATGATGGTTCGATTTTAGTTGAGTTAAAAGCTAAACTGTTATTTTTACAGTAAATTTGTGAGGCTAAAAAATGTGACAATGAATTGCAAGCTAAAAGAATACAATGTGAGTGGATTACTGATTCAGAGTATCAGATTGGATCCGATGATTGTTTGTTGTTCCGAGGTAGAATTTGTGTACCGAGAAATTATGAGCTTATTCAAAAAATTTTACACGAAGCACACAGTGGTTGCTTGTCTGTTCATCCGGGGAGTACTAAAATGTACAATGAGTTGAAGCAGTTGTATTAGTGGTCAGGGATGAAATGAGATATTTCTGAATTTGTGTCGAGATGCTTAGTTCATCAACAAGTTAAAGCCGAACATCAATTGCCTTCAAGACTACTACAACCAGTGATGATACCAGAGTGAAAATAGGATAGAGTTACAATGGATTTCGTATCAGGATTACCCCTATCTCCGAAAAAGAAAGATGCTATTGGGGTTGTTGTTGATCGACTCATGAAATCTACACATTTCATTCCAGTACGTACAAATTTTTCACTTGAGAGATTAGTTGAATTGTGCATCTCTAAGATTGTTAGATTACACGGGGTGCCAGTCTCAATTATTTCGGATAGAGATCCGATGTTTACGTCACGATTTTTGAAGAAATTGCAAGAATCTTTGGGTATGAGGTTGCAATTTAGTAATGCTTTTCATCCTCAAATCGATGGCCAGTCCGAGAGAGTTACTCAGATTCTCGAGGATATGCTTCGTTACTGTGTTTTAGAGTTTGAAGGCGACTAGGAAAAATATTTTCCATTGGTTGAATTCGCTTATAAAAATAGTTTTCAATCGAGTATAAAGATGGCACCGTTTGAAGCTTTATATGGTCATAAAGACCGAACTCCTTTGTATTGATCCGAGCTTAGTAAGAACAAGATTCATGGGGTTGATTTGGTTAGAGAGACCGAAAATAAAGTGAAAGTAATTCGCGACAGTTTGAAAGCAGCTTCAGATCGACAGAAATTATTATGCGGATTTGAAACATAAAGATATTGAATTTCAAATAGGCGACAGAGTGTTTTTGAAAGTATCACCATGGAAAAAGATCCTTCGTTTTGGTCGCAAAGGAAAATTAAGTCCGCGATTTATCGGGCCGTATAAGATTATCGAGAGAATAGAGCCAGTAGCTTATCGACTTGAGTTATCATCAGAGTTAGAAAAGATTCAAAATGAGTTTCATGTGTCAATGTTACGCCAATATAGATCAAATCTGTCACATGTAATTTCTCCAACAGAAGTTGAAATTCAGCCAGACCTGTTGTACAATGAAAAACAGATCAGAATTTTGGCCCGAGAGGTTAAAGAGTTAAGAAACAAAAGAATAGCTTTGGTGAAGGTCCTATGGCAACATAAAGATGTCAAACAAGCCACGTGGGAACCTGAGGAAACTATGAGAAAATAGTACCCTAACCTATTTTTTGGTAAGATTTTTGGGGACAAAAGTTACTAAGGGGGAGAGTTGTAACAGCCTGTTTTTAGTCAAATCGGAATAGTGGTTTTGGGACTACAAATTTAAGGTTAAAATATATATTTTATTATGATTTTGAGGTCTACAACATGATAGTATTATTTTATAAAATTTTCGATAAGAAAATTTTATCGTTGGAAAGCTTAATTCGATAAAAAGGACTAAATCGCGTAAAGTGTAAAACTTGAGTTCTATAAACTAAAAGTGTTTAATAGCTATGGAACTTTAAAGTGGAGGAACTTATGTTGTAATTAAATCATCCATAATGTGAGTGGACATATAAGGACATATTATTAAGTGTTTTAAAGGTTATTAATTAAGCTTAAAATTGTAATTTAGTAAATTAAACTAAGTAAAAATATAGAAAAACAAATGGTCATCTTCCTAAGTGCATTCACAACCAAAAATTCAATTGTTAAAGGTTTAGAGTTTTACCATTGATGAATATGTATGTGTTTTGATGTTTGATGATAGAAAATGAATGGTTGTTGTTAGATAAACAACATTTGTTAAGTGATTTTTTATAAAATTGTCAATTAGGGATTAAATAAAGTATTGGACTAGTCGATCCTATTTCGACGTTTTTGTGATCGAGGTAAGTTCGTATGTTAATAAGCATTAATGTAATTGTATTTTAAATGCTTTATAATTGTATTGTTAATGAATGCGACCTTACGAAATTGTTCGACGAAGATTCAGTAAGGTTTAAATCCCGGTTGAACCTTAGGAATAGATAGGATACAATTGACATGTCATTAGGGGTTATGTGTTTTGGGTGCTGGTCCGTACGTTCTACCGGTGGTTGAGTTTTCTAGCATGTGTTAAGAATTCTAGTCAGGTTGTTGAGTAGCACCGTGTAGCTATGTCTTGACCGTCATCTTGTGTGAGCAGACCCGATGATATCTCGAAATGAGCCTTTGCGTATGAGATATGAGATTGAGATGGTTTCGACCATGTATTGGAACTTAGTGTGTGGGATTCCAAAGTATCTGATATTATTCCAAATGGTTCAACTGGTATATTGATGATATGAACAAGTAAGAGATTGATATGCATCAGTGTAGGTATGTTTATGAATTGTATAAGCATTGAATCTAAGAGAATTGTGAGATCATATTTAACCTTTTGATTGAATATATGTTAGGCTTTTGTGATTCAAATTAAATTAAATTATGCTATGTTTATTTCCTTAAATTATGATTAAATGGTAAGTTGTGTTTTAGACATACGAGCTTACTAAGCTTTATAGCTTACAGTGTTTACTTTTCCTTGTTTTATAGTGATTTTGAAGCTTGCTTGGTGTGACAGCCCAAAATAGACCCTAGCCGGAATGTGGTTTCGGGACCACAAAACCGAGGCATAACAATAATTTAAAATTTATTTCGATGCCTATAATATGTGTGTATTCATGTATGACATTTTTTGATGATTGATTTAGTGTTATAAAGGTGAATTCCACTAGAAAGGACTTAGTAGTGAACTTTGAAAATACGATAGGGAAAGGGGTGATGACTAATTAAAGCATGCATGCAAAATAATGGACTTGCATGTCAAATTCCCCTTTTACAAGTAATGGCCGCCATGACAAAGAGATATGGGTTAAACATGTCATGAAACATGTTTTGTTGGGCATTAGGGAGAAATAGTAAACAAATAAGCATGGGTAAGAAAAGAATGAAAAAAAAAATGTGTGTGAGAGAGTGGCATACTCCATTGCCGTGCAACCAAGAAGAGGAAAACAAAAAAATTTGTTCATGCTTGCTCTCTCCCTTTTTGGCCGAAAATACTAAGAGGAAGAAGGGATTTTTGCTTCATTTCCTTTGTTTAGAAGAGATCTAGAAGGTGATTTGGCTAAATTTGCATCAAGATTAAGGTATGTATGAGGTTGTGTTGGGAGTTTCATGCATGTTTTGGTTGCTAACTTGATGTGCATGTTAGCCATGGCTCAAATCTTTGTTATGCCATGGAAATGGTATTTGGCCAAAGTTGTTATAGTGATAAAGCCATTGCATGCTAAGTGTGAAGCTTGATGATGATGCATGCAAAGATGGATTGCCTACTCTTGAGTAAGACTTTGAGTTTTCTCTTTGTTTTATCATGATTGAAGTTGAAAAGGAGCATGATTGTCATATTCGCCATGATGCATTCTTGAGCATGATTCATGCTTCTTGCATGTTAGTTAAAATTTGTGTTTTGGATGGCTATGGACACCTTGAAAATTCGCCATGCTCATATATGCATATATATGATTGCACATTATGTTTGGTTATGAACTAAGTGATGAATATATTGGTTTAAAGAAGAAAATGTGGAAGAATGCTTGTGAAATTGCAAGCACAATTCGCCTAGCACACATATAAGTGCTTGATGCTATATTATAAGTTTTGG
The DNA here is from genome assembly GCF_025698485.1 of Gossypium arboreum. Taxonomy (NCBI): domain Eukaryota; kingdom Viridiplantae; phylum Streptophyta; class Magnoliopsida; order Malvales; family Malvaceae; genus Gossypium; species Gossypium arboreum. The sequence goes on from NC_069075.1 coordinate 71,385,211, forward strand.
GCCACAATGTGCAAAGCATTAATTAGTAAATTGCATGCTGTTTTTGTGAGGTATTAAGTGGAAAATTGACCTCAACATGTACATGAATATTCGCCTTGGGTAGCCTATTGAAGGCCTTAGCATTTCCTTGATGCTCAAATAAATTGTATTGAATTGCTTGATGTAGTATAAAATGTGCATGACCATTGTGTATTCAAGCTAAAGAGTGGCCATATGACCATTTAAAATCCTTGTCATATTCGCCATAAGCAAGCACAATGAGGTTTTAATAAATTGAATTTGTTTGAATTAGCTCAAGAGCTAAGAGGGCCACAATTGGACAAGGGAAGGAAAAGGTGATCGAATAGCCGAAAAAGCCGTTCGACAACATCTGAGGTAAGTCCTCAAGAAGTGACCTTACTTGAATTATGTGAGATGAAATATGGATGTGTATGATTATTGATTATGTGTGTATGAGTATTTGAATTCCACCGGGCTAAGTCCCAAGGCGAATATGCTAATGATTATAATTGTGTTTGAGCCTTAGTAACGAAAATGAAATATGTATGTCCAATGATTATTGATGTATGTGTGCATGAGAAATTGAATGATATCCGGCTAAGCCCAAGACAATTATGCTGAAATTATATCCGGTTAAGACCAAGGCAATTGTGCTAGTGGCTATATCCGGGCTAAGACCAAGGCATTCGTATGAAGTTATTCTATCCGGCTAAGACCAAGGCATTTGTGCACGTGATTATATCCGGTTATATTCAAAGAATCTTGGGCTGGAGGTGAGTGTTGGTTGCTGTAATGAATTCAATCAGTACACTTGAAAAAGCCCAAAGGATAAGGTACGTTATATGTGCATTGGAAAGTCGACATGTTTGAGCAACATTCGCTCAATCGACTAATGAATTTCAGTTATTGAATTGATTGATACTTTGTGAAATTATATAATGATGAAGTGTGAAGTAAGAATGTGTATAAATGAAATGATGCATTTGGCTATGTGAATGTATTGCTGTAATTAGAGTTGATTATATTCCTTGAGACTTACTAAGCATAAAATGCTTACCCGTTGCTTTGGCTCTCGCTTTTTTTAGATTTCGCTCAAGCAATCGGATTTGGGATCGTTGAAGTCAAGTCATCCACACTATCAAGCCTCCATTTTGGTATAAATTTTGGTTGAACTTGAGATGGCATGTATAGGACTACCTCTTGTTTGTTAAATATGTTGTAATGTAAGTATGTACGGCCATGCGAAAATGGCTCGAAAGGGAAGCATGAACTTAGACTAATTGTGGTTTGTATATATATATTTGGTGTCATGATGTGGCTATGGCTTGGAAATGGGAATGTTGGTCATATGATCAGCCATTGGCATGGTTAAAATGATCATATATGAACCTATGTATGGCAAGACTAGTTGATTCATGGAGACTACCAAATAGGTAAGCCCTACCTTAAAACAGATGCTGCCAGCTGCAGTGGCGTGAATGTGAAAAATCACCAAAATTCATAGGAATGGAATTAAATAGTGAATAAGCTATGTAAATGAACCTTGATGAGTCTATTTTCTTATGGAAGAAACGAAATGGTCATAGGAGTTACAGGTTAAGAGATATTAAAGCTATTGTGAGACAGGGCCAGAATGGTTTCTGGGTTCCCTGTCGCAACTTTAAAATTCAATATAAATTATCCAAAAATAATTAGGAGACATACCTTATATGTACAGATTCCATTTTGAGTCTAGTTTCATTAGAAACAAACGGCACCAGCATTAAAGCCCTGTACAGAGAGATATTCAAGTTATACCGCGTGAAGGTCAGAGCAGTCGATCCCTGTAACATGGGTGACTTTAACTAATAAACTGTACCAATTGGCCCGACCAAAATTCTAGAAATAAATCCATGGATGGATATATGAGTCTAAATTCAGGGAAAATTTACGAAACCAGTTTCCGAGTTTTGAAACTCGAGATATGATTTTTAAGGCGACAGTGATGCAGTTCTTCCAGCCTGACTGGAAATGTCCAATGGATGGGCAAAACAAGTGAACTTGGCTCGCTAACCCCTCGTGTCCGACACCGGCGATGGTCTCGGGTTCGGGGTGTTACACTTGGATTGGGAGTTGTCGGAGATCTCATCACACTATCAAGCTATCATTTTGGTACTTTTGAACTTGTATATTTGGTTATATGGCATGTATAGGAGTTGTGGTTCAATTGATTTGGCTTATAAATGATGTATGTTTTGGTTATGTGTATAGCCATGTAATTTCACTTATTTTGGTATACTTGGTTATGTGTTTATATGTGTAAATGACCTTTTTTTATGTGATATATATTTGCTTTGTGAATGCCTTATTGAGAATTGGGAATGTAGGTAGCAAATGATTGAATTTGTGATTGAATTAGCATGTTAAATATTAGGCAAATAAAGCATATTTGAAAGTGATCAATTAGATGAATTCTTGAAGGTAATATTGGTTTGTTTTGAATTGGCAAAATATAATGTTATAAGCATTATAGTTGTTGGTATTGAAATAACATGATTTAGGCTTAGTTGAGATTGGTTTGAATGCCTATTGATGCTATGTTATATGCCATTTGACATGTTTAGGTTGATGCAAATTTGGGTGATAAAGATGGCTTGGAAAATAGCCTATTTTTGTCCACACGAGTAGAGACACGGACGTGTGTCTCAGTCGTGCATGAGACACGGTCAGGTGACACGGCCGTGTGCCCCCTAATGTTTATTTAGAAACCAAGTCTGTAGTTTCGCATGGCCCATAATACGAGCACGCCCCGCGAACTTCATCGAACAAGTCTGTCAAGCCGAGCATTGACATGTTGGCAAGCTGATCCTAGCTTGTTTCCAGCTCCACGAGCTCCGTCCAGCTCAAATCCAGCTTATTCGAGCTCAATCCAACTTGCCTGAGCTAAACCGAGCTCACTCCTAGCTCATATTCAGCTCACGAGCTAAACCTTAGCTCACGAGCTAAACCTTAGCTCAGCTTCAGCTTAGGAGTTTAATCTCAGCTCAACTTTAGCTCACGAGCTAAAGCTTAACTCATTTTAGTTTAACTCGATTTTGTCTTTAATGCATTAAATAAAATTTGCACATATTTATTTAAGCATTAAACTTGTCTTATATTAATATTTGTTATCAATATGTCATAGATATCACATAACTTAAATGTGTTCACATTGTGCTTAATTTATGTGTGTTCACATGATGTCTTATGAATTGTTTTATTTCTTGTATTTACAATGCTCATGGACGGCGCAATGAATGCTTGAAGAAACATCTCTTTTGGACATCCCACATGCATGAATGAACAACATTTAATTAGGTGCATGCATGACCAGATTCAAGGTGTTTACAAGTTCATGTATTTGTCAAATACATGAATGCACAAAATACATGAATGTTTGGGTTCAAATGCACATTTGGTTACATGAATGATGAAGATTCATGCATGAATGTATCTAGAAGATCCAATCCCTTTGGATGGCACACATGCATGCATGGAAGGAAATTAATGCAAGTTCATGTAGGGCTTGGTGCAATGTATGAAGAGGTGCATGTAGAATTGAGGTTCAATGGACAACATTTAAGGGAGTACATGTATTGGAGACATTCATGCAAGTAGGGGCTATTTAATGTTCATGTTTTTGAAGGTTCATGGACCGAATTTATGGAGGAACATACATTGGGATGTTTCATGCATGATCCATGCATTTTCAAGCTAACCATTCAAGTATTCAAGGTGCATTAAAGCTTCATTCGACCAAGGGGGATGATGGAACATTAAAGGGCTGCACATTCATGGATATTCATGATTTTTCTTCTAGAATTATCTAGGTGTTTATGGCTGAATTTCTTAGCTTCTAAGCTTGTCCATTCAGCTACTTTTATTTAGGCTATAAATATATGTTATTTCATTTGTAAGAGGTTAGACTTTTCACTCAATGAAACTTTGTTAAACTTTCATGGAATTTGTGAGATTTCTTTCTCTCATATTTCGTTGAGGACTTCGTTGGCTTATCTAGGAAGCCTAGTGGCGTCAACCCTATTCTTCACTATCCCGAACTTATCACTATCAAATAGTGTGGCATTCACCCATATACCGAGGTTCCTACTTTGTTAAGTAGTGGATCGAGGTTCTATCATTTTCATCCTCCACCTTGAAAGCCTATAAGCATTTGGGTCGATATTTTCTAATATTGGTTCGTGCTTGCTTTTAAGAACCGTTTCTTCCATATCCATCATCTATTAACTTCTTTCACTTTCCCTTCCAACTTAACCGAACCTATACATATTATTCTTATCCATAAACCATCATAGAACCATTATACATAGCTTCCATCCTATTTTCCCATCAACTTCATTTCAAAAGCGAATTGAACGATACTTTCTCGTAGACGATCGGGCAACCTAGCATACGACTCGACTCTCCCTGAGGCGGTTCGTATCAGTCCAGTACACGGGTGTGTGACTTGGCCATGTGGCATAAGTTAGTATACCCTCTAGTTTTCACACGGCCTAGCACACGTGCATGTGAGGCCATTTCGAAGGGTACACGAGCTAGTCACACGGGCATGTGGTTGACCGTGTGACCCAAGTCAGGGAGTTTCACGGGGTCAGACACGAGCTGAGACACTGCCATGTGATCCCATTTCGAATGTCTAAAGCCCTTGTGACATGAGCATTTCTTTGGTCGTGTGATGCACATGGCTGGACCACACGGGCGTGTGTCCCCTATACTTTGAAAATTTTCTATGTTTTCTAAAATTTTTCCTATGTTCTCGGTTTAGTCCCAAATAGTTTCTAATGTTTGATTTGAGCCTCGAGGGCTCGTATGAGGGACAATATGATTGATGTGAATGACTTTTATTTGTCTATGAAAAATGTATGAGAAATGTATGTTTGTTTAAGAAATAAGTTTGGTAATACTCCGAAACCCTATTCTGGAGATGAATACGGGTTAGGGCTGTTACGCTCACACAGAGCCATTTCAGGAAACTCATAAAGATCTTATCAGGAAGCTTATCTGGGCTATATAACGAGAAGCTTATAAGATCCATAATTGGGAAGTTCACAAAGAACCTTTAATCGGAATACTCATAAGAGCTAAAGTGTGTCCACAACAAATGTAGAATCACAACCTATCGGGACACTCTAAAGAACTATAATGGGAAGCTCGCTGAACCATATTACGTGAAGCTCGAGAAGGCCAATAATGGAATGCTCTTTCGAGCCATGATGTGTCTGCGACATATGCAAGACCGCAACCAATTTGGGAAAATTGTATCCATCGAATTTCACCAATTCAAACGGGATTTAACAATTCTCGGGTATATCGGATATAAAATTAGTTTCATTTATATAGAAAATTCATAATACATCTATACAACATTCAATTCAAACATAAGAATGTACACAATTTAGTTACACGAACTTACCTCGATACTTGTTCGTACACGAAATCTACTAATCCAAAACTTTTTGTTTTCCTCTATCCAACTCATTATTAGGTCTTTCAAGATCTATATAAATAAATTTAACATCAATTTAATCCATTTCATACTAAATTTAATTCAATTCATATCCTAGGCAAAATTACTATTTTGCTCCTATACTTTTCACAAATGACGATTTCATCCCTAGGCTCGAAAAATGAAATTCATGCAATTTAATCCTTTTTCTAAGCCTAACCAAAATTTTCATATGACTTTTACAGCACATGTATTTCACAAAATTTAGAATTTTTCCATAACTTTTACATCTTTACAATTTAATCCCTAAATAATATTTTCATCAAAATTTATTTTGTAAAAGTTGTTTATTTATCAACAACCTTTCATTTTCTACCATACATTTTAAAATTTCAGCATATTCATCCATGGAAAAACTTTGTTACTTTGATAACTTTTCAACTTAATCCGCAAAATAGATAGATTAAACTATCCCGATCTCAAAAATATAAAAATTACTAAAAATGGGACAAGAATACTTACCCAATTGAACCAATTAAGCTTGCTTGAAGACTTTTCTTTTTCCTAGGGTTTCCATGTCTTAATTTGGGAAAGGTGATATAAAATAAGATGATATTTCTATTATCATCTTTTAATTATTTTAGTTTCCAATTTAGTCCTTAGCCTTTTCTAATTTTTCCATGGATGAATCACCAAAAATATCTACTAACTTTTCTTTAATGGTCTAATTACCATATGAGAACCTCAAGTTTTGAATTCCATAGCTATTTGATACTTATAGCTATTAGAACTCAACTTTTGCATTTCATGCAATTTGGTCCTTTCCATAGTTAAACACATAATCGGTAAAATATTCTTATCAGAATTTTTATATAATAATCCTATCATAATGCAAACCATGCAATAATATTAAAACATTTTTTCTTTTCGGTTCGGATTTGTGGTCCTAAAACCATTGTTCTAATTTCACTGAAAATGGGATGTTACATTCGAGCTCGAAACCTCAAGCTACATCTATAGCGAGCGTAGGCAGTGTCAGAAGCAATAAGCCTGGATGCCAACAATATAATAGATGACATTTTGGTAAGTGTAGGCTGAAAGGTCTGATAAAGAAAAGGCTCAGACTACTTGTCCAAGTAATGTAGTTGCAAGAGGGAGACCATCCCGGAACATTGGAAATGTGAGTAATAGTCATAGTGGGACAAAAGATTTTGCTGTGAGATATGAGGCACGGGCACCAGTTAAGGCTTACGTGATTCGTGCTCAAGAGGAGGCTTCAGCACCTGATGTGATCACTGGTGCATTTTCTATCTTTGATACTAATGTTAATGCTTTTTGACCTGGGGTCAATGCACTCATATGTACGTACAACTTTAGAGTCACATAAGAAAATACCTTTTGAGTCTATTGAGTTTGTGGTTAAAGTAATGAACCCTTTAGGTTAGTATGTGTTAGTTGATAAAACCTGTTAGAACTATCCTTTGATGATTTGAGGTTGTAACTTTCCTACTGATTTGATGTTATTAACCTTTGATGAATTTGATGTGATTCTGGGTATGGACTGGTTAACTCTGCATGATGCTATTGTGAACTGTAGATGAAAGCATATTGTGTTAAAATATCAGAATAGTGAAAAGCTTCAAATTGAATCAAATAGATTGAATAGTACATCTAATGTTATTTCAGCTATGATGGCACAAAAATATGTTAGAAAAGGCTATGAAGCGTATCTTGCTTATATATTTGATTCCAAGGTTTTTGAATTAAAGTTAGAATTGATTCTGATTGTATGTGAGTTTACAGATGTGTTTCTAGAAGAGTTACCAGGGTTATTGCTGATCAGAGAGGTTGAATTTGCTATTGAGTTAATGCCAGGAACATCTCTGATGTCGATAGCTCCGTATAGAATGTCATCTACTGAATTAAAAGAGTTGGAAGCACAGTTGCAAGAGTTGATATATAGGGGCTTTGCTCGGGCTAGCTTTTCTCCTTAGGGTGCTCCTATGTTATTTGTTAAGAAAAAAGACGGATCAATGCGACTATGTATCGACTACTGACAACTCAACAAAGTCACTATCAAGAATAAGTATCCATTGCCACGTATTGATAATTTGTTTGATCAGTTGAAAGGTGTGACAGTATTCTCAAAGATTGATCTTTATTTTGGTTATTATTAGCTACAGGTTAAAGACTCTGATGTGTCGAAAACTACGTTTAGAACTAGGTACGGACATTATGAGTTTCTTGTGATGCCATTTGGTTTGACTAATGCACTTGCTATGTTTATGGACTTGATGAACAGAATATTTAGACCGTATTTAGACAGGTTTGTTGTTGTGTTCATTGATGACATTCTAATCTATTCATGAGATGAGACAGAGTATGCCCAGCATTTGAGAATTGTTTTGCAAACTTTACACTAAAAAAATGTTACTAAGTTCAGCAAATATGAGTTCTGTCTCCGAGAATTCGAATTTTTGAGACATATGGTATCATCAAATGGTATTAGAGTTGATCCAAGTAAAATTTCAGCTGTGGTGGATTGAAAACCTCTGAGAAATGTATTGAAGTTAGAAGTTTTTTGGGTTTAGCTGGATATTATTGAAGATTTGTCATGAATTTTTTATGATTGCTATGCCATTGACAAAACTATCACAAAAAGATGTTAAGTTCGAATGGTCTGAGAAATGTTAGCAAAGTTTTAATCACTTGAAAGTTTTGTTACCGAGGCACCTGTGTTAGTTCAGCCAGAGTCCGATAAAGAATTTGTGATTTATAGTAAAGCTCCATCGAATGGTTTGGGTTGTGTTTTGATGCAAGAGGGCAAAGTGATAGCATATGCTTCTGACAGTTGAAACCACATGAAAAAAAGTACCCGACTCACGATTTAGAGCTTGCAAGTATTGTATTTTTTCTAAAGATTTGATGACATTATTTGTACGGAGAAAATGTCATCTTTACGGACCACAAAAGCCTAAAGTATTTGATGTCACAAAAAGACTTGAACTTGAGACAATGCAGATGACTTGAATTGTTGAAAGATTATGATTTGATCATCGACTATCATCTGGAAAAAGCTAATGTTGTTGCCGATGCTTTGAGTAGAAACTCTCTATTTTCCTTACAAGCATTGAACACTCGATTGACATTGATTGATGACGGTTCAATTTTAGTTGAATTAAAAGCTTGCAACATATTTGTGAAGCTCAGAAATGTGACGATGTTTTGATCGCTAAATGGAAACAGATTGAGACGACATCTTATTTAGATTTTCATGTTGGTTCAGATGATATTTCTACTTCAAAAACAGAATTTGTGTTCCGAGACATTCTGATCTTATTCAAAAGGATTTACAGAAAGCTCACAGTAGTAGCTTGTCAATTTATCCTGGTAGTAATAAAATGTACGGTGATTTGAAACAGATGTATTGGTGGCCATGTATGAAATGGGAGATTTCAGAGTTCATATCAAAATGTTTGGTTTGCCAACAAGTTAAAGCGAAGCATCAGGTACCTTCTGGTTTGTTAAAACCTGTAATGATTCCAAAGTGGAAATAGGAACGTGTCATGATGGATCCCATATCGAGGTTGCCTCTATCTCCGAGAAAGAAAGATGTTGTGTGGGTTATTGTAGATCGTTGGATGAAATCTGCACATTTTATTCCAGTGCGTACAGATTTTTCACTTGAGAATTGACAGAGTTTGTAACAGCTCATTTTTAGTCAAATCAAAACAGTGGTTTTGAGACCACAAATTTGAGGTTGAAATATTTTATTTTATTATTATTTTGAGGTTTACAGCAAGATAATATGATTGTATAAAAATTTCGTTAAGAAATTTAATTGTTTGGATGCTTAATTCGATAAAAAGAACTAAATCGTGTAAAGTGTAAAACTTGAGTTCTATTAGATAAATGTGTCTAATAGCTATAGAACTTTAAAACAGAGGTCCTTATGTTGTTATTAAACCATCCATAATGTGAGTGGACATATACAGACACATTATTAAGTGTTTTTAAGGTTATTAATTAAGGTTAAAGTTGTAATTTAGTATTAAACTAAGTAAAATAAAGAAAAAATTTTGTCATCTTCCTAAGTGCATTCATTCACTGAAATTTAGCTAAGGAAACACCATTACTAGAGCTTGAAGGTTCGGTTATGTATCATCCATGCATGTAAGTGTTTTTTGATTCGATTTTTAATGATTTCTATGTTTTTGGAGTCGTTGTAGCTTAGTTTAGCTAGCCCAGGGACTAATTTGTAAAATTGTTAAAGGTTTAGGGTTTTATCATTGATGAATATGTGTGTTTTTGATGTTTGATGATAGAAAATGAATAGTTGTTGTTAGATAAACAACATTTGTTAAGTGATTTTGAATGAAATTGCAAATTAGGGAATAAATTGAGAAATGTGAAAATTATGTGGTAAATGTGTGAAATAATGAAAAATATGGGTTGCTATGTGTACATATATAATTTGGCTATCATGGGTGAGGGTTAAATTGTATGAATTTGTATTTTTATGAGCTAGGGACTAAATTGTAAAGAAGTTGAAATATTAGGGGTAAAGTGTAAAATTATAAAATATGTATTTTGAGCTGAATTGAATATAGTGAATACTAAATAGATTGCATTTGATTATTTAGATCAAGTTAATCATCATACGGAACTAGATCGAGAGAAAGATAAAGTTTTGGAATAGTCGATCCTATAACGTTGTTTTTGAGATCGAGGTAAGTTCGTATGTTAATAAGCATTAATGTAATTGTGTTTTAAATGCTTTATTATTGCATTATTGATAAATAAGACTTCACGAAAATATTCGACAAAGATTTGGCGACGTGTGAAATCCCGGTTGAACCTTAGGAATAGATAGGATACAAATGACATGTCATTAGGGGTTATTGTGTTTTGGGTGCTGGTTCGTACGTTCTACCGGTGGCTAAGTTTTCTGGCATGTGTTGTGGTTACTCGTCAGTTTGTGTGAGCAGCACTGTGTAGCTATGCCTTGATCGTTAGTTTGTGTGAGCAGACCTGGTGCTAGCTCAAGATGAGCATTTAGATATGAGATATGAGATTGAGATGGTTTGGACCATGTATTGGCACTTAGGGTGCGAGACTCCCGAGTATCTGATATTATTCCAAATGGTTCAATGGGTATATTAATGACATGAAAGGGTAAGAGATTGATACGTATCAGTGTAGGTATGTACGTAAACCATATGAGCATTGGACCTATGAAATTTATGAGTTTCATGACTTACTATGTGGATGAATATATGTTAGTCTTGTGAGTAAGTTGAGTTGTAATATATTTTGTTTAAATTACTTAAATTGTGAATGAATGGTAAGTTATACTTATTAGCCATACGAGCTTACTAAGCTTAATAGCTTACTCTGTTACTTTTCCGTGTTTTATAGTGATTTCAAAGCTCGCTTGGATTGGAAATCGTCGGAGATCTCATCCCCCTATCCAGCCGTTGTTTTAGTAAATTTGAACTTGTGTACTTGGTTATATGGCATGTATAATGCCATTGCAAAATGAAATATCACCACACTTGAGCTCAGGATTTGTGATTTGATGCTGAACCGGTGATAAATCGAACAGTACCTAGCTTGCGCATGGAAAACAAAACCGAACGCTAAGTAAAATTCAGTGGTATTTCTATAATCTGAATAACATTGTAACAACCCATTTTTTAGTGGTTTCAGGGACACCAAATTCAACGAGTAAGTTTGTAAATATTATTATTTAATATTTACGAGTCAAATATGGTTTTTAAAAGATATTTTTATAGATAATTTATGTTTTATAAACAATGTATTTAGTTCAAGTGGTAAGACCCTAAGGTTAAGTGGTTTTTGAAAATAAGGTATTAGGACCTCGTTTCTATAAGTCGAGTCGTAAATATTTTTATAAATATTTACGGAGTGTCATTAAGGTGGTATTAAAGTTTCGTTGAAAAATTTTAACATTTTGATGGAGAATTAATTAAAAAGGACTAAATTCTAAAAGATGTAAAATTTAATCACTATTTGATTTGAGTGGTTAAATGGCTTATTGTGTAATATCCTGATTTTGGGCCTAGTCGGAATAGTGGTTTCGTGACCACAAAATCCGATATAGAAATAATTATTTTATGATTATTTTAAGGTCTATGATATGATTGCATGATTGTGTGAAAATTTCGTGAAGAAATTTTATGCATAAAGTGCTTAATTTGAAATTTGGGACTAAATTGAATAAATTGCAAAACTTGTGTTCTAGAAGTATTTTGCATAAAATTGAATTAGATTATTAATTAGAGGTCCTTAAAGAGTAATTTTACCAATTTCTAAGTCTATGGACAAAAATTAGGACATGGAAGGAATTTTGGAAAGTTTAGTAGTAAGGGCATTTTGGTCATTTAGGGTAAAATGAATTAAAATACAAAATTAAAGCCAATTTTGCTCATCTTCAACCCCATGGCCGAATATAGCAAGGAGAAACCATGGCTAGGGTTTTCAAGCTTCCAAGCTCGATTGTAAGTCCGTTCTACCCTCGTTTTAATGATTTTTACGTTTTGGAGTCCCTAGCTCGATTTAGCTTATGCTAGCAATAATTTAACCTAGGGTTTATATTTGGAAAAATACCCATAGGTGAAATTTGTGTATTTTGGTGTTTTATGATAGAATATGAGGTTTTAAATTATGTTAGACAACTTGTGCTACTCGGTTTTAAGTGAAAACGAGCAAAAGGGCTTAATCGGTAAAAATACCTAATAGTCATAAGTACATGTTAGAGTGAGAATTTGATGTTGCCATATAAGGGAAAAATGATCAGCATGTCATAAAACATAAGAAAATAGGCTGAATTTTAATTTACGAGCTTTGGGGCAAAAGTGTAAATATGCAAAAGTTTAGGGGCAAAATTGTAATTTTTCCAAAATATGATTTTGGGTCAATTTGAATAATGTGAGTCCTAATTAGACTATATTTTAAATGATAGAGCAAGGAAAACTGAAATTGGGCTAAAATGGGGAAAATACCAAGTTGTGGACGAAATGGTAAAATAGCCATTTTAGCATACGAGGTAAGTTCATATGTAAATGTTGGTAACATAGTTATTATTTTAAATGTTTTTATGTTATTTAAATGATATGATAATTATTATGAAATATCATACTTGTGACAATTGTTTGATAATATGTCAAATTATGTGATATACTTGGAAAATGAAATGTGAAATACTACCGAGTATCGGATCGACATTCCGTAGGAGATGGTTGAGACGCATAATTGGGAAAAAAGGTCCCGTTGAACCTTAGGAAAGGATTAGGATACAAGTGACATGTCACTAGGATGTTTGGGCATCCGAACTCGTTGAGTTGAGTCCGAGTTCACTTATGGATGCGAATGTCCGAACTCGTTGAGTTGAGTCCGAGTTCGTGAGATGTAACTAGGCATCCGAACTCGTTGAGTTGAGTTCGAGTTCACTTATGGATGCGAACGCCCGAGCTCGTTGAGTTGAGTCCGAGTTCACTTATGGGCGGGTTACATGGTAGCTTGGCTACATATGTGGCACTTATGTGCAAGTTATTCATGTATCCGAATTATATTCCGATGTGTTCAACGGGTAAAGTTCTACTCAAATGGAGGAATACTCAAGATGAAAGGGACGTATTGGTAAGTGTTGTGAAATGGATACTTTGAACAGGTATGTACTTAACCCTCGGGTTGAAAACTCGATATAACAACAATATGGTAAGATGATAAATGAAAAGGTGATATGAATGTCTTGGTGATGATTATGCAAATGATGTTTTATGTTTGCTTATATGGTTATGTTACTTGCTATTTGCATGTGAGCTTACTAAGCATTTATGCTTACTCCCTCCTTTTCATTCCTTGTAGTGTTGACAAGCCAGCTCGAAATCGGAAACGGTCGGAGGCACACTCACACTATCCGTATACCATCTTGGCATAATGGCTTGTATATTTTGAGTATGGCATGTATAGCATTATAATCATTTTGTATGTATGGTCTTATGATATGGTTATTGAGTGGTATGGAAATAGAAATGCTTGGTAATGATTAGCCATTCCAATGGCTAATCATGATCATATTTGGTATTATGTATGTCAAATTGCTAGCTAATCCATGGAAACCATGAAATAGGTAAAATTTACCATAAAATAGATTCAGACAGCAGCAGTGACGTGAGTTTGAAAAATCACTAAAAATAGTAGAAATAGAATTAAATAATTAATAAGTTATGGAATCGAAGCTTGATGAGTCTATTTTCATATGGAATAAGCGAAACAGGTATATGAGCTATATTTTATGAGATGTTTAAATTTTTGTGAAACAGGGCCAGAACGATTTCTGGATCCCCTGTTCTGACTTTGGAAATTCACCATAAATTTTACAAAGATAATTAGAAGTCATGCTTTATATGTACAGATTCCTTATTGAGTCTAGTTTTATTAGAGACAAACGGCATAGTTATTGAAGGTCTGTATAGGGAGATATCTGATTCGTAATACACAGAGGTCAGAGTAGTTGAACCCTGAAACAGGGGAGACTTTAACTAATAAACTGTACTAATTGGCCCAACCAAAAATTCTAGAAAAAAATTAGTAGATATATATATGAGTCTAGTTTCAGGAAAAATTTACGGAATTGGATTTTGAGTTTCGTAACTCGAGATATGATTTTTAAAGCGACTGTGATGCAATTAGCCAGTTTGTCTGGAAATTTTAAAATGAATTGTATGAGCTGTTTAATTAATGAATTAAGTCCGTTAACACCTCGTGTTCGACTCCGGAAACGGTCTCGGGTACGGGGTGTTACATATTGAATAAAGGAAAAGGGACTTAAATGGTAATTAAACCATAGTCAAAGTTTCCAAGCGGTGGTGTTATGATTGAATCCACTAGCTTTTGGATTAATTGTTCTTTTAGTCCTAATTAGTTTAGGATTAAATTGTAAATAAGCTAATTTAGTTAGAATTTAATTTAATTGAAGGACCAATTGTGAAATTAAATCTTCCTTAGATGGTAATTATGCCATATATTTATTTGATGGACAAATACGGACATGGAATTTGTGTTTTATTTAATTATTAACCAAGGTTAAAATGGTAATTTGATAAATTAAATAAATAAAACAAAACATAAGTAAAATAATGGTTGTCATCTTCCTTTTCTTTTGTTTTTCAATCGAATGAAACCATGGATATACCTTGAAACTTCAACCAAGCTTCCATGTATGCATGTAAGTTCGTTTAAGCCCCGTTTCTAATAAATTTTATGTTTTTGATATCGTTGCAACTAGGTCCAACTAGTTAGTACCTTCGATTTTGAAATTGTTCAAGATTTTGAATGTTGCCATTGATGAATCTTGTGATTTTTTATGTTAAATGATGAATTTGGAATGTTGATTGATAATTAAAAGTATTTTGTTAAGTGATTTTTGATGAATTTATCGATTATGGACTAAATAATTGAAATAATAAAATTTCAAGGATTAGAGGTGAAATTGTTGCAAATATGGTCTGATATGGGTGCCAAAATATTCGGCTGTTATAATTTGGCATTAAAAATGGTTAATTTGCATGTTTTGGGCTCATGGACTAAATTGAATAAAAGTAAAACTTTAGTGGTAATTTTGTAAAAATGTCAAAAATGACCAAATTGCATTAAATGAATTGTTTTATTGTCTAAATTAATATATTGAATGAAATTATTAATTTAGATCAAGATCAAGTGGAAAATCGAGGAAAATAAAAAATTACCAAAATGCCCCTAAATTTTGGTATTTCTATAATTTAACCAGGTAAGTTCATATGAACTTTACTATGTATATTGTTGATTAAATTGAATGTTATTATATTTTATTGAAATGAATCGATATATATTTATATATATATGTTATTATACAATTTATCTTGTAATGAAACGAGGGAAATTCAGCGACGTACGTGACTGTCGAGTGTTGTTTGAACCTTAGGAATATATAGGATACAAATGAAATGTCATTAGGGTTACTGTGTTTCAGGTGCTGGTCCTGAACGTCCTACCGGTGGTTGAGTTTTAGGCATATGTTGCAGTTACTTGGCAACGTGTTTAAGCAGCATCGTGTAATTATGTTCCGATTGACAGCTTGTCTAACATCTCAAAATAGGGCCTAAATGGAATAGTGGTTGCGAAACCACAAATCTGAGATAGAAAAGTTTATTTTGATTAATTTTTATGATTTACCGAGTGATTAGATGCATGTGTTAGAGTATTGATAAGAAATTTTATAGATTGCATGTTTAATTTTGCCTATTAGGGCTTATTTGCAGAAGTTGCTCTAACAGCCCGATTTAGGGCCTAAACGGAATGATGGTTTTATAACCATGAATTCAAAGTCGAAAAATTTATTTCGATTAAGTTTTAAGGTTTATTTATTGATTAAAATATTGTGTAAAAATATCGTTAAGAAATTTTACTGATAAAGTGCTTAATTGGATTTTTAGGACTAAATTGCAAAAGTTGCAAAATATGTGTTCTAATTCATAAGTACTTGATTGAAATGGGGTTTTAAAGAGGAGGTCCTTAAATGGCAATTAGACCATTATATATTTTTTGGACAAAATTGGGCATGAATAGGACAAAATTTTAAAGAAAGGCCTTAAGGGCATTTTAGTCATTTGGTAATTAAAAGAAATAAAAAGGGAAAATAAAGCCAAAATTGACTCATCTTTTTCATGGAGGCCGAAATTAGCATGGGGGAAGCCATGGCTAGGGTTTTCAATCTTTCGAAGCTCAATAGTAAGTCCGTTCTAGCCCCGTTTTTCAAGTTCTTTACGTCTTTGGAATCCCGGTAACTTGATTAAGCTTATTTTAGCAATAATTTAAGCTAGGGTTCATATTTGGAAAAATACACATAGGTGAAATGTGTTTATTTTGATGTTTTATGGTAGAATATGAAGGCTGAAATTATGTTAAACAACTTTTGGTAAGCAGTTTTAAGCAAAAATCAGTAAAACGGCTTAATCGGTAAAAGGTTTTATTGTTCATAACTATGTGTTAGAGTGAGAATTTGATGTTTCCATAGAAGGTAAAAATGATCAGCATGTCATAAAACATAAGATTAAAGGATGAAGTTTAATTCCCGAGCCTAGGGGCAAAAGTGTAAATATGCAAAAGTTTAGCGTCAAAATTGTAATTTTACAAAAGTTTGATTTAAGGACTGTTTTGAATAGTACATTAATTAAATAAGAAAAATATGATGTTTTAGATCCCGAAAAACGAGATTTGAGCCTAGAATGGGAGAAAAATTGAAAATCGAGAAAGTTGGTAAAATTGCCGTTTTAGTATCGAGGTAAGTTCATATGTATAATAAGCATTAATTTATGCATGTTTCAATGTAAAATTGATATATTTATTATAATTGTCGAGGTGTTGAAAGTAAGTATAATTATGATGATTTAAATGTTCAATATTAATTCGACATGGAAATGAGAAAGTATGTAAGTTTGTATGTAAATAATACATTATCTTTATTACGTTTTTATATTTCAGCATATTTTATGTATTATAGCTGATTTTTGAATCATAATTGACTATTGGAAGAATGGAATAAAGTATTAGAAAGTGAGATACTGTGACAGCCCTAAGTGGTTTTGGGACCATGAAATCGAGTCTTATAAATAATTAAAGGTTATATTCTGTGTTTATGATGTGCGTAAATGCTTGTGTGATAGTTCCATACTTTAATTTGGTCAGTGTATGTGAAATTTATTAGTAGGGACTTATGTGAGACAATTTAGAAATATGCTAGGCAAGTGTTAAAGTGGCCTATTAATATATGTGGGAAAGTGCTTGTCCTTGCATGTCAAATTAGCCAAATTAAAGCATAGTGGCGGCCATGCTATGGTGGAAACATGTCACAAACATGTTATGTTAGTGATGTATATTAGGAAAAATAAAATAAGGAGCATGGTAATAAAATAATGAAAGGGAATATGATGAAAACAAAGAAAAAAAAAGTGTCCATCCTTTTTCATTTCTTTTGGCCAAAAGTTCTAAGGAAGAAGGAAGGAGCTTTTGCTTCATGTGTGGCTTGGAAGAGGATTAGGAGGAGGTTCGGCTATACTTGTATCTAGGATAAGGTATGTTTGATGTTGTGCCATGAGACTCATGCATGTTTTTAGTTGTTAGCTTGAGTTCTAACTAGCCCATGGTTCAAATCTTTGCTATGTCATGGAGATGATATTCGGCTAAGGTGGATTGGTGTTGATGTCATTTTCATGCTAAAAGTGAAGCTTTGTAATGATGCATGTGATGGTGGAT
Organism: Gossypium arboreum; assembly: GCF_025698485.1. Lineage (NCBI taxonomy): Eukaryota > Viridiplantae > Streptophyta > Magnoliopsida > Malvales > Malvaceae > Gossypium > Gossypium arboreum. Next base: position 71,403,011 of record NC_069075.1, read on the forward strand.
TGATGACTCTTGAATCTTCTTTTTAGCATTTTGAGTGAGACATTAAGTTCTTTGTTTAACCATGACCAAAATTGAAATGGTATGGTGTTGTGATGCATTCGGCCATGGTAGGAAGTAGAAGAGAAATGTGGTTGTTGTTCACATTATTTAGATGAGAAATGGTAGTAAGGTGAAGTGCCAATGTTAGTGTTTGATTTACTAGTGTGTATATGTGTATTAGCCGAGTTTTGAATTTGAAACAAAATGGTATGTAGTCAATACAAGTAACCATATTTGTAGGAAGTATTAAGCATATACTCGGCCTCAACCTAGACATGTATATTCGGCCACATGAGATAGGTTGGTGTTGCATGTGTTCGGTTAGAGGCAAGCATATTGATGCTTTTATCTTGGCTTAGATAATCGGCTAAAAGAGAGTGTGGGCTAAAATGTTGAGTTTGGTTCATGATTTCCATATATATATGTGACTTTAATGCCTAATGTATATATGGGCTAAGTACCTTGAGGTTCTCTTTTGATGTTCAAATGAATTGTGTTAAATTGCTTAATGTGATTAAAAATGCCATGACCATTGTGTATTTGAGCTAAAAGGTGGCCATATGACCTATCAAGCTCCTTGTCATATTCGGCCATAAGCTAGCATAATGAGACTTTAATAAGTTAAATTTGTTTGAATTAGCTCAAGAGCTTAGAGGACCACAGTTGGATAAGAGAAAGGAAAAAGTTATCGAATAGCCGCCGAAAACGTTCGACCACATCCGAGGTAAGTTTTCGAGTAATGGAACATAGATTATGATTTGATTAGATCATGTTTTAAGCAAATCAAAATCATGCTCTTTGTATGTGGCTATTGAGCCGAAAATGATTATGCTCGATAAACGACTTGTGATTGAATCCTAGTTATGAAAATGAAATATAGATGTGTCATGATTTATTGATATGTGTATGGATATTCAGATGATAATTCCGGGCTAAGTCCCGAAGGCATTTGTGCGAGTTACTAATTCCGGGCTAAGTCCCGAAGGCATTTGTGCGAGTTACTAATTCCGGGCTAAGTCCCGAAGGCATTTGTGCGAGTTACCAAATCCGGGCTAAATCCCGAAGGCATTGGTGCGAGTTACTATAACCGGGCTATGTCTCGAAGGCATTTGAGCGAGTAGCTATATCCGGTTAAATTCCGAAGGTACGTGATTTGGGAATGAGTGATCTTGCTGTAATAATTTCAATTAATACGCTCGTAAAATCCCAACAATGAGGTATGTTTCGTATGTGCATTGGAATAGTTGATTTCTTTCGAATATTATTCGCTCAGTCGAGTAATGAGCTTCCGGTCTTTGACTAAGATGATCCCTTATGTATGAATATAGGGGTTGGAATGTGAAGTAGGAATGATTTGAGAATATGTATATATGGAATTATCCGTTTAGTTATATGAATGCCATACTTCAATTGTGCTTAATTTCATTGCTCAAAACTTACTAAGCATTAAATGCTTACTCCGTTCTATGAATTTCTGTTTTATAGATTTTGGTTCGTCAGCTATCGGACTCGGGATTATTGAAGTCGAAGTCTCCCACACTATCAAAGCCCCTTTTGGTACACTTTTGGTTGAACTTTGAAATGGCATGTATAGGACTACCCTTTTTGTTATTGGTCATGGACCCTTTGGTTTTGTATAAATTTGGATGGCCATGCGAAAATGGCTTATATACACTTTGAGCTTAATATTATAATCGTCTTGTATGATGTTCTGTAACACCCCGTACCCGATACCGTTGCCGGAGTCGAACGCGAGGTGCTAACAGACTTGATTACTTTGTTTTCACAGTCCAATTAAAAAAAAAAATTTCCAGACAGGTTGGCTAACTGCGTCACTGTCGCCTTAAAAATCATATCTCGAGTTCAAAAACTCGAAAACTGATTCTGTAAATTTTCCCTGAAATTAGACTCATATATCCATCTGTGTATTTATTTCTAGAATTTTTGGTTGGGCCAATTGGTACAGTTTATTACTTAAAGTCTCCCCTGATTCTGGGTTTGACTACTCTGACCTTCATGTATTACGACTTGGATATCTCCCTGTACAGAGCTTCAATACTCATTCTGTTTGTTTCTAATGAAACTAGACTCAAAGGGGAATCTATAAATATAAGACATGACTTCTAATTGTCTCTGGATAATTTATGGTAAATTTTCAAAGTCGAAACAGGGGATCCAGAAACCGTTCTGGCCCTGTTTCACGAGAACTTTAATGTCTCTTAATATACTGTTCATATGATCGTTTCGTTACTTTCATATGAAAATAGATTCATCAAGGTTCGACTACATAATTTATTCACTATTTAATTCCATTTCTACAAATTTTAGTGATTTTTCAAATCCACACCACTGCTGCTGTCGGCATCTGTTTTCAAGGTAAACTTTACCTATTTCGTGGTTTCCATGGACCAACTAGAGTTTTGTCATACATAGGTCCACATATGATCATATTTAGCCATTCCAATGGCTGATCGTTTGCCCAACACTTCCATTCCAGTCCATAGTCACATCATGAAACCATATATATATACATAAACACAAATGGTCTAATGCCATACTCCACTTCTACGAGCCATTTTCGCATGGCTGTACACACATACATCACAAAAAGTACTTGAAAAACAACAAAGGGTAGTCCTATACATGCCATATCCAGAGTTCAACTAAAAGAGTACCAAAAGGGCTTTGATAGTGTGGATGACTTGACTTGATGATCCCGAATCCGATAGCTAACGAGCAAAATCTATAAAACAGAGAGCCAAAGCAACGGGCTAAGCATTTTAATGCTTAGTAAGTCTCAAGTAATGAAATCAGCTTTGACTAAAGTATTACATTCACATAGCTAAATGAATCACTTTATTAATACACATTCTCATAATCATACTTACTTCACACTTCATCAACATATACACACACAGGTATCAACCTATCTAAGAGCCGAAAGTTCGTTAGTCGATTGAACGAATACTATTTAAAACGAATCAACTTTTCCGATGCACATGCAAACATACCTTATCGTTTGGGTTTTTCGAGCGTATTAATTAAAATTATTATAGCACAAATCGCTCACCTTCAAACCCAAGTTTCTTCGAGATTTAGCCGGATATAACCACACGCCCAATTGCCTTCGGGTCTTAACCCGGACATAGCAACTCGCACAAATGCCTTCGGGTCTTAGCCCGGATATAACAACTCACACAAATGCCTTCGGTTCTTAGCCCGGATATAACAACTCACACAAATGCCTTCGGGTCTTAGCCCGGATATAACAACTCGCACAAATGCCTTCGGGTCTTAGCCCGGATATAACAACTCGCACAAATGCCTTCGGGGCTTAGCCCGGATATCATTCAAATGCTCATGCACACATATATCAATATTCATGACACATCCATATTTCATTTCCGTTACTAAGGCTCAAACACAAATCATTTATCAAACCTTTCCAATTTCGGCTCAATAGCCACACACAAAGAGCATGATTTCAATTGGCTTTATAACATAGGCTCTATGCACATTCGGCTATCCGCCATAATATGACAAATCATTTCAATATAAATCAAGTAGGGTCATTACTTGAAGACTTACCTCGGATGTTGTCGAATGATTTCGACGGCTATTCGATCACTTTTTCCTTCCCCTTATCCAACTTTGGTCCTCTAAGCTCTTGAGCTTAATTCAAACAAATAGAGCTTATTTAATAATTTATCAATTTAACAATCCGATTAAATACATTCATATTATACAATTAGGCGCGAATAGCTTTATTGACTAGTTATTCAAGCATTATACATGTGCTCTACTCATGCACCACCGAATAATAGGACTAGCTTAATACCTTGCATTTTCGAATTCATAGACATCATTTCGTTCCTCACAACACACATTTTGTCCCTAACCATCATAAGAGCCCAAGGCATCACTTACAATGCCGGATTCCAATTAAGTCTACCATCATAGCATTATCATATTTATGCACTTGGTAAGTTGCGTCTGAACACATTCGGCACTAGGTGTCCAAACCAATGTTCCTCAAACATTAAACTCAATTTATAACCCATTCAAAATTCCTTAGCAACAAGCATTTAACAACAATGTACTTAACCAATTCCTTAAGCACACATTCGGCAACATATATATATATGTCAATGACTAAAACACTTAGGCCGATTCTTTCCATTTTGTATCTATGCACCTATTTGATCATTAGTTTAGTTCAAACACCCTTACACCAAGATTCATCCAATTTAACATGAAACACAAACCTAAATCCTCAATAGCTACCATGGCGAAAGTTCTAGTCATCCCAAAATTCAAAATTCTTAGCATGGGCTACCTAGAGGATTTGATGACTAGTTCAAATCTCAAACCATTTAACATACTTATCAAAATATATAACATTACCACCATTTTTCTTTAACCTCTACCATGGCCGAATGTTCATATCACCATCCATTTCAAAGATTTCGGCATGGTTAAGTAAGGGACTTAGAATCTAGCTTAAAACCATGCTAAGATTTTAAAGGACTAGCTTGAGTTTCTTACCTTAATGAAGGCCTACCATGGCCGAATGGCTCCTCCTCTTCCTCTCTTAGAATCGGCCAAGAAGAAAACATGAGAAAGACTCCTTTTCTCTTTTCCTTATTTTATTTACTTATGTTATAAAATATAAGCTACTAACTAATAATTAATACATATTATGTGCATATAAGCCCATCATGGCCGGCCACTACTTATGATATATGGGAAATTTGGCATGCAAACCCCTCATTTTTGCATGCATGATCCACTAGTCATCACACATTTCCCCATCATACTTCCAAAGTTTACTACTAGGTCCTTTCTAGTGAAATTCACATTTATAACTCTAAATCAAAACATCAAAAATGTCACACATGAGTTAACACATATTATAGGCATCAAAATAAATTTTAAATTATTTTTATGCCTCAGTTTTATGGTCCCGAAACCACATTCCGACTAGGGTCATTTTAAGGCTGTCACATGTTCATTAAGAGGTATGGAAATGTTGGGAACGATTAGCCATTGCAATGGTTAATCATGATCATATTTTGTGCTATATATGCTAAAGGGCTAGTTGAATCATGGAAACTATGTAATAGGTAAAGTTTACCCTAAAGGCTGATGCTGGCAGCAGCAGTGATGTGGATGTGAAAAATCACTAAAAATAGTAGGAATGGAATTAAATAGTGAATAAATTATGTAATCGAACCTTGATGAATCTATTTTCATAGGAAAGTAACGGAACAGTCATATGAACAGTACATTATGAGATGTTAAAGTTTTCGTGAAACAGGGCCAGAACAGTTTCTGGATTCCCTGTTCCGACTTTGGAAATTCATTATAAATTAACCAGAGATAATTAGAAGTCATGCCTTATATTTATAGATTCCTTTTTGAGTCTAGTTTCATTAGAAACAAACGGCATCAGTATTGAAGCCCTGTACAGGGAGATATCCAAGTCGTAATGCGCAAAGGTCAGTGTAGTCGAACCCTGAAACAGGGGGGACTTTAACTAATAAAATGTACTAATTGGCTCGACCAAAAATTCTAGAAAAAAATTTGTAGATGAACATATGAGTATAGTTTCAGGAAAAATTTACGAAACTGGTTTTCAAGTTTTGAAACTCAAGATATGATTTTTAAGGCGACAGTGATGCAGTAACCAGCTTGTCTGGAAAATTTTCAAATGGATTGTGAAAATAAATGTATTATGTCTGTTAGCACCTCGTGTTCGACTCCGGCAACGGTCTCGGGTATGGGGTGTTACAATTAAATTGGTATCAGAGCTACGGTTTAGTCGATTCTAGGACTACCGTACTACGTTTGGGTCTAGCTATACATGCCATTTTGTGATTATTTGATAGTGTGGTGATTTCTGACAATTGCAAATGTGTGTATTTATAGTAATGGATCCCGATCCCGACTGAGCGGTAGCTGATGATCTTGAGAGTGTAGCGCATGCTCCCGCACAAGGGACAGCTCCTGCGGACTCTCAACCTATTGCTAGTAATCCGAATGATGAAGCTAGACAAGCTTTCTATAGTGTGATGAATGATTGGTTCAACCAATACATTCGAACTAATACGGCTGTTCCACAACCTCCATTCCCGAATAATGCCACCCCTGCACCTACAATACCTCCGTGAATCGACCAAATAAGGTCAAATAAGCCCCAGATTGATGAAATCAAAACACGGGCTATGAATTTAAAGCTACGGACAGCGACGATGCCGAGCAAGCTGAATTTTGGTTGGACAACACTATCCGCACTCGATGAGCTATCTTGCACACCCGATGAGTGCCTAAAGTGTACTATCTCCTTGCTACGTGATTACGCCTACTATTGGTGGAATACGTTGACTTCATTGTGCCCAGAGAGCAAGTAACTTGGGAGTTCTTCCAAACTAAGTTTGAAAGAAGTATATCGATCGAGATTCATCGACCAAAAACGAAAGGAATTTCTTGAACTCAAACAAGGTTCCATGTCGGTTACCGACTATGAACGAAAATTTGTGAGGCTTAGCCGGTATGCGCGAGAATGCATTTCTTCAGAAGCTGTGATGTGCAAACGTTTCGAAGATGGACTGAATGATGATATAAAGTTGTATGTTGGCATTTTAGAAATCCGAGAATTTGTGGTACTCGTCGAGCGAGCTTGCAAAGCTGAGGAGCTCAGTATGGAGAAAAGAAAAGCTGATATGGGAGCAAAGGAGTTTCATAAGAGGTCTTCGGGGTGGCCCTTTCAACAGTCATCGAAGAAATTTAGAGATGATTTAGGCCGATCTAGAAGCACTTCGGGCTTTTCTAGACGAGATCGCGATCGACCCCCTGTGAGTGCACGAGTCACTTCGGTCGCTAGTGTTGGAACTGATCATCGAGATAGAGCGGAGTGCCAGTATTGTGGGAAATGGCATTCGGGGAGTTGTAGATTCCATGACTGCTCCTGTTACAAGTGCGGGTCAGTTGACCACTTTATTAAAGATTGCCCGAGGTTGTCTGAACAGAATGTAAATCAGAGTGAGAAACCGGGTGCTACCACTGTTCGAGGTAGACCATCTAGAAATACGGGCAATGCTAGTGGTGGTCAGAGAGGATCTAGAGATGCAACGACCAGATCTGAGGCTCGTGCTCCTTCTAGGGCCTATGCTATACGCGCACACGAGGATGCTTCCTCGCCAGATGTTATTACCGGTACTTTTACTCTCTTTGATACTAATGTGATTGCTTTGATTGACCCTGGTTCTACTCATTCTTATATATGTGAAACCTTAGCATCCAGTAAGACTTTACCTATTGAGTCTACTGAGTTCGTAATTCGGGTGTCAAATCCCTTGGGTCGTTACGTGCTTGTCGACAAAGTGTGTAAGAAATGTCCCCTAGTAATTCGAGGTTCCTATTTTCCGGCGGACTTGATGCTTTTTCCGTTTGATGAATTTGATGTTATTCTTGGTTTGGATTGGTTGACCGTGCATGATGTGGTTGTGAATTGCAAAAGCAAGACTATTGATTTGAGGTGCACAAATAACGAGATAATCCGAGTTGAGTCTACGGACTTAAAAGGGTTGCCAGCTGTAATATCCTCAATGTTGGCTCAGAAATATGTAAGAAAGGGGTGCGAAGCATACCTTGCGTATGTACTTGATGACAAAGAGTTAGAAAAGAAACCCGAATCTGTGCCGGTGGTTTGCAAATACCCGAATGTTTTTCCCGAAGAATTACCGGGTTTACCACCTGTTCGGGAGGTAGAGTTTGGCATCGAGCTTGTACCTGGGACTACGCCGATTTCGATAGCTCCGTATCGTATGGCACCAACCGAGTTAAAAGAGTTGAAAGCTCAGTTGCAAGAATTGACGGATAGAGGTTTCGCTCGACCAAGTTTCTCACCTTGGGGTGCACCAGTATTGTTTGTGAAAAAGAAGGACGGAACCATGAGGTTGTGCATCGACTATCGTCAGCTGAATAGAGTGACAATAAAGAATAAATATCCGTTTGCCGCATATTGACGATTTGTTTGATCAACTAAAGGGAGCCTCAGTGTTTTCAAAGATAGATTTGAGATCGGGTTATTACCAGTTGCAAATTCGAGATTCGGATATACCCAAAGCGCTTTCGAATGAGATACGATCCTACGAGTTCTTAGTGATGCCGTTTGGGCTCACTAATGCCCCTGCGGTATTTATGGATTTGATGAATCGGATCTTCAGATAGTATTTGGACCGGTTCATAGTTGTGTTCATTGATGACATCTTGGTCTATTCAAGAGATGAGACCGAACATGATGAGCACCTGAGATTAGTGTTGCGAATTTTACGGGATAAGCAGCTATATGCTAAGTTCAATAAGTGTGAGTTCTGGTTAAGAGAGGTTAGCTTCCTGGGTCATGTGGTATCCGCATCGGGTATTCGAGTTGATCCGAGCAAAATTTCAGCCATACTCAACTGGAAGCCTCCGAGAAATATTACTGAGGTTCAGAGCTTTTTGGGACTTGCCGGTTACTACCGACGGCTTGTAAAAGGTTTCTCGATGATAGCCACACCGATGACGAAACTACTTCAGAAAGATGTTAAGTTCGAATGGACGGAAAAATGTCAGAAAAGTTTTGATCAACTGAAAACTTATTTGACTGAAGCTCTAATTCTAGTGCAGCCCGAATCAGGCAAGGAGTTCGTCATTTATAGTGATGCATCCCTACTTGGGTTGGGTTGCGTATTGATGCAAGAAGGTCGAGTTGTGGCCTATGCGTTGAGACAATTAAAGCCACATGAGAAAAATTATCCGACCCGTGATCTTGAACTAGCTGCCATTGTGTTCACATTGAAAATATGGCGACATTACTTATTTGGTGAGAAGTGCCATGTATACTCGGATCACAAAAGTCTCAAATATTTGATGACTCAAAGAGACTTGAATCTGAGACAAAGGCATTGGCTTGAGTTGTTGAAAGATTATGAGCTTGTCATTGATTATCACCCGGGAAAGGCTAATGTGGTTGCGGACACCTTAAGCTGGAAATCACTGTTTGCTTTACGAGCGATGAATGTACACTTGTCTATTCTACCCGACAATGTGTTAGTAGTTGAATTAAAGGCCAAACCATTATTGATTCATCAAATTCGTGAAGCTCAGAAAGTCGATGATGAATTGGTTGCAAAACGGACTGAATGTGTTCCAAATATGGAATCAGAGTTTCAAATCGATGATGACAATTGTTTGAGGTTCAAAGGTCGTTTGTGTGTTCCAAGAAATTCAGAACTCATTTCGATGATTTTGAACGAAGCTCATTGTAGCCGAATGTCAATTCACCCGGGGAGTACGAAAATGTACAACGATCTGAGACGCCAGTTTTGGTGGCATGGTATGAAATGAGACATTTCCGATTTTGTTTCGAAGTGCTTAGTATGTCAGCAAGTGAAGGCGGAACATCAAGTACCTACAAGTTTACTTCAGCCAATCATGATACCTGAATGGAAATGGGATCGAGTCACGATGGATTTTGTATTTGGGTTGCCATTGTCGACAAGTAAGAAAGATGCGATTTGGGTTGTTGTTGATAGACTGACTAAGTCGGCTCATTTTATCACCGTACGTACGAATTTTTCATTGGATAAACTAGCTGAATTGTATGTTTCTCAGATTGTGAGATTACACGGGGTACCGATTTCTATTGTGTCGGATAGAGATCCGAGATTCACCTCGCGATTTTGGAAGAAATTGCAAGAAGCTTTGGGTACCAAGATGCATTTTAGCACCGCTTTTCATCCACAAACCGATGGTCAATCCGAACGGATAATTCAGATACTTGAGGATATGTTGAGATGTTGCATCCTCAAGTTTAGTGGTTCATGGGAGCGGTATTTACCTTTGATTGAATTCGCTTACAACAATAGTTTTCAATCAAGTATTAAGATGGCACCTTACGAGGCTTTGTACGGACGTAAATGCCGTACACCATTGTTTTGGACCGAGCTCGGTGAAAGTAAAATTTTCGGAGTTGATTTGATTAAAGATGCTGAACGGAAAGTAAAAGTAATCCGTGAAAGTCTGAAGGTAGCCACAGATCGCCAGAAGTCGTACGCGGATTTGAAACGAAAAGACATTGAGTATCAAGTGGGAGACAAAGTGTTTCTTAAGGTTTCACCTTGGAAAAAGATACTCAGATTTGGCCGTAAGGGCAAATTGAGTCCGAGATTCATTGGGCCGTATGAAATATCTGAACGAGTTGGTCCAGTTGCGTATAGATTGATTTTGCCCCCTGAACTTGAAAAGATTCACGACGTCTTTCATGTTTTGATGCTTCGACGTTATAGATCTGATCCATCGCACATAATTTATCCATCAGAGGTTGAAATTCAACCTGATATGAGTTATGAAGAAGAACCGATTCGTATCCTGGCTCGTGAAGTGAAAGAGTTACGAAACAAAAGGGTTCCGTTAGTGAAAGTGTTATGGCTCAAACACGGGATCGAAGAAACTACTTGGGAAACCGAGAATGCCATGAAAGAACGATACCCAAACCTATTTACCGGTAAGATTTTCGGGGACGAAAATTTCTTAAGTGGGGGAGAGTTGTGACAGCCCTAAATTGACCCTAGTCGGAAAGTGGTTTCGGGACCACGAAATCGAGTCTTATAAATAATTAAAGGTTATATTCTGTGTTTATGATGTGCGTAAATGCTTGTGTGATAGTTCCATACTTTAATTTGGTCAGTGTATGTGAAATTTATTAGTAGGGACTTATGTGAGACAATTTAGAAATATGCTAGGCAAGTGTTAAAGTGGCCTATTAATATATGTGGGAAAGTGCTTGTCCTTGCATGTCAAATTAGCCAAATTAAAGCATAGTGGCCGGCCATGCTATGGGTGGAAACATGTCACAAACATGTTATGTTAGTGAAGTATGTTAGGAAAAATAAAATAAGGAGCATGGTAATAAAATAATGAAAGGGAATATGATGAAAACAAAGAAAAAAAAAGTGTCCATCCTTTTTCATTTCTTTTGGCCGAAAGTTCTAAGGAAGAAGGAAGGAGCTCTTGCTTCATGTTTAGCTTGGAAGAGGATTAGGAGGAGGTTCGGCTATACTTGTATCTAGGATAAGGTATGTTTGATGTTGTGCCATGAGACTCATGCATGTTTTTAGTTGTTAGCTTGAGTTCTAACTAGCCCATGGTTCAAATCTTTGCTATATCATGGAGATGATATTCGGCTAAGGTGGATTGGTGTTGATGTCATTTTCATGCTAAAAGTGAAGCTTTGTAATGATGCATGTGATGGTGGATTGATGACTCTTGAATCTTCTTTTTAGCATTTTTGAGTGAGACACTAAGTTCTTTGTTTAACCATGACCAAAATTGAAATGGTATGGTGTTGTGATGCATTCGCCATGGTAGGAAGTAGAAGAGAAATGTGGTTGTTGTTCACGTTATTTAGATGAGAAATGGTAGTAAGGTGAAGTGCCAATGTTAGTGTTTGATTTACTAGTGTGTATATGTGTATTAGCCGAGTTTTGAATTTGAAACAAAATGGTATGTAGTCAATACAAGTAACCATATTTGTAGGAAGTATTAAGCATATACTCGGCCTCAACCTAGGCATGTATATTCGGCCACATGAGATAGGTTGGTGTTGCATGTGTTTGGTTAGAGGCAAGCATATTGATGCTTTTATCTTGGCTTAGATAATCGGCTAAAAGAGAGTGTGGGCTAAAATGTTGAGTTTGATTCATGATTTCCATATATATATGTGACTTTAATGCCTAATGTATATATGGGCTAAGTACCTTGAGGTTCTCTTTTGATGTTTAAATGAATTGTGTTAAATTGCTTAATGTGATTAAAAATGCGCATGACCATTGTGTATTTGAGCGAAAAGGTGGCCATATGACCTATCAAACTCCTTGTCATATTCGGCCATAAGGTAGCATAATGAGACTTTAATAAGTTAAATTTGTTTGAATTAGCTCAAGAGCTTAGAGGACCACAGTTGGATAAGGGAAAGGAAAAGTTATCGAATAGCACGAAAACGTTCGACCACATCCGAGGTAAGTTTTGAGTAATGGAACTTAGATTATGATTTGATTAGATCATGTTTTAAGCAAATCAAAATCATGCTCTTTGTATGTGGCTATTGAGCCAAAAATGATTATGCTCGATAAGCGACTTGTGATTGAATCCTAGTTATGAAAATGAAATATAGATGTGTCATGATTTATTGATATGTGTATGGATATTCGGATGATAATTCCGGGCTAAGTCCCGAAGGCATTTGTGCGAGTTACTAATTCCGAGCTAAGTCCCGAAGGCATTTGTGCGAGTTACTAATTCCGGGCTAAGTCCCGAAGGCATTTGTGCGAGTTACCAAATCCGGGCTAAGTCCCGAAGGCATTGGTGCGAGTTACTATAACCGGGCTATGTCCCGAAGGCATTTGAGCGAGTAGCTATATCCAGTTAAATTCCGAAGGTACGTGATTTGGGAATGAGCGATCTTGCTGTAATAATTTCAATTAATACGCTCGTAAAATCCCAACAATGAGGTATGTTTCTTATGTGCATTGGAATAGTTGATTTCTTTCGAATATTATTCGCTCAGTTGAGTTATGAGCTTCCGGTCTTTGACTAAGATGATCCCTTATGTATGAATATAGGGGTTGGAATGTGAAGTAGGAATGATTTGAGAATATGTATATATGGAATTATCCGTTTAGTTATATGAATGCCATACTTCAATTGTGCTTAATTTCATTGCTCAAAACTTACTAAGCATTAAATGCTTACTCCGTTCTATGAATTTCTTTTTATAGATTTTGGTTAAATCACTATCGGACTCGGGATTATTGAAGTCGAAGTCTCCCACACTATCAAGGCCCCTTTTGGTACACTTTTGGTTGAACTTTAAAATGGCATGTATAGGACTACCCTTTTTGTTATTGGTCATGGACCCTTTGGTTTTGTATAAATTTGGATGGCCATGCGAAAATGGCTTATATACACTTTGAGCTTAATATTATAATCGTCTTGTATGATGTTCATTAAGAGGTATGGAAATGTTGGGAACGATTAGCCATTGGAATGGTTAATCATGATCATATTTTGTGCTATATATGCTAAAGGGCTAGTTGAATCATGGAAACTATGTAATAGGTAAAGTTTACCCTAAAGGCTGATGCTGGCAGCAGCAGTGATGTGGATGTGAAAAATCACTAAAAATAGTAGGAATGGAATTAAATAGTGAATAAATTATGTAATCGAACCTTGATGAATCTATTTTCATAGGAAAGTAACGGAACGGTCATATGAACAGTACATTATGAGATGTTGAAGTTTTTGTGAAACAGGGCCAGAACAGTTTCTGGATTCCCTGTTCCGACTTTGGAAATTCATTATAAATTAACCAGAGATAATTAGAAGTCATGCCTTATATGTATAGATTCCTTGTTGAGTTTACTTTCATTAGAAACAAACGGAATCAGTATTTAAGCCCTGTACAGGGAGATATCCAAGTCGTAATGCGCAAAGGTCAGTGTAGTCGAAACCTGAAACAGGGGGGAATTTAACTAATAAACTGTACTAATTGGCTGGACCAAAAATTCTAGAAAAAAATTTGTAGATGAAAATATGAGTCTAGTTTCAGGAAAAATTTATGAAACTGGTTTTAGAGTTTTGAAACTCAAGATATGATTTTTAAGGCGACAGTGACGCAGTAACCAGCTTGTCTGGAAAATTTTCAAATGGATTGTGAAAATAAATGTATTATGTCTGTTAGCACCTTGTGTTCGACTCCGGCAACGGTCTCGGGTACGGGGTGTTACAGATACTTCCCGTTTGAACCTTCGGAATTGAAAGATACAGATGGGATGTAGCTAGGTCACATGTGTAATATGGGATGTATACCATGTGTACAAGAGAGCTATAAGACATTATGAGGTAGCTAGGTCGCATGAGTAATACTATGTGTACACCATGTAGACAAGAGAGCTATGGGATATGATACGAACCGCCTCGGGGAGAGTCGAGTCGTATGCTGAGTTGCCCGATCGTCTACGAGAAAGTATCGTTCAATTTGCTTTTGGAATGAAGTTGATAGGAAAATAGGACGGAAGCTATGTATAATGGTTTAATGATGGATATGGAAGAAAGGGTTCTTAAAAGCAAGCACGAACCAATATTAGAAAATATCGACCCAAATGCTTATAGGCTTTCAAGGTGGAGGATAAAAGTGAAAAACTTCAACCCACTACTTAGCAAAGTAGGAACCTCGATATAAGGGTGAACGCCACACTCGGTTGAGTGATAAGTTCAAAAGAAGAATAAGGTTAACACCAACTAAGAACTAGATAGGCCAACAAGTCTTCAACGAAATATGGGAGAAAGATCCTCTCCAAATAGTTTCATTAACAAAGAAACAATAAAACAAAGTTCAAAAAAACCTCTATACAAATGAAAGAAAACAACTATTTATAGGCACATAGATGACCATTCAAATTCGGCATCTAGGTGTTCACACAATAATAAAAACGTTCACACTAATGTATTAAAATAGTTCATAAATTCTGCAGATTCATGCACTAGTTGAATGGACACTTTCTTCCCCCTAAGTGTGTGCATGAATGCTTAGTCATAAAGAAAGGCTTCAAGTGACTTGTATGTGCACCAAAGGTTGCATTCATCTCCTTGGGACGTTCATGCACTTGTATGGAACATGTATCTTCATAATTAAACACTTTAATGGCATGTAGGTTCATAAATGGTAGCATGAACCTAGTAAATTCGTTCTCCCCTTTGTGCATGCACTTAATTCAACCAATGTGTTGAATTATTGAGTTAATTCCTTCCTTTCTATGTTATTGAACCCATCCATGCATGTGTAGTAGCTTATAGGTCAATTCAAAGTGTGAACATGTTCAAGGAGCTATGCACTTAAGCCATTCATGCATTCTATCATCCCATGCATTTGATCCATTCATGGACTAGCCTTTAATGTCCATACATGCATTCGACACATGCATGAATTTGTAGAAACCTTGCATCTAGCCGTACATGCACCAGCATTTAATACTTCTTCATTCATGAGTGTGGAATGCCCAAAAGAGATGTTTCTTCATCCATACATTATGTTGTCCTTGATATTGTATCTAAAAAAAAAAAATCAAATTATGAGGAATCATGTGAACACATTAATGTCATGCATTAAATCGGCTAAAATGTGAACATAATTAAAATATGTAATAACTATGACATATTAAAACAAATATTAATATAAGTCAAGTTTGATGCTTAAATAATTATGTTCAGATTTTATTTAATGCATTAAAGTCTAAAACCGGGTTTGAGCTAAAATGAGCTAAGCTTTAGCCCTTAAGCTAAAGTTGAGCTGAGATTATACTCCTAAGCTGAAGTTGAGCTAAGGTTTAGCTCGTGAGCTGAATATAAGCTAGGAGTGAGCTCGGTTTAGCTCAGATAAGTTGGATTGAGCTCGAATAAGCTGGATTTGAGCTGGACGGAGCTCGTGGAGCTGGAAACGAGCTGGGATCAGCTTGCCAACATGTCAATGCTCGGCTTGATAGACTTGTTCGATAAAGTTCGCGAGGCGTGCTCGTATCAAACCCCCTCTTTTAGGCGACTTGTCCTCAAGTCGAGCTGTTTGTCCATGGGAGAACTTTGACTCGTACATGGTTTTCCTCGATCAAATGGGATGGAATATGTCACACAAACCTGAAAAAGTCTCACCACTTTTGGACAAGAGAAACTCAAAGAAGTTAGAGACACATGATAATCAAAATTCAAGGAAAACGCATTCAACTGATCTTATACCCAGAATCTTAATTGTGTAAAACAGGCATACGTAAATTTATCAAAAAGTCTTGTTAAACCATCTTTACAGACATGTGAACTTAGCTGAATCAAGGGGTAATTAGTCATGAACATTTGTAAAGATTCAAATACGTTAATCCACAACCAAAACTTTTCAATATGTTTATTCAAAAATAACAATTCATGGGAATGTACACGCAAAGTGTACCATGGCCAATTGGAAACTAACTCACTCTTTCACTTATTAACAACATGATTTGTGTAATCACTTTCCAACACAAACAGATCACTACTAGGCCAAAGACAACAATCAATCACAACAAGGTACAAACAATTTCCAAACATCAAACCATCAAAAAGATTTTCAACAACATTCGAATAGAGTAAAGGTATTTGAAAATTTTCGTAAACTTTACCTTGTCGATCTTGAAGAGAAGAAAATTTATGCTCGGTTTTACCTTTTTCAAACAAGATGAATCTTCTCTCTTCAGACAGATAATGTAAAACAAACCTTTTATCTCGATCAACTTGGGTGGGTGATGAAGCACCATGACAGCTCATGCTTTTTAAAGGGTTACATTCACAAAAATGTAAAATGTTAGTTTCAATAGGAGGTATGGACTGAAAAGAAAAAAATAAATCATTGTTGAAATTTGATTCAAGTCCCAAAGCATAAGTGATCTTACCTTCTCAAAATGGAACGAAAATTTCAGATGTGGCCAAACAAGATGATTAGTAAACGAATCAAAATTGAAACCCAAATCATTGAATTTCACCTTATTATCAACAGTTCGAACATCAAGCAAACATAATTTAAATGCAAATGATGCAAAGTGCTTAATGTTTCCATAAAATAAATTCATGTAGCAAATACCAGGCTTGAATACACGAACTTGGTCATTTGATTTAGCAGGCAACATGTTAAATAAGGAAAATATAATCAACTCATCACATGATTCAAATTTCACTCATTCAATTAGACTTGAAAAATTGGCACAACCAAGCATATTCATTTTATCACCAAAGAAACGATGCAACATGTTATCATGCAAGTAAATCAAAGGAAACTTAAACATGCAAATACTCGAACAATCTTGCATCGTAATTTCTACTCGAACAGATAGATCAAAGCATGGAAATCTCGCACAAAATTTCAGAGATTTATCTTGAAGAACAAAGTCAAACAGATCAATTATTTCATGCAAAAATCTTTTAACGCATATATCGAGCAAAGAAGTTGTGATCATGCGACCTTTCAGAAATTCAAATCCATCACAAATCATTTGAATAGGCACGTTTAAATAGAAAGATGAATTCAAAGAATTTTTATAATCAAACAAATCAAAACGTGAAAAACTGCTATCACACACATTCACAATTTGCACAGGATGAACCAATCCAACAGAATCAACAGAATTGTCGTTATAAAACATGTCATAAGACGGAATCTTCATGACATCTTTTGAAACAACATCGTTAACATTAATATGTGAACAGTAATTAACCAAATCAAAAGATGGAAGATTTTCAAAAATAAGGCCATAAAAATCTATATGAGCAACTTCGTATTCAAACGGCCTCAAATAAATAAATAAGGAATCATTACCTTTCTTACCTTCAATTACAAGTGGGTGGCTGTCATTCGTGAACTTACCTTTTTCAAACAACCTAAAACACCTTTCATTTGGAAGGTAATGTGATGGAATTGGTCGCACAAACTTCTAAGAACCTGAAAAGTTAACTCACAAGAAGATCGAACATGTGGGTTAGTAGAGATAATCCTCCCTTGCTTACTTGTTTTCTCACTTGATTCTTTTTCTTCTGAATCACTTGTTCCTTTTGTTTCAATTTTTTTTTCATCTTCTTTTTCACTCTCAAACTATTTTTCATTCTCTTTTTCAATCTCATTTTCTTTTTCATTTCCTTTTTGTTTTCAAAGTCTTTCTTAAAGGCTTTTTCAAGTTCTCTCAAGATTCGCTCATTTTCTCTCTTACTTGCCTCTTGCCTCTCTTTTCTTTTTATTTCGTTTTCTTTTTCTTCTTTTGCTTTTTCTTTTCTTTTCTTTGTTTTCTCTTTACAAGAATGTACAAAAGAGTCATGAGAATAGAGATCATGTTCGAAAGGCCAAGAACTATTTGCATGTGAAAAACTTTGTGTAGTACACTCATTGAATAATTTTTTTGAAGTTCGGGAAGAGGTATATCTATCTCTTCGAATTTCATTTTGGACGTCTTCTCGAACGGAGTAAAAATCATAGTCGGCTTCTTGACTTCTCGAATTCCTTATGAAAAAGAATCTCGATAGTAATCTCTTGGTCTTGAAGTCGATGTCGAATAGGAATCACAATGGGACTCTTTTCTCAAGTAATAATTGGGTGTATATCTTCGTGGGGTTCTCAACTCTATGTTTTGCCTTGATGAAACTCGTTCTCGTGGATCTCTTTGTTCCAATCGATCTAATCTCTCATGCAACTTATCGAATTTGGACTTCACCATTCTTTTCATTTCTTGTACCAAGTATTGGTATTCCGATTCGGTGAACTCTTCGCGTGACATGATTTTTGTTGCTGAGAAGAAAATGTTAGATCACAAAACAAAATAAAAAAATTAAGTACCTCACCATAAACCTCACAATTTCACTCGGAAAGAAGAAGGAAAAGGTGTCACTCCCGCTCGTGTTTACACTCGTTTGGCTTTTACCTCTACACGAATGATCTCACTGGCTCGTGCCTTTTACCTCTCAATCTTTTCTCTCGCAACTTCGTAGTCGAACTTGCCAAGGCCTTATCGTAGGCTTAGGGGTCGGTTTCAATAGGGTAACAAGGGAGATGCGTATAGGTTTAGGGTTGGCTGAAAGAATAGGGAATTGGGTAAAAAAAAGTTTGGCGTGTATGAGGTTAGAACAGAAGATGGATTGGGACTGAATTACAATAGAACAAGTTTTCACATCAAAATTTTTTATTTTTTTATTTTTTTCGAATTTTTTTTTAAACTTGTATAAATTTTTTTTGTACTATATCAGCAAACTAAATACAATAGGAACACTTTTGTACGCGATTTTTTTCTTCGGCTGCGTAGATTTTTTTCCAGATCCTAGTTACTTGCGTACACTTGGACTAGCTCGGGGATGATTTCGTCACACAAACTTCTCATTTTAGTAGCTCTGATACCAAATGATATGAATTGCCTCGGGGAGAGTCGAGTCATATGCTGAGTTGCCCGATCGTCTACGAGAAAGTATCGTTCAATTTGCTTTTGGAATGAAGTTGATAGGAAAATAGGATGGAAGCTATGTATAATGGTTTAATGATGGATATGGAAGAAAGGGTTCTTAAAAGCAAGCACGAACCAATATTAGAAAATATCGACCCAAATGCTTATAGGCTTTCAAGGTGGAGGATGAAAGTGATAAACCTCGACCCGCTACTTAGCAAAGTAGGAACCTCGGTATAAGGGTGAACGCCACACTCGGTTGAGCGATAAGTTCAAAAAAAGAACAAGGTTGACACCAACTAAGAACTAGATAGGCCAACAAGTCTTTAACGAAATATGGGAGAAAGATCCTTTCCAAATAGTTTCATTAACAAAGAAACAATAAAACAAAGTTCAAAAAAACCTCTATACAAATGAAAGAAAACAAATATTTATAGGCACATAGATGACCATTCAAATTTGGCATCTAGGTGTTCACACAATAATAAAAACGTTCACACTAATGTATTAAAATAGTTCATAAATTCGGCAGATTCATGCACTAGTTGAATGGACACTTTCTTCCCCCTAAGTGTGTGCATGAATGCTTAGTCATAAAGAAAGGCTTCAAGTGACTTGTATGTGCACCAAAGGTTGCATTCATCTCCTTGGGACGTTCATGCACTTGTATGGAACATGTATCTTCATAATTAAACACTTTAATGGCATGTAGGTTCATAAATGGCAGCATGAACCTAGTAAATTTGTTCTGTAGCTAAGTCGCATGAGTGATACTATTGTATACCATGTAGACAATAGAGCTACGAGATAAATGTAGCTAGGTTGCATGTGTGGTTCCAGATGAAGGACACCATGTAAACAAGAGAGCTACGAGATAAAGTGGTCACATGGGTGGTACTAAGTGTTCACCATGTGTACAAGAGAGCCAAAATTATGTGTACAATCGAGCTAGGTCACATGAGTGGTGCTAAGTGAAGGCCACTATGTGTACAAGAGAGCTTCGATTTTAATGGTGGGCTGTGTGCAATACCATCGCGTATATGTTATTATTCTGAAGTGTTCAACTGGGAAATTGATTAAATGAAATTGTGTATGACTTTGTGATGATAAGTGTAAGTATATACGTGTGTAACTTATTAGCAATATGCTCGATATGTGATTGGAAATTGGAAAGATTGTTATGGGTAAGTGATGAATACAATTGAAGTGTGAAAGATCAAAATTGATAATAAAACTATTCTGGATAGTTGCAGTGACGAGAATATAAAAATTTACCAAAAATAGTAGAAATTGAATCAGAGACTGAATGAGATATCAAATTAAAGGTTAATGAGTCTATTTTTATATAACAGAAATAGAGCAAGCAAAGGAATTCTATATTCTGAGATATTTAAGTTTCTATGAGACTGGTTCAGAATGACTACGTGATCCCCTGTTCTAAATTTTAAAAATCATTAAAAATTGTAAAAAAAATAATTATGGGATATAATTTATATTTTTGAAATCCTTAATGAGTCTAGTTTCAAATAAAATAAATGATAACATCATATGAGTTCTGTACAAAGAGAAAATTTATTTGTAGTGAAGAGTAGTCAGGGCAATTGAGCAGTGAAACAGGGGTAACTTCAATGAATAAACTGTACTAATTAGATAGACCAAAAATTTTGAAAATTTTATGGTAAGGCTATACATGAATCTAGTTTCAACAAAAATTAATGGTTTGTAATTTGGAGTTCTGTAGCTCCAGAAATAAATAATTTAGCTGCTAGTACTCTGCTAGACAACTTATTTTGAACCTGTTTATAATTGTAATAGTGAAAGTATGTGTGTTTCTGATGGTAATAATCCGGGAACATATTGTGACTTTGTTTAATGTATGATAATGTATTGTTTATTAATATTTACATATTTGCTTACTAAGCTATAATACTTGCTCCCTTCCTTTCCTTTTTCCTATAGTGTCACAGATGTTAGCTCGAGTTGGAGGTCGCCGGAGGTTAAATTACACTATCAAACTATTGATCGATATATAAAGGTTTTAAAGCATGATATGGGCCTTGTAAGTTTTTTTTTAAGGGAAAGCTTGAATATGTTTGAAAATTTTAAAATTTGATGAAATTTTATGTCTCGATTTTAAATGATTACAAGTACTCAAGTCTGGTAATACCTCGTACCCTGTTCCGGCGTCGAATACGGGTAAGGGGTGTTACAGCTTATGTGAGCAGACCCAGGTTACCTTGTTTTGGGTGTTGGTCTTGAATGTCCTACCAATAGCTGAGGTCCGGCATTAGTTGCAAATACTCGATAGCTTGTGTGAGCATCATCGTGTAGCTAACATTCCGACCAACAGCTTGTGTGAGCAAACTCATTTTACAGCTCATGTGAGCTATGACTATATGTTTAGCACACTTTGTCTGAGCTTTCCCGTGTATCTGGTATTATTCTAAGTAGTTCAATGGGCACGAAAAATGATGAAGCAGTAAAGGTTTTGATTGATTTCACTACGACAATCATAGAAAGGTATGATGTATTGATGATTCAAGTAAGAACATTCATGGTTATGAAAAGTGTGATTTAAGTGATGTTATGTTTATGTCTTATGTGTTATGCAAATGATATGACTTAAGACATGAATCTATATGAATATCCTTGATATGGTGATACATGGAACTTATGTAAGTTAAGATGAGTAACAGATTCAAGTGATACATGTTGAGATTAAATGGCTATTCATGTTAATGTGCTTATGATTTGTATCATGTATGCTAATATGTTTGCTATGAATGATTAGGATTTGGCCAAGTTTTGGTTGGATCATGCCATGTTAATTTATAGGTTAAGCATTGTATTATGTTAGATTTAAAAAAATGCATTGAAATGGTAAGTGACCAAATGGAAAAATGCTTGAGTGCATGAAAGAGTGGTAAGAATCGGAGTATTCAATTTCTTATGAAATGGTTTATTATGTAGTTAATTTTAAAAGAGTCATACTTAAAATGCACTGGTTTGTGGCTATAATTGATGTTTATGCTCATGTCTTGTGTGTTATACAATAAAACGATTGAGAATAGGTATGTAATATCCTGATTTTAGGCCTAGTCGGAATAGCAGTTTCGTGACCACAAAATCCGAGATAGAAATAATTATTTTATGATTATTTTGAGGTCTATGATATGATTGCATGATTGTGTGAAAATTTTGTGAAGAAATTTTATGCATAAAGTGCTTAAATTGAAATTAGGGACTAAATCGAATAATTTGTAAAACTTACATTCTAGAAGTTTCTAGTATGAAATTGTTTTGAAATATTAATTAGGAGGTCTTAAATAGGAATTTTACCAATTTATAAGTCTATGGACAAAATTGGACATGGATGGAATTTTGGAAAGTTTAGTAGTAAGGGCATTTTGGTCATTTAGGGTAAAATGAATTAAAATACAAAATTAAAAGCCAATTTTGCTCATATTCAACCCCATGGCCGAATATAGCAAGGAGAAACCATGGCTAGGGTTTTCAAGCTTCCAAGCTCGATTGTAAGTCCGTTCTAGCCTCGCTTTTAATGATTTTACGTTTTGGAGTCCCTAGCTCGATTAAGCTTATGCTTGCAATAATTAAACCTAGGGTTCATATTTGGAAAAATACCCATAGGTGAAATTTGTGTATTTTGGTGTTTTATGATAGAATATGAGGTTTTAAATTATGTTAGACAACTTGTACAACTCGGTTTTAAGTGAAAACTAGCAAAAAGGGCTTAATAGGTAAAAATACCTAATAGTCATAAGTACATGTTAGAGTGAGAATTTGATGTTTCCATAGAAGGGAAAAATGATCAGCATGTCATAAAACATAAGAAAATAGGCTGAATTTTAATTTACGAGCTTTGGGGCAAAAGTGTAAATATGCAAAAGTTTAGGGGCAAAACTGTAATTTTTCCAAAATATGATTTTGGGTCAATTTGAATAATGTGAGTCCTAATTAGACTATATTTTAAATGATAGATCAAGGAAAACTGAAATTCGGGCTAAAATGGAAAAATACCAAGTTGTGGACGAAATGGTAAAAGAAGTAATTTTCGCATACGAGGTAAGTTCATGTGTAAATAATGTAGCATAGTTGTTATTTTTAAGTTATTGATGTTAATTATATGATATGCTGATTTTTTTATCGTGAAATATTATGCTTTGTGGTTAATGTTGAGTAATATGCAAATTATGTTTACTATTTGATAAATATGAATTGCTACCGAGTATCAGTTCTGATATTCCATGGAAGACGGCAATGTGAGATCGAGGAAAAAAGCCCGTTTGAACCTTAGGAATAGATTAGGATACAAGTGACATGTCACTAGGATGGTTGAGCATCCGAACTCGTTGAGTTGAGTCCGAGTTCACTTATGGATGCAAATGTCCGAACTCGTTGAGTTGAGTCCGAGTTCGTGAGATGTAACTAGGCATCCGAACTCGTTGAGTTGAGTCCGAGTTCACTCATGGATGCGAACGCCCGAGCTCGTTGAGTTGAGTCCGAGTTCACTTATGGGCGGGTTACATGGTAGCTTGGCTACATATGTGGCACTTATGTGCAAACTTTCCATGTATCCGAATTATATTCCGATGTGTTCAACGGGTAAAGTTCTACTCAAATGGAGGAATACTCATGATGAAAGGGACGTATTGGTAAGTGTTGTGAAATGGATACTTTGAATAGGTATGTACTTAACCCTCGGGTTGAAAACTCGATATAACAACAATATGGTAAGATGATAAATGAAAATGTGATATGAATGTCTTGGTGATGATTATGCAAATGATGTTTTATGTTTGCTTATATGGTTATGTTACTTGCTATTTGCATGTGAACTTACTAAGCATTTATGCTTACTCCCTCCTTTTCATTCCTTGTAGTGTTGACAAGCCAGCTCGAAAATCGGAAATGGTCGGAGGCACGCTCACACTATCCGTATACCATCTTGGCATAATGGCTTGTATATTTTGAGTATGGCATGTATAGCATTATAATCATTTTGTGTATAAGGTCTTATGATATGGTTATTGAGTGGTATGGAAATGCTTGGTAATGATTAGCCATTGGAATGGCTAATCATGATCATATTTGGTGTTATGTATGCTAAATTGCTAGCTAATCCATGGAAACCATGAAATAGGTAAAATTTACCATAAAATAGATTCAGACAGCAGTAGTGACGTGAATTTGAAAAATCACTAAAAATAGTAGAAATGAAATTAAATAATGAATAAGTTATAGAATCGAAGCTTGATGAGTCTATTTTCATATGGAAGAAGCGAAATAGGTATATGAGCTATATTTTATGAGATGTTTAAATTTTTGTGAAACAGGGCCAGAGCGATTTCTGGATCCCCTATTCTGACTTTGGAAATTCACCATAAATTTTAAAAAGATAATTAGAAGTCATGCTTTATATGTACAGATTCCTTATTGAGTCTAGTTTTATTAGAGACAAACAGAATAGTCATTGAAGCTCTGTACAAGGAGATATCTGATTCATAATACACAGAGGTCAGAGTAGTTGAACCCTGAAACAGGGGAGACTTTAATAACTAATAAACTGTACTAATTGGCCCAACCAAAAATTCTAGAAAAAAATTAGTAGGTATATATATGAGTCTAGTTTCAGGAAAAATTTACAGAATTGGATTTCGAGTTTCGTAACTCGAGATATGATTTTTAAAGCGACTGTGATGCAGTTAGCCAGCTTGTCTAGAAATTTTAAAATGAATTGTATGAGCTGTTTAATTAATGAATTAAGTCCGTTAACACCTCGTGTTCGACTTCGGCAATGGTCTCGGGTACGAGGCGTTACAAGGTAAATGAAATGGTAAATAAGTAAATGAAATGGATTACCATTTTATGAAAAGGGAGATGCTTATGTAATTCAATGTATGAGACATTATTATGTTATAAATGGAAAATGTTTGGGTTGTTAATGAACCTATTAATTTGTGAGATTATATTTATATAGAATGGTAAATCTTAAAGCATTGAGATAGGTTTATTTATGACATATAAAGTTCATATTTGAAATGAAATGTTATGTTTTAAGTTTATGCGATCTTACTAAGCATTCATTGCTTACGTAGTTGTTTCTCCTTTACTTTTCAGATATCGGAAGCTCGATCAGGTTGGAAGCTTGTCGGAGATCTATCACACTATCCAACAATTATATCGGTAGATATTAATGTAACACCCCTGACCCGTAACCGACATCAGATTAGAGTTACGAGGCATTACCAGGCAGATAGAACATTTCAAACCAATTCAGAATTACAGATATCATATAACATCATTTCATAAGCAATCATCTCCTAAGATGGTCTACGAGACTTAAAATGTACTTTTAAGAGACATTCGGGACTAAACCGAACACATTCATAAAGTTCAGAACTTTTAAAAAAAAAATCAATTCTAAAGAGGTCACACGCCTGTGAGACCAGGCCGTGTGCCCCACACGAGCATCAGACACGCCCATGTGAATCAGCCGTACGAAAACAGAGCTTATATACTGACTTATTCCCACGGCCAACAGACACGTCCGTGCACCACGACCGTGTGATTCTTAGCTAGCTACTGACTTAAGCCCATGGCCAACAAACACACCCGTTTTCTATGGCCGTGTGGCACAATGCAGGCTTGATTTAAGCCAATTTGCCACCCCTTTATGGGTCATTCCTACAAGCCAAATTAAACAACATTCAAACCATACCAAAACTTAACATAAACATACCATTTGATAGCCAACTTTCATTGCATAACCTATATTTACAATTCAAAGCTTAATACATAAACCTTCTAGCCTATACATGCCATACTTTAAAATATTTACACTTCCAAGAGTACCAAAATGAGTTCGATAGTGTGGTGACGATCCTCAATTATCCCTAAGCCTTCAGTAGCCACGATAACTGTAAAATAGGCAGAAATCACACAGAGTAAGCTACAAAGAGCTTAGTAAGCCAAATACAATTGGTCTAACTAATAAAGCATATATATACAATTCACCCATATAGATTCATAACTATTTCATAGAACAATTTATAAACTTAACCATGCTCCTTTGTTTGCATATATGTCATGCTTTATTTTCATACATATTTCACAGAGACAGGGTTTTTCATATTTAGAAATTTAGTACGATGCAAACGTACCTGCATAGGTTATACATTTCATATACTCAATCTCAGATTTCGTACGCTATCATCAGACGGGTCAGAAACGATATAGATGCTCATAAACAAGTACAACATTGACGTCCTAGACGTGGTCTTACATGTAATTCAATATCGATGCCTCTATCCCAGACAGGGTCTTACACGAAATTAGATACGATGCCGATGTTCTAGACATGGTCTTATACGTAAATCTCAATTGAGGTCTGTGTCCCAGACACAGTATTACACGATGTCTGAGACAGATGTCAACTTTTCTTAGAAACATACAGAGCTTTTCAGATATTAACATATTATCATACTTTACTCCAAAGATATTCATCAGGAACTCAAGGCTATCCAATACAGATTACAGTTTATATGTGCAGAATTTATTTCAATTAACACGTAATTGTAATTTGACTTACCCCGGACGGATTTCGGATAAAACGAGTCGACTATTCAACTATTTAGAGTTCCCCCAATCTAAGTCCGATTTTCTTTATTCTTGATCTAATACAATACAAATTCAACCATTCAATCATTCATTTCATTCAATATAATCCATATAAACATATTTAGGGCACTTTGCATTTTAGCCCTTACATTTTCACACTTTGACAATTTAGTCCATTTTTCATAAAATCACAAATATGCAAAATTTCTTTGCAACAAGGGCTAGCCGAATTTTCATGGCTTCTATATAAGCCCAAACAACATTTTTAATTCACAATTTAGTCCTTCAAAACCACATTTTCAAAATTTAACCCAAATAGCTCAATTTCATCAAAACTCAAAGACAAAACTTATGAACCATCTACCAAGCCTTCATAATTCATTCAAAAACATCACAAAACTCATGATATCAAAAATGGCATTTCATGAAATCTTTAATAGAAATAGAAATTCAGACATGGGTTTTGAAGAACACGAAGCAACGATCACAGAAACGTAGAAATTATCAAAAACCGAACAAATTTCATACCTCAATTTAGCTACCAAAGTGTCGAATGTATAAAAGCTTCAAACCCTTCTTTCTTTGGCTGATTTTTGGTTAATATGCATGATAATAAGCCACCTTTTTGTTTTCATTTTATTATAATAAGCATTATAATCACCTTTTACCATTTTGCCCTTAATGATATAACATTAAATTCACCAACTACATGACCATTTTTGTCCACCATTAAAACAAATGGTAAATTTGACATGCAAGAACTTTTATTTTAAAAGCCAAGCCAAATAGGTGCTTTAGCATCTAGCACTCAACTTTTACACTTTACGCGATTTAATCCTTTTTCATAATTAAGCACAGAAACAGACAAATTAAATCACAAAAATTTCACAGATGTAAATTCACATATCACAGGCACAGAAAATAATATTAAAATATTTTTCAAACTCAAATTTTTGGTCCCAAAACCACTATTCTGACTAGGGTCAAAACTAGACTGTTACAATTCTCCCCCTTAAGGATTTTCGTCCCTGAAAATCTTACCGTTAAACAGATTCGGATATTGTTGTCTCATTGAATCTTTAGGCTCCCACGTAGACTCTTCAGCACCGTGACGATGCCACATCACTTTAACTAGAGGAATTTTCTTGTTTCGTAATTCTTTAATCTCGCAAGCTAAAATACAGATCAGTTTTTCTTCGTAAGTCATATCAGATTGAATCTCAATTTTAGAAGGTGATATCACATGGGACGGATCAGATCTGTACCGTCGAAGCATCAATACGTGAAATACATTATGTATCTTTTCCAACTCAGATAGTAGCATCAATCTATAAGCAACCGGCCCAACTCGCTCAATGATTTCATATGGTTTGGTGAATCTCGGACTCAATTTGCCCTTTTTGCCAAATCAGAACAGTTTCTTCCACGGAGATACTTTCAAAAACACTTTATCACCGACCTTAAATTCGATATCTTTTCTTTTCAAATTTGTATATGATTTCTGATGATCAGAGGCAGCTTTTAGACTATCTTGGATTACTTTCACTTTCTGTTATGTTTCTTTTATCAGATCAATACCGTAAATTTTATTCTCACTGAGCTCAGACCAGTATAATAGAGTTTTACACTTTCTACCATATAAGGCTTCGTACGGTGCCATTTTAATGCTCGATTGAAAACTGTTATTATAAGCGAATTCAATCAAAGGTAGATATTGTTCCCACACACCTTCAAACTCGAGAATGCAACATCTCAACATATCCTCGAGTATCTGAATAATCCGTTCTGATTGACCATCTGTTTGCGGATGAAAAGCAGTGCTAAAATGCAATTTAGTACCCAGAGCATCTTGCAATTTCTTCCAGAATCGCGATGTAAATCTCGTGTCTCTGTCAGACACTATTGACAATGGCACACCCTGCAATCTCACAATATTAGAAATATACAACTCAACAACTTATCAAGCGAATAATCAAACCGAATCGGAATAAAATGATCTGATTTCGTCAAATGATCAACTACAACCCAAATTGCTTCTTTCTTTTTTGGAGACAGAGGCAAACCCGAAACAAAATCCATGGTCACTCGATCCCATTTCCATTCCAGAATCATAATCAGTTATAATAACCCAGATGGCACCTAATGCTCAAGTTAAACTTGCTAACAAATTAAACATCTCAAGATAAAGTCAGATATATCTCATTTCATTCCTGGCCACCAATGTAGTTGTTTCAAATCGTTATACATTTTCGTACTTCCCAAATGTACAGAAAATCTACTACTATGAGCTTCATTCAAAATCATTTGAATCAAACCTAGATTTCTTGGAACACAAAGTCTATTTCTGAACCTCAAACAGTCATCATCATCTATTCAAAATTCAGAATCAGAATTAGAATTACACTGAGTTCTTTTAGCCATAATCTCATTATCAATCTTCTAAGCTTCGATAATCTATTGTAAAAACAAAGGTCTCGCTTTTAATTCAGCTAAAACTGAACCATCATTAGATAGAACTAAATGAGCATTCATTACAAATAACGATTTTTGACTCAAAGCATTAGCAACCACATTTGCTTTTCCCGAGTGATAATCAATCACAAGTTCGTAGTCTTTTAGCAGTTCTAACCATCTTCTCTATCGCAAATTCAAATCTTTTTGCGTCATTATATATTCAGACTTTTATGATCAGAAAACACGTGACATTTTTCACCAAACAGATAGTGACGCCAAATCTTCAAAGCAAATACAATGGCAGCTAACTCAAGGTTGTGTGTTGGATAGTTCTTCTCATGCGGCTTTAATTGTCTCGAAGCATAAGCAACAACTTTTCCTTTTTGCATTAAAATACAACCGAGTCTATTCAATGAAGCACCGCTGTAAACAATAAATTCTTTACTTGACTCAGGTTATACCAATACCGGAGCTTCAGTTAACAGAGCTTTTAACCGATCAAAACTTCTCTGACATTTCTCAAACCATTCAAATTTCACATCTTTCTGAAGCAATTTTGTCAACGGAGTTGCTATCACAAAGAAATCGTTTACAAATCGTCTGTAGTAACCAGCAAGTCCCAGAAAACTGCGAACTTCAGATACATTCCTCGGAGGCTTCCAATCCAGAATAGCTGAAATCTTGCTCGGATCAACTCTAATACCGGAAGCTGATACAATATGACCCAGAAAACGAACTTCTCGCAACCAGAATTCACATTTACTAAACTTTGCATACAACTATTTATCTCGCAGAGTCTGTAGCACTATTTTCAGATGTTCAGCATGCTCAGATTCATCACATGAATAAATCAAAATATCATCAATGAATACAACAACAAATTGATCAAGATACGGTCCAAAAATTCTTTTCATTAAATCCATAAATACAGTAGGTGCATTCGTTAATCCAAAAGGCATAACTAAAAATTCATAATGCCCGTACCTCGTTCTGAAAGTAGTTTTCAGAATGTCAGAGTCCTTTACTTGCAACTGGCAGTAACCCGATCTCAGATCTATCTTAGAAAAAATAGTAGCACCTTTCAACTGATCGAATAAGTCATCAATTCTAGGCAGAGGGTATTTTTTCTTTACAGTCACTTTATTAAGTTGACGATAATCAATACACATTTCCATTGTGCTATCTTTCTTTTTCACAAACAGAACAGGAGCACTCCACGGTGAAAAGCTCGGTCTAGCAAATCCTTGATCGGTCAATTCTTGCAACTAAGATTTCATTTCCTTTAATTTGGTCGGAGCCATTGGAGCTATCGATATCAGAGTAGTACCAGGTACTAATTCAATGCCAAAACTTCTCAAATCGGAGGCAAACCAGGTAGTTCTTCAGGAAACACATTAGAGAATTCACAGACAATAGGCACTCAACTTTCTTTTCATCCACTTTTGAGTCTAACACATAAGCTAAGTAGGCTTCACATCCTTTCTTCACAAATTTCTGTATTTTCATTGCAGATACTATAGCTGGTAGTCCATTCAGATCACTAGACTCAATTCGGATTATTTCATCATTCTTACACCTTAAATCAATGACTTTTCGTTTGCAATTCACAATAGCATCATGCAAAGTTAACCAATCCATTCCCAGAATTATGTCAAATTCATCAAAAGGTAAAAGCATCAGATCAGCAGGAAAACAGATATCTCGTAACATTTACGGGAAATTCTTGCAGACTTTATCAACCAAGACACTTTTGCCTAAGGGGTTCGATACTCTAATTACAAATTCAGTAGACTCTACAGGCAAAGTCTTACTATGCACTAAATTCATACAAATATAAGAATAAGTTGATCCAGGATCTATCAATGCAATCACAGAAGTATCATAGAGAGTAAAAGTACCAGTAATCATGTCTGGAGATGAGGCTTCCTCACGAGCTTGGATAGCATAGGCTCTGGCAGGTGCTCTAGCCTCAGATCTAACAGCAGTATCCCAAGTAGCTCTTTGACCACCACTTGCATTTCTCAAATTTCTGGAAAGTCTACCTCTAGTTGAGGTGTTGCTCGGTCTCAGATTCTATACATTCTCTTGCTCAATAGGTTCAGAACAATCTCTTACAAAATGATCCAAAGATCCACATCGGAAACAGGCTCGTTCATTCAATTTACAATTTCCCGGATATCTTTTACCACAGTGTTTACATTCAGGTCTCTTAGATCGAACATTCCTGACACTTGCAACGGAAGTAGCAGGGACTCTGAAGTTTGAATGCGATCTAGCTCGATCTCGGTTTGAATGTCCCACATTAGCATTTGGACAAATTTGGTCATCTAAAAATTTCTTTGACATAGATTGAAATGATCTACTCGAAGATCTCTTTCTAGCATCTCTAGCATCAGATTCACTTTTCATTTTTCTTTACTTAATTCTTCAGCTTTACATGCTCGCTTAACGAGCATTACCATTTCTTTAATTTCCAAAATCCCAACTAACAGACGGATATCTTCATTTAGTCCATCTTCAAACCATTTGCACATTATTGCTTCATTCGATACACATTCCCAAGCATACTAGCTCAATCTCACAAATTCATGTTTGTATTCAGTAACAGACATACGACCCAGTTTAAGCTTGAGAAACTCTTTACATTTTTGATCAATGAATCTCTGGTTGATAATATTCTTCTGAAATTCAGATTGAAAGAAATCCCAAGTAACTCGTTCACTCGGAACCACATATATTAAAGTTTTCCACCAATGATACGTTGTATCCCTCAGAAGTGAAACGGCTCATTTAACACATTCCTCAAGATTCAGAGACATTTCATCAAACACTGGTATTGTATTGTCTAACCAGAATTCGGCTCTTTCAACATCATCATTCATTGTAGCTCGGAACTCTTCAGCCCCATACTTTCTAATCTTTATCAACCAGTGATCTACTCAACTGTACCAGATTCACTCGTGGCATATCAGGAATTTGAGAAGGATTAACTAGGGGTGGAGGTTGTTGTACAGTCAGATTGGTTCTAATGTATTGGGTGAATCATTCATTCATCATCTGATAGAAGGCTTGCTTAGCCTCACCATCACGACTACTCGTAGTCGGTCTAGAATCAGCTTGCACTGCCCCTTGGCTTTCAACATCGTCAGCTGCAGCTCTATCAGGATCTATTTGCTATATAAAAGTATATTTCAAAGTCAGGAGTCATCACACTATCACAGATTCAGATATATGGCATGTATAGCTAGACTCATATACGCTATGGTAGTTCTAGAACTGACTAAATCATAGCTCTGATACCAATAAAATTGTAACACCCTTAACCCATAATTGACATTGGATTAGGGTTACGAGGCATTACCAGACAGACAAAACATTTCAAACCAATTCAAAATTACAGATATCATATAACATCATTTCATAAGAAATCATCTCCTAAGATGGTCTACGAGACTTAAAATGTAGTTTTAAGAGACATTCGGGACTAAACCGAACACATTCATAAAGTTCAGAACTTTTAAAAAAATTTCAATTCTAAAGAGGTCACACGCCTGTGTGACCAGGCCGTGTGCCCCACACGAGCATCAGACACGCCCATGTGAACTAGCCATGTGAAAACAGAGCTTATTTACTGACTTATTCCCACAGCCAATAGAGACACCTGTGTGCCACGGTCGTGTGATTCTTAGCTAGCTACTGACTTAAGCCCATGGCCAACAAACACGCCCGTGTGCTATGGCCGTGTGGCATAATGCAGGCTTGGTTTAAGCCAATTTGCCACCCCTTTATGGGTCATTCCTACAAGCCAAATTAAACAACATTCAAACCATACCAAAACTTAACACAAACATACCATTTGATAGCCAACTTTCATTGCATAACCTATATTTACAATTCAAAACTTAATACCTTCTAGCCTATACATGCCATACTTTAAAATATTTACACTTTCAAGAGTACCAAAATGAGTTCGATAGTGTGGTGACGATCCTCAACTATCCCTGAGCCTTCAGTAGCTACGATAACTGTAAAATAGGCAGAAATCACACAGAGTAAGCTACAAAGAGCTTAGTAAGCCAAATACAATTGGTCTAACTACTAAAGCATATATACAATTCACCCATATAGATTCATAACCATTTCATAGAATAATTCATAAACTTAACCATGCTCCTTTGTTTGCATATATGTCATGCTTCATTTCCATACATATTTCATAGAGACACAGTGTAACACCCTATAACCCGTATCCGTCGCCAGAATGGGTTATGAAGAATTACTAATCCGAATTTCAACATTAGTACATACACATTTACATAATTTAATTACCAGTTATACTTATAGCCAAACATCATCAAAGACAAAAATTCAACTTATATCGACATTCAAAAGTTTCCATATTCACATGGGATATATACAAAAACATCTCAAAATAACATTCACTTAAGTCTATTCTATACATGCCATACTAGTTCCAAAATATAGCAGTACCAAAAAGACAGATAGTGTGACGAGTTGCTGACTGTAACATCCTGATTTTCGGGTTTATTCGCGATTTTCAATATTTTGTAAAGATTTTTAAAATTTTGTATTTGGATGTGGAATTAGTATTTTGAGTAGGTAAATGGGCTTATAGAAGGCCCATGAGTTGGCCAAAACCCAGTTGAATTTTTGGAATTTTAGACTTAGGAGTTAGGGGTTCTGGCTAAGTGGCCTTAAGTGGAGTGATGGGTAAATTGCATCACAAAAGAGCCTTGGTTAAGTGGCAAGGGTGACGCCACTAGGCTCCTAGAAAAGTGGCGTGTGGAGCTTTGGGAAGGCAAGGGATCGATTCTGTGTTGGCAAATAGATGCATTTATTTTTAGTGCGGGAGGGTAAATGTTGGAGTTCGGTGGATTACGCTAAAGGAGAGTTGGATCGGTTTAAATGCTTGGATTAAGGAGGGATAAGGGAGCGATTTAAGGATTTGGATGAGGCTAGGAGTTGGCGAATTATGGGAATTGAAGAGGGAAAAATCGGCGGGGGCTATGTTGTTAGTATTTCGCACTTAGGGTATTGAGTGGTGCCGTTTTCTTCTTTTAACACCTTAGGGTTGTTTTTCCTCTCTTTTTCCTCTCTAGCGAAACTACCACCTCCCTATTCCTCTTCTTCTATTTTTTCTTTCTTCTTCAAAACTATTCATCATACCTTTATTCATCAATACTTTTGCGAATCCATAAAAGCCGAAATCCTGTGATCATTGCTTGTGCCGATTTCTTCAAAGCCGTGTTCTCCTATGTTCTTTTATTTTATTAATTTGCAATTATCTTTTCTTAATCCTAGATCTCTGACCGCAATTCTACTTCAAGGTTGTAGCCCCACGTTATCATCTTCTTCATCACACAAAAGCCGAAAAACCATAGATTTGGGGGCTTATAGCCGAAACTTCAAGACTTTGGGGAATCGAGTTCTACCGTCGTTTGATAGATAAATCTACACTAGATTGCGTGGAAATCAAGTGGGAGTAAGGGGTAAGTACGTATCATCTCAGATCTGTTCTTATTTTGCAAAGTTAAGAAAAGCCGAAGTCCCTAAAATTAGGGAGGCTGTCGATTTGGGCATATGGCTCTAAGAGTCTTTAACTAATGTTTTATTTCGGTGACTAGAGTCTTCTTAAGCATTGAATCTAAGGAGTGGTTCATTGGAGCAATCGGATTCGGAGCTAACTATCGATTTTGGCAAAAAGGTAAGGTTTCAAAGGTTTTAGGGATATGGTTCGATCATGGATAAGTAAGTTTTGGGGTTTAGTGATTATGGTTTGTAAATAAGAACTGTGCTAATAAATTGTAGGACATCGAAAGGGATCTCGAAGCGATCGTCATGAATCGGTGTGTCTTTAACACCCTTTCTTAGTTCAATTGGCAAAAGCCAAAATGCCAAATTCGGCATTTCATGGTCATGTAAGTATGTGAATGCTCTCAAGTCATAGAGGAATTGTTAGATCCGCACCGCAAGGTGGTAAGCACGTTCAGCGTGATGCTTTAGCGTATTTCAAAAAAGGGGTTTGATGGGCCAAAAGCGGGCCCAATGGGCTTACTGGACCAATATAGGTAAGAGATGGGCTAATTAGCTTCATTAGGTAGACGGTGGAATCAAATTGCATAAAACCGATAAAATTATTGAATTAGCTTGTGCAAGAGCGTGAGATCACGAAATTACCCTAAAGAGCAAAATTACCAAATTACCCTAAAGAGCAAAATTACCGATATACCCCTAGGGTTTTAAATTGGTGAATCGCATGATTGATCAATGTTGTATTTTACATGATATGCTTTTATTAATATCTGTTGCATGGGGTTGGGGTATTAATGGAGGAAGTACTGAAAGTGGTTCATCCACGTACTGGAGGCTTTGCCTCAACTGACTAAAATTTGAGCAGCGTTGCTGCAACTGTGGTGTGTAGGGCTGGGTGGGTTGAGATATTCCCCACATGGTGTGTAGGGCTGGTGCAGGCGCAAGTAGCGGTTGGTGGGTTGAGTAGTCTCCCCAAATGGGCTTGCATTCATTATTTCTGTTGATACTCATGTTACTGAACTGGGCCTATGGGCCACACTGTTATGTAAAAGGGGCTAAGGCCTTGCTCTCAGTATTCTAAAAGGGCTTGACCTCTTGTGTCTTATTATCTGAATAGGGCTTAGGCCCAATGGGCTCGAGCTGAATTGGGCTTTGGATGGGTTTCTGATACACCGAGTTTTCCAAACTCACCCCTTCCTCTTCCCTCCTTGCGGTGAGCCCTAGTTGGTGGACTTGGAGTCAAGGGATTCAGAGTGGCCATGAAGATGGATTGCCAATTTTAAATAAGTTTAGCATTTAATTTGGATTATTTTATTTTATTATGTTTAAAGTTGTAATAAGGCCGCTCTTTTTAATTATTTTTATTTTGGGGATTATTAAACTGGTTAGCACTAGGGTTCGTTTTATAAAAACTACTTGATTTTTAAAAGATCACGATGACGCATAAAGTTTCCATAAAGTAAATGTTTTTCCAAGGAAATAAATATTTTAAACAAACGTTTTCAACTTAAACATTTTCTTAAGACGGACATAATCAAACGATTTTCTCAAAATTATACGAGATGTTAGAGTGTGGCAATGGTGGTGTGCATGTCTAGGATTGGATCCGGAAGAGCTTGGTACTTAAGCGGTCAAGCGGACTCACCTCCTCTTTTTCCGGTTTTCTACCGGTGCATGCTTCTATTCACTTTAACCTACCTTTAAAAGTGTCTTTACAACACCAACTCAAATTTTTCCAAACTAAGTAATACGAAATGTTTTGAACGCATCAATGTGGCGATCGATCCGGTCATAACGTCCGTGCCGGGTTTGGGGTGTTACATTTAGTGGTATCGAGCCAGGTTGCAACAACTCGGTGTGGATCGGTCCAAAATCTTTTCAAAAACTTGGGCCTAAGAAGGGTATTTTTAGAAATGGTAAGTTTTTCGAAGATGTTCAAGTTTTTTTCTATTTGTTAAACGGGGTTAAATCAATAGTTTTAAAATAAAAGTGTTTTCAAATAAAATCTTTTTATTTTCGGTAAACAAAAACATGGTATTTGAAATTTTAAATAGACTGATAAATGAGTGGCACACTGAATCCCCGGCACCAAGTCTGTAAGTATCTTTCTGCTCTATATATATCTTGTCTTTGTCTTCAAATAATACTGTAGATAGTACTGAGCCTTAGAGATAGAGCTATTGATGATGTAGTATTAGGACTACAAGACTGGAACCATAGCTAAATTATGATTGCGCGAAATAACTTTAAAACTTTATCTGTTCATAAGACATTCGGTATTAAACAGTGAAACCAGTAAACTAATGTCATAAAATTTGTAATTTGATAAATCGTTATGAGTACAAGGGCTACTCGAGGAAGAGGCCGTGGTCGAGGCCGAGGTAGCACTCAAGCTGGATCGGCGTCATCTGAACACGTGCCAGCTGGCGGGGTACGTCCACCACCGATTAATGAAAATGGGCCGTATGACCGGGCTGCAGGGGATGACGCTTTGTCTCAGGCCATGTTGAGGGTTTTGGAAAGGGTGGCCGGAGCTAACGTCGGGCCCATGAATAGGGGGTCCATTTCTGAACGACTTCGGGCCAACGGAGCTGAGATTTTTAGGGGCGTATCTGGAGTGGCCCCAAATGTGGTGAGTACTGGTTGGAAGCCACAGAGTGGATCATGGACGACTGGACCGCTTTCGGAGAGCGAAGTTGAAAGGGCAATGTCGTTGCTGCGGGATGAAGCGTATCAGTGGTGGATTACTGTGAGAGAAGGTACCCCAGCTGAGAGGGTAACATGGGAGCTGTTCAAACAGACCTTTAAGGCAAAATATGTTGGAGCTAGCTATGTAGATGCACGCAGAAAGGAGTTCTGAATCTGACTCAGGGAAATAAGACCATTCTTGAATATGAGGTGGAGTTTCTACGATTGAGTCGGTATGCTAATGGCATCGTTTCCACTTGAATATGGCGCAGCAGACGTTTTGAGGATGGCCTTAGAGATGAGTTAAGGGTGCTCATAGCTCATGAGGGAGCGAGATTTATTTGCTGGGTAGAGAAGGCTAAGATAGCCGAGGAAGTGAAGCAAACCGAACGGAGGAATCGTGATAAGGACCGAATCGGTTCGGAGGGATCTTTGGACCACGGTCTTTGAATCGAAATGTTAAGAGAGCTAGGATGGGGAACCGGTTCGAGCGATTCGTAAACACGTAGACCGCAAGCTTGTGGAGATTGCGGCGAGAATGCATTAAGGAGAGTCTTGGAAGCGTTAAGGGCTTGTTTTCGTTGTGGGTCTAAGGAGCATAGGATTAAGGATTGTCCTAGGAGGGCCACTCCACTCAAGTGGCGAACAAGGGGTGAGCGACCAGCTCAACTCATGAGGATGGACCACCGCGCCAAGAGGTCGTGGACAAGGTCGCGGAGGTAATGGCCGTGGGCGTGGGGCACCCGGCGGGTATTGGTAACGCGGATGCTCGTCGGCCGACTTTGGTGTATCTTGCTCGTCGCCATGAGGAGGGTGACGCCTTTTGATGTCATAAGCGATCGTTTTTATCTATGGTGTACCTTATACTACTCGATTGATGTGGGA
Organism: Gossypium arboreum; assembly: GCF_025698485.1. Lineage (NCBI taxonomy): Eukaryota > Viridiplantae > Streptophyta > Magnoliopsida > Malvales > Malvaceae > Gossypium > Gossypium arboreum. The sequence goes on from NC_069075.1 coordinate 71,441,311, forward strand.
TCAACCCATTCGTATGTGGCATATAACATTTACGGGCACTTGGGCGTGCACTTCGAGGAGACTGTATGTGGGGTGTCCGTGATAAGTCCTTTAGGTCATTCGGTTAAGGTAGAGAAACTCTTCAAGGAGGTGCCTCTGGAGATTCAAGGCAAGGTTTTCGTGGGGATTTGATGGAGTTACCGCTTGAAGTATTCGATCGATCCTAGGGATGGATTGGTTGACCAAGCATAAGGCAACTTTGGATTGTGCACTAAGAGGATGGTGTTAAGAATCGTCAATGATGAAGAGGTTATGATCATTGGAGAACGAAGGATTACTTATCCAATGTAGTATCGGCGTTGAGGGTGAGAAACCGATGCGCAAGGGATGCGAGGCATATCGCTTTGGTAAGTCAAGTCAAACCGAGGATCCGATTGTGGAGACCATCGAATCTGTTAGGGAATTCGGATGTTTTCCTAAGAGCTTCTGGATTACCTCCCAATCGGAAGTTGAGTTTGGAATCGATTTGTTACGTGGACAGCTCAGGTCTCTATTGCACCCTATAGGATGGCAAGAAGGAGTTGGTGGAACCAAGGCTCAAATTCAAGAGCTATTAGATAGAGGCTTCATTAGGCCTAGTGTGTCTCCTTGGGGAGCACCGGTCCTGTTTGTAAAGAAGAAGGACGGAACGATGCGCATGTGATCGATTATCGCCATTGAACAAACCGGCGATTAAGAATAAGTATCCACTACCAAGGATTGATGACTGTTCGATCAATTTAGGAGAGCTTCGGTATTCTCCAAAATCGATCTTCGCTTCGGATACCATCACTAAGGGTAAAAGAAGGGATATTCATAAGACAAACATTTGAACTCGATATGGACATTATGAGTTTGTGGTCATGCCGTTTGGGCTAACGAACGCACTGCAGCTTTTATGGATCGATGAATCGAGTATTCCAACCTTACTTGGATCGGTTTGTAGTCGTCTTTATCGGCGATATCTTGGTATACTCAAACGGAGGTGAAGCATGATGAGCATCTCCGTATTGTCTTGCAAGTGTTAAGGGAGAAGGAGCTCTATGCGAAATTTAGCAAGTGTGAATTACGGTTGAAAGAGGTAACCTTCCTAGGGCATGTGGTCTCTGCCGGGGATTAAGGTGGATCCTCGTAAAATTGAAGCTATTCGGAATGGAAGCCACTTAGGTCGATGTCGAAATTCGAGTTTCCTAGGGTTGGCGGTTACTACTGAAGGTTTGTGGAGGGTTTCTCGGTAATGGCGCGCCTTTGACAAAACTCATAAGGAAAGGAGTACCATTTGTGCGGACCGAGAAACAGAAAAAGCTTTTGATCGCTTGAAAAGGTATTGACCAAGCGCCGGTGTTGATTCAACCGTGTGCGGGAAGGACTTCACCGTATATAGCGATGCGTCGCATGTGGGGTTAGGTTGCGTCTTGATGCAAGAAGGCAAGGTGGCGCTTATGCATCACGACGACTTAAGGCTCATGAGGTGAATTACCCTACGCATGATTTGGAGCTAGCGGTGATTTTTGCGTTAAAAATTTGGAGACATTACTTATATGGGGAGAAGTGCATCATATACACGGATCATAAGAGCTTAAAGTATTTGTTGACTCGAAGGAGTTGAACCTTAGGCAACGAAGGTGGGTGGAGTTGCTTAAAGACTATGACTGCTCGATAGAGTACCACCCAGGAAAGGCTAATGTGGTGGCGGATGCATTGAGTCGAAGGGTTGTTACGGATTTGAGAGCCTTGTTCGCATGATTAAGTCTATTCGATGATGGAAGCTTGTTGGCGAAGCGCAAGTAAGGCCTACTTGGACCGAATGAGTTAAGGAAAAACAGTTGAAGGACGATTCATTAGCTCTTCGATTCCAAAAAGTTAAGAGTTGTGAGAACGAGGATTTTGGGTTGAACAGTGAAGGAGTTACGTGTTTTCGTGGAAGGGTTTGTATTCCAAAGGATCTGAATTGAGGCGATTAATTCTAAAAGAGGCTCATGGTGGACTCGTGCCATGCATCTGGAGGGAATAAGTTATACCGAGACTTGCGAGAGGTGTCTTTGGTGGCGGATTAAAACGAGAGGTGACCGAATTTGTTGGGAAATGTCGGCGTGCAAGTGAGTTAAAGGTGAGCACCAACCGCCGTCGGGATTACTACAACCGGTGAAAATTCCACTATGGAAGTGGGAAAGAGTAACAATGGACTTTGTGAGTGGGTTACCTTTGACACCCACCAAGAAAGATTCGGTGTGGGTAGTTGTGGATAGGTTAACAAAATCTGCTCATTTCATACTGTTCGCACCGACTACTCACTACAAAAGTTGGCTAAGCTATATGTGGCGGAGGTAGTGCGAATCGCATGGGGTGCCGTGTCAATAATCTCGATCGAGGCCCTAGGTTTACGTCTCGGTTTTGGCGAAGTTGCAAGAAGTTGGGAACATGATTGGATTTTAGCACCGCTTTTCACCCACGCACGATGGACAATCGGAAAGGGTTATTCGTGTTCGGAAGATATGTTGAGAGGTTGTATCATCGATTTTGTGGAAGTTGGGAGGACTACTTACCATTGGCGGAGTTTGCGTACAATAACGACTATCAAGCAAGTATTCAGATGGCACCATATGAAGCGCTTTATGGCGAAGATGTCGACGCCGACGTGTTGGATAGAGTTGGGTGAACGACGAGTGCTTGGACCGGAATTGGTGGCGGAATCGAAAGCAAGGTTAAGTCGATAAGGGTTCGGTTAAAGGAGGCGTCCGATAGATGAAGTCGTATGCGGATTTGAAGCGCAAAGAGATTGAGTTATTTGTGGGGATATGGTTTTCTTGAAGGTATCCTTGGAAGAAAATTTTGAGATTTGGTAAGAAGGGTAAAATCGAGCCCACGGTTTATTGGGCCTTACCGAGTTGTTAAGCGGGTTGGACCAATGGCTTATCGCCTAGAGTTGCCACGAATCGCATCGTATCCACGACGTTTTCATGTATCCATGTTGAGGCGGTATCGATCCGACCCAACTCATATCATACCGATTCTTTGAAATTGAAGTACAACCAGATTTAACCTTGAAGAGGAACTGTGCAAATACTTGATCGTGACCTCAAGATGTTGAGAAGGAAATCAATTCCACTAGTGAAAGTACTTTGGAGAAACCATGGCAAGGAGGAAGCTACCGGGAGACGAGGAGGCTATGCGAAGAACAATACCCTCAAGCTGTTACGATAAGGTAAAATTTCGAGGTCGAAATTTCTTTAAGGAGGGTAGAGTTGTAACATCCGATTTTCGGGTTTATTCGCGATTTTCAATATTTTGTAAAGATTTTAAAATTTTGTATTTGGATGTGGAATTAGTATTTTGAGTAGGTAAATGGGCTTATAGAAGGCCCATGAGTTGGCCAAAACCAGTTGAATTTTTGGAATTTTAGACTTAGGAGTTAGGGGTTACGCTAAGTGGCCTTAAGTGGAGTGATGGGTAAATTGCATCACAAAAAGAGCCTTGGTTAAGTGGCAAGGGTGACGCCACTAGGCTCCTAGAAAAGTGGCGTGTGGAGCTTTGGGAAGGCAAGGGATCGATTCCTGTGTTGGCAAATAGATGCATTTATTTTTAGTGCGGGAGGGTAAATGTTGGAGTTCGGTGGATTACGCTAAAGGAGAGTTGGATCGGTTTAAATGCTTGGATTAAGGAGGGATAAGGGAGAGATTTAAGGGATTTGGATGAGGCTAGGAGTTGGCGAATTATGGGAATTGAAGAGGAAAAATCGGCGGGGGGCTATGTTGTTAGTATTTGGCACTTAGGGTATTGAGTGGTGCCGTTTTCTTCTGCTTTAACACCTTAGGGTTGTTTTTCCTCTCTTTTTCCTCTCTAGTCAAACTACCACCTCCCTATTCCTCTTCTTCTATTTTTCTTTCTTCTTCTTCAAAACTATTCATCATACCGCTATTCATCAATACTTTTGCGAATCCATAAAAGCGAAATCTCGTGATCATTGCTTGTGCCGATTTCTTCAAAGCCGTGTTCTCCTATGTTCTTTTGTTTTATTAATTTGCAATTATCTTTTCTTAATCCTAGATCTCGACCGCAATTCTACTTCAAGGTTGTAGCCCCACATTATCATCTTCTTCATCACACCAAAGTCAAAAAACCATAGATTTGGGGCTTATAGCCAAACTTCAAGACTTTGGGGAATCGAGTTCTACCATCGTTTGATAGATAAATCTACACTAGATTGCGTGGAAATCAAGTGGGAGTAAGGGTAAGTACGTATCATCTCGGATCTGTTCTTATTTTGCAAAGTTAAGAAAAGCGAAGTCCCTAAAATTAGGGAGGTCATCGATTTGGGCATATGGCTCTAAGAGTCTTTAACGATGTTTTATTTCGGTGACTAGAGTCTTCTTAAGCGTTGAATCTAAGGCGTGGTTCATTGGAGCAATCGGATTCGAGCTAACTATCGATTTTGGCAAAAGGTAAGGTTTCAAAGGTTTTAGGGATATGGTTCGATCATGGATAAGTAAGTTTTGAGGGTTTAGTGATTATGGTTTGTAAATAAGAACTGTGCTAATAAATTGTAGGACATCGAAAGGGATCTCGAAGCGTTAAATCGCGAATCGGTGTGTCAATTTAACACCCTTTCTTAGTTCAATTAAGAAAAGCCGAAATGCCAAATTCGCATTTCATGGTCATGTAAGTATGTGAATGCTCTCAAGTCATAGAGGAATTGTTAGATCTGGCACCGCAATGTGGTAAGCACGTTAGCGTGATGCTTTAGCGTATTTCGGAAAAGGGGCTTGATGGGCCAAAATCGGGCCCAATGGGCTTACTGGACCAATATGGGTAAGAGATGGGCTAATTAGCACATTAGGTAGATGGTGGAATCAAATTGCATAAAACCGATAAAATTATGAATTAGCTTGTGCGATGGCGTAGATCACGAAATTACCCTAAAGAGCAAAATTACCAAATTACCCCTAAAGAGCAAAATTACCGATATACCCCTAGGGTTTTAAATTGGTTGAATCGCATGATTGATCAATGTTGTATTTTACATGATATGCTTTTATTAATATCTGTTGCATGGGGTTGGGGTATTAATGGAGGAAGTCTTGAAAGTGGTTCATCCACGTCTTGGAGGCTTTGCCTCAATCGATGAAATTTGAGTGTTCTTTTTAAACTGTGGTGTGTAGGGGTGGGTGGGTTGAGATATTCCCACATGGTGTGTAGGGCTGATGCAGGCGGTGTAGCGGTTGGTGGGTTGAGTAGTCTCCCAGATGGGCTTGCATTCATTATTTCATTGATACTCATGTTCTTGAACTGGGCCTATGGGCCACACTTTGTTATGTAAAAGGGCTAAGGCCTTGCTCAGATTCGAAAAGGGCTTGACCTCTGTGTCTTGTTATCTGAATAGGGCTTAGGCCCAATGGGCTCGAGCTGAATTGGGCTTTGGATGGGTTTCTGATATACTTGAGTTTTCCAAACTCACCCCTTCCTCTTCCTCCTTGCGGTGAGCCCTAGTTGGTGGACTTGGAGTCAAGGGATTCAGAGTGGCCATGAAGATGGATTGCCAATTTTAAATAAGTTTAGCATTTAATTTGGATTATTTTATTTTTATTATGTTTAAAGTTGTAATAAGGCCGCTCTTTTTAATTATTTTTATTTTGGGGATTATTAAACTGGTTAGCACTAGGGTTCATTTTATAAAACTACTTGATTTTTAAAAGATCACGATGACGCATAAAGTTTCCATAAAGTAAATGTTTTTCCAAGGAAATAAATATTTTAAACAAACGTTTTCAACTTAAACATTTTCTTAAGACGGACATAATCAAATGATTTTCTCAAAATTATACGAGATGTTAGAGTGTGGCAATGGTGGTGTGCATGTCTAGGATTGGATCCGGAAGAGCTTGGTACTTAAGCGATCGACGGACTCACCTCCTCTTTTTCCCGGTTTTCTACCCGGTGCATGACTTCTATTCACTTTAACCTACCTTTAAAAGTGTCTTTTACAACACCAACTCAGCTTTTCCAAACTAAGTAATACGGAATGTTTTGAACGCATCAATGTGGCGCATCAGATCCGATCATAACGTCCAAGCCGGGTTTGGGGTGTTACACTGACAATCCCCTACCCGAGCAGGTAACTGGAATCAACAATCTATAAAATAGAGAAATATAACAAAAGGAGTAAGCTTTCATAAGCTTAGTAAGTTTTAAGCAATACAACAGACAAACTCAATTATACATCAATTATCCAATTTCTCAAAAGGTCATTTCCTATATATTTATTACCATTGGCCGAATATACACAAGCATATAATGCACACTTAGCATTCTAATAACACTTAATATGAACTCATATGGCATAAATAAATCGAACATTTTCACATACATTCACACCTTGACCGAATATATCATAATCATAGATATAAATATATCATGTATTCACATATGTATCAAATTATACTCTTATGATTCAATTTAAATCATACTCACATATAAATACATAATAATGCACAGCCAACTTAACGTATTGAATGTATTCATTCGTCGTTCTAACACGAGGTATCTTAGTTTTAGACTTTTATCAAATCACCCAAGATTCACTGCTAGGTTTAAAACCCAAATTCATTCACCAAAGATTTCACCGCTAGGCTCGAGGCCGAATAATATCTCACCAAAGATTATAGCCTGCTAGGCTCAAAGGCCCGAATAATATCTCACTAGCATTATAGCCTGCTAGGCTTAAAGGCCCGAATAGTACTGTACAATATTCAAATCAACAAGTTTTATACAACACGATCACACCAATTTAGGTACAATCATCATTCGAATATATCATCCTATACTTCATTCACTTTTATCTCATTTCATCACTCACATTTAAATACATAATAGTTTACACGTAAAATCTTACTTATTCTCATCTAATACTATCATTTGATCATGAAAACATATCACTTTCTACTTCCAATACAAATTGCCATTTGGCCATGTACATATATGACAAGTAACACTTAATTCTCATAATCTATCATATCATTTTCGAATAATATTATATATATAAATACTTAAAACTTACCTCAAATATTTTCGAACAGTCTCGGATCAGCTATTCAACTACTTTCTCTTTTCACTTATCCGAATTTGCCCCTCTAATCTCTTGAGCTTAAATTCAACAATTTTAAACTAGTCATTATTCGACTATTCAAGCATTACTTCAAAATAAAATATATATATATATATATATATATATATATTCAATTTCACACATATAGATCATAGTAAGTTTATAAGAAAACAATAAGCAACTCATTAACAAAATTTTATCAATGTTTACCACATAATCACAAATTCATTATAAGCTGTCTTCCTGAGCAATAGTCACTAAATTATTTATAACTGGAGCTACGAAACTCCAATTCAATTGCCATAAATTTTCCCTGAAAATAGACTCATATATATTTTGTCCATAAAATTTTCAGAATTTTTGGTTTGGCCAATCAATACCATATTTTTCTTAAAGTTTCCCCTGTTTCACTGTTTGACTAATCTGACCACTCTTTACTATGAATCAAATTTCTAATTGTACAGAAGTCAAAATATGTTCTCGTTGATTTCATTTGAAACTAGACTCATTAAGATTTAATTACATAATTTATTTAGCTTCTAACTCCACTCCCACAATTTATGGTGATTTTCCAAAATCACGTTGCAGCTGCTGTCCCAAGCAGATTTACTACAATTTACTCTTTCACAAATCTTTGTATTCATATTATTTAAACATGTATATAACCAATCAATTTCATCGGATATCTATAATTTCACTTAAGCATAATCTCAATACACTACATCGTGCTCAAATCATTATTCAAGTTCAAATTCGGCTAACACACATATAAATATACTAGCAACTAAATATTAACATTGCATTTATTCCTATTAATAAACTTAAGCTATCATGGAACATTTTCCTAACTTATTACCTTGTATTTTCAAATTTTTATAAATTAATATACATACACATTGATCAAATCATGGACAAGTGCGAATTACAAATTGAAATAAAATCAAAGCATAAATCTTGCTATGATATAATCATATTAAAACATTTTATTTATTTATTGATCAAATTCGGGTATAACAAAATAACCCTAATTATCAATTCTCTCTTACAACACATTGATTAAATACCACCACCTAATACACCTCTACTATTATCCATGCATATCATAACCGAACTAGCCACAAATTCAACCCAAACATATTAACCTTTCTCAAAAACATAATACTTATCTCAAACTTACTTTATAACTATCTAAATCATTTGAAACATCCAACAACAAATTCTTCTTTAATTAAACACATATTCAGCAATGACAATGGTAATTTAGCAAACCTTAATTTAACTTATAATTGTTCATAACACATTTAAAGAATCCACTCCATTCCATCATTTTAAACAAAAGCATTACTCAACTATTATCTATGTTCACATTCGACATTTTCACAATTACACAAGCCGATTTTTTTCTATCATTCAAACTATCTATAAGAACATTAAACTAGTTCAAACATCACCCATTCCTAATTATTTCTTAAATAAAAAAGGCAACAACCATTCCCTTAAACATCTTCCATAGCCGAATACTCATATTACTACCAAATTCAAAATTTTGACATGGGCAAGTAAGGGACTTAGTAACTAGCTTAATATATGCAAAAATTTCAAAAACTAACATGGATTTCATACCTTAATTCAAGCTCAAAGTGACTGAATGCTATATCCCCTTTTCTTCTTTAAGGTTCGGCTACTAAGCAAGAAGATGAAACAAACATTTTGTTTTTCTTTTGTTTTTCTATTATCTATTCTTATTTTACTTAATTTTTTTATTTCATAAATCAAACCATTACCATTATTATATTATTATATAATACATATTTTACTTATCATCATTATCATGGCCGGCCACTACAACTAAAGTGGAAAATTTGACATGCAAATCCACTTATTTTACACTACAATTTATTTGGCCACTACAAATTAACCTATAGCATTTTCAAAAATTTTCACATAAGTCCTATTTAATAAATTTCACATACAAATGACAAAATTGAAGCATGAAATTTTCACACATGCACTTTCACATATATTAAGCACAGAATATAACATCTAATTATTTTTGTGACTCGGTTTTGTGGTCCCGACACCACTTTCTGACTGGGGTCAAACTAGGGCTGTCACACACAGTTTTTCATATTCAGAAATTTAGTACGATACAAACGTACCTGCATAGGTTATACATTTCATATACTCAATCTCAGATTTCGTACACTATCATTAGACGGGTCAGAAATGATATAGATGCTCATAAACAAGTATAATGCCGACGTTTCAGACGTGGTCTTACATGTAATTCAATATTGATGCCTCTGTCCCAGACAGGGTCTTACACAAAATCAGATACGATGCCGATGTCCCAGGCATGGTCTTATACGTAAATCTCAATCGAGGCCTATGTCCTAGACACGGTGTTACACGATGTCTCAGACAGATGTCAACTTTTCTTAAAAACATACAAAGCTTTTCAGATATTAACATATTATCATACTTTACTCCAAAGATATTCATCAGGCACTCAAGGCCATCCAATATAGATTACAGTTTATATGTGCAGAATTTATTTCAATTAACACGTAATTGTAATTTGACTTACCTCGGATAGATTTTGGATAAAACGAGTCGACTATTCAACTATTTTGGACTTCCCCCGATCTAAGTCTGATTTTTTTTTTGTTCTTGATCTAATACAATACAAATTCAACCATTCAATCATTCATTTCATTCAATATAATCCATATACACATATTTAGGGCACTTTGCATTTTAGCCCTTACATTTTCACACTTTGACAATTTAGTCCATTTTTCATAAAATCACAAATATGCAAAATTTCTTTGCAACAAGGGCTACCCGAATTTTCATGGCTTCTATATAAGCCTAAATAACATGTTTAATTCACAATTTAGTTATTCAAAACCTCATTTTCAAAATTTAACCCAAATAGCTCAATTTCATCAAAACTCAAAGACAAAACTTATGAACCATCTACCAAGCCTACAAAACTCATGATATCAATAATGGCATTTCATGAAATCTTTAACAGAAACAGAAATTCAGACATGGGTTTTGAAGAACACGAAGCAACGATTACAGAAACGTAGAAATTATCAAAAACAGAACAAATTTCATACCTCAATTTAGCTACCAAAGTTTTGAATGTACAAAAGCTTCAAACCCTTCTTTCTTTGGCTGATTTTCGGCTAATATGCATGATAATAAGCCACCTTTTTGTATTTTATTATAATAAGCATTATAATCACCTTTTACCATTTTGCCCTTAATGATATAACATTAAATTCACCAACTACATGACCATTTTTGTCCACCATTAAAACAAATGGTAAATTTGACATACAAGGACTTTTATTTTAAAAGCCAAGCCAAATAGGTGCTTTAGCATCTAGCACTTAACTTTTACACTTTACGCGATTTAATCCTTTTTCATAATTAAGCACAGAAACAGACAAATTAAATCACAGAAATTTCACATATGTAAATTCACATATCACAGGCACATAAAATAATATTAAAATATTTTTCAGACTCGAATTTGTGGTCCTAAAACCACTATTCCAATCAGGGTCAAAACTGGATTATTACATTTGATGTCTTGGTTGAGATTATAATGGCATGTATAGATGGACTTATGATTGATGATTAGTTGAATGTTAGTTGTTGAGTTTGGCATGTATATGTCATTTTTGGTAATGTAGCCTTGGTACATGTGGTGCCTTGTTGATAAGTGTTAATTTGAGAATGTGTCAAAGCATGTTTGAATGGCCAAAGTGTTATATGATTAATTGACCTCAACATGGTAAAGATATGGTATGTTTTGGAAAGGTTTTGAATTTAATCTGGTATGTTGGTTATATATCAATTATGTTCTATTTTGTCATGGAAACAAGTTAACTGATAATTGGTTAAATATGCGCATGTATAGGTATTTTGGATGTTGAAGTAGCCATTTGTTTTGGCTTGTGTTTATGGTATTTTGGATGATAAAATGGGATTAGTTTTGGCATGTATATAGATTTGGCCTTGAAGTGGTTGATATCTTGGTTCATGATGCTTGAATGATTAAAGATGGAATGGTAGTTTATAATGCATGTTATAAATGTCTTGTGATATGTTTGAATGTGGTGATTTGATACTTTTGTTATAACTGACATATATATGGCTATTGGTGCCAGTTGTTGAATGGCACATTTGGTATCATTTGGTGTGCAATTGATAGGTAAATCAAATGGTATGTTTTGATATAATTTTAATTAGAAGTTAGTGAACATTTTGGCCAATTTGGGTATATTGCTATACATGTTTAAGTGTTGAGATTGAGGTGCCCTTTGGGCATATTGGTTGTATGATTATATACCTTATTTGAGTAGGTTGATGATGCATGTTTTTAGTTCAAATTAAATGCTTGTTTATATGTGGAAATTGGATTGTAGCTATGTGCTAGATTGGGTGAGAAAAGTCGTGTTTGACACACGGCCTGGCGACACAGCCATGTATCCCTTGTAGCTTTCAAAGGGTTGTAAGTCAAGTTGTTACACAGCTTAGCACACAGCCTGGTACACAAGCGTGTGAGGTTATTTCGAAGGGTACATGGCCTAACACACGGGCGTGTGGCTTGGTCGTGTGACCCAAGTCAGTGAGTTATACGGGAATGGACACAAGTGGGGACACGACCGTGTATCCCTACTTTGAATGTCCACACAGCCGTGTGACCCCTACAGTTTGAAAAGTTTCATCTTTTCCTAAAAAATTCTAAATGTTTCTGATTTAGTCTCGATTTGTTTCTAATGTGTTTTTAGGGCCTTGAGCCGATAAGGGCAATATGTATGTTATTGATGGAATTCACTATGATTGATGTGTTGAAGTAAATGATTATATTTTGATAGTTTTGAAATTTAAACTCCGTTAATGCTCCGTAGGAGTTAGGGGTGTTACAAGCATAAACTTGATATAAGTAATTAAAATGCAAAATGCAACAAGTAAGCTATGTTCATGTGTTTCAATTCAATAGTATAATTTTTGGTTATTCCTTATTCGCATCTACTAAGATTTTCACAAGTTCAAATATATAAGTATATATCAATGGCATTTCATTTAACATTTGAATACATCATCTCATGCAATGGCATGATTCATATCTTTGATCAATACTTGACTTCATTAAAGTTTCACATCTCAATTCATCATTTCATATTTCATTTCTCATTTCATAATCATTTCTCATCTTTTTAATTTCAACATTTTCTCATCTCATATTCATTTTTCATCTTTGTCATTTCAATATAAATCACATAAATTATTATTTTACTTTCCCCTATTAATACGACGCGGATACTAACAGATGCACGGATCCAACCTGCACACCAGTTTGGCACCCAATGCCTAATCAGATAAATCTGAAGTAATAATTGCGCCCAGCTATATAAATTGACACCCAGAGTCTCATCGATTAAACCAAAGCAAATCGGCACCTAGTGCCTAATCGACTCGAGGTTGAAGTAATCGACTCGATTAAACCAATCAGCCCTGACTACAAAAAAATGGGCCAATTTTGTAAGTCAATCAACAGTCACCCATGCAGAATTTTTCTTGCTTGGAGATAAAGGTAATCTAATTACAAAATCCATCGTGATGTGTTCCCACTTCCACTCAGGAATAGAAATCAGCTGAAGTAATCCAGTGGGAACTTGATGTTTTGCCTTAACTCATTGACAAATTAAGCATTTAGCTACATACTCGACCACGTCCCTTTTCATTCTTGGCCACCAATAAGATTCTAGCATATCGTGATACATTTTCGTTCCTCCAGGATGCAAAGCAAAAGGACTATCATGAGCTTCGCGAAGTATCAACTCTTTTAATTTTGCAACATTTGGAATACAGATTCGTTTTTGAAATCTCAAACAATCACAATCATCGATATTGAAACTTTCTATTGCACCATTTTGAATCATTTCTCTACTCTTCACTAACTTGGCATCATCTAATTGTGCTACTTTAATTTGATCAAACAACACCGCTTGACCTTCAACTCGGCCAACAAGCTTCCATCATCATTGATACTAAGTTAAGTAAACATTGCTCACCACTCAACAACTATCTTCGTACTCAACACCACAATTACGGCGTTAGCTTTACTAGGGTGATAATAAATAACACAATCATAATCTTTTAGAAGCTCGACCCAACTTCGTTGTCTCAAATTCAACTCCTTTTGTGATAGAAGGTATTTAAGACTCTTTTGATTGGTATAGATGTGACACTTTTCACCATACAGATAGTGTCTCTAGATCTTTAGAGCAAAGACCATAGTAGCTAACTCTAAGTCATGCGTCAGATAGTTACGTTCATGCATTTTCAGTTGACGAGACGCATACATAATCACTTTCCTGTCTTGCATCAAGACACAACCAAGACCACTCAACGAGGCATCACTGTAGACCACAAAATCTTTTTTCAATTCAGGTAAAGTTAAAACTGGTGCCTCAGTCAGCATCTGTTTTAATTTCTCAAAGCTCTTTTGACATTCATTGCTCCAAATGAATTGAACATTTTTTTGTAACAGCTTTGTCATCAGCAAAGCTATCTTGGAAAATCCATTTGCAAATCTTTTGTATTAACAAGTTGGCCCAAGGAAACTGCGAATTTTTGACACATTCCTTGGTGATTTCCACCGAGCAATAGCCTCAATATTTTTTGAATTAACTCTAACACCATCCACTGAGATAACATGCCCCAAAAATACAACCTTCGAGAACCAAAATTCGCACTTGCTAAGCTTTCAATATAATTGTTTCTCTCGCAACAATTGTAAAACAATTCTGAGATGTTGCTTACACTCAAATTCAAATTTTGAATAGATCAAGATGTTGTCAATGAAAACTACCACAAATTGATCCAAATATGGTTGGAAAATACGGTTCATGAGGTCCATGAATGTCGTTGGAACATTATTCAACCCAAAAGGCATCACTAAAAATTCATAGTGGCCATAACGTGTACGAAATGCCGTCTTAGGTAGTCACTATCTTTCACTTTCAACTGATAGTAACCAGATCTCAAATCGATCTTAGAAAAGACAAAAGCTCCTTTTAGGTGATCAAACATGTGACAGCCCAAAATTGACCCTAGTCAGGAAGTGGTTTCAGGACTGCTAAACCGAGTCACCGAAATGTTTGAACGTAATATTTATTGTCTAGAATATGTATTTATGAATGTGTGAAAATTTCAAGCTTCGATTTAGTCGATTGCATGTGAATTCAGTTATTAGGACTTGTGTGACACTTTTGAAATGTGATAGGCTAATCTATAAGGACCTAATAGTGCATGTAATCAAAAGGAGGACTTGCATGTCAAATTTCCCCTAATAGCTAGTGGCCGCCATGACAAGGATTATGGGCAAAACATGTCATGAAACATGTTGTGTAAGTGGTTTATGTTGGAATAAATAAAGAAATGAGTATGGGTAATAAAGAAAGAAAAAAAAAGGAAAGAAGGTGTGTGATTCCCCATTGCCGTGAGTTGAAGAAAAGAAAAGAGAAAATTTGTTCATCCTTTCATTCTCTCTTGGCGAAAATTCTAAGGAAGAAGGAGGAGTTCTTGCTTCATGTTTCGCTTGGAAGGGATTAGGAAGAGGTTTGGCCATACTTGTATCAAGATTAAGGTATGTTTGATGTTGTGCCATGAGATTCATGCATGTTTTTGGTTGCTAACTTGATGTTCTTATTAGCCCATGGTTCAAATCCTTGCTATGTCATGGGGTGGTATTCGCCAAGGTGGATTTTGTGTTAATGCCATTGCATGTTAAATATGAAGCTTGCTAATGATACATGTGATGGTGGATTGATGGCTCTTGGACTTTCTTTTAGCATTTTGAGTGAGACATTAAGTTCTTTGTTTAACCATGACCAAAATTGAAATGGTATGGTGTTGTGATGTATTCGCCATGGTACATCCATAAGTATAATTTATGCTTATTGCATGGTAGGTAAGATTTGTGTTTTGGATTTATATTCATGTTTAGTTATAATCAACTTTGAGATTCGGCTCTAGCATATATATATATATATGTTTGCACATGATGTATTGGTATGACATATATACTATCTCAAGGTATATATTTTCTATGATGATGTTTCGGTCATGAAGTAAATGATTGATGCGTATTGAGTTACAATATAGAATCGTTAGTTAGTAAAATGTATGCCGCTTTATGTGTGGTATTAAGTGTATAATTGGCCTCAACATGGACATGCATATTCGCCACATGAGGGGATTGGTGTGCATGCATTCGGTTAGAGGCAAGCATATTGATGCCTATTCTTGGCTTGGAAAATTCGCTAAGGAGAGTACTAACTAATGTGTTGAGTTTGATTCATGATTTCGTACATATGTGACTTTAATGTCTAATGAAAATATGTGGGCTAAGTACCTTGAATTCCTCTTCGATGCTCAAATGATTAAATCAATTTATTTGTTAAATTAAGCTCAAGAGCAAAGGGAGCTAAATTCGATAAAGGGAAGGAAAAAGTGGTCGAATAGCCATCGGAATCATTCGACAACATCCGAGGTAAGTTTTTGAGTAATGGAACTTAGATTATGATTTGATTAGATCATGTGTTAAGCAAATTGAAATCATGCTCTTTGTGTGTGGCTATTGAGCCGAAATTGTAAATATGATAAGTGTCTTGTGTTTGAGCTTTGGTAATGAGAATGTAATAAGAATGTGTTATGATTTGTTGATATATGTGCTTGGTTATTCGAATGATATCCGGCTAAGTCCCAAGGCTTTTGTGCTAAGTGACTAAATCCGGTCAATTCTCAAGGCATTTGTGCGAGTTACCAAAACCGGGTTAAGTCCCAAGGCATTTATGCGAGTTACTAAATCCGGGCTAATTCGAAGGCAATTGTGCGAATCACTATAACCGGCTATTTCCCAAAGACAATCGAGCGAGTCGCTATATCCGGTTAAATTCAAGGTACGTGATTCGGAATGAGCAATCTTGCTGTAAAAATTTCAGCTTAATACGCTTGCAAAATTCCAGCAATGAGGTATGTTTCAGTATGTGCTTTGAATTAGTTGAGCCCTTACAAATAAGTATTCGCCGGTTGATAAACGAGCTACCGCCTTTGGCTAAGTTGATCTTTTGTGTATGAACATAAGGGTTGGTAATGTGAAGTAAGTAGGATATTGAGAATGTGTGCATATGAAATTATCCGTTTAGCTATATGAATGCTATGCTTTTGTTGTGCCGAATCCCTTGCTCAAAACTTACTAAGCATAAATTGCTTACTCCGCTTTCTTTGTTCTCTGTTTTATAGATTTTGGCTCGTCACCATCTGGACTCGGGATTTTTGGAAGTCAAAGTCTCCCACACTATCAAAGCCCCTTTTCGTACAAATTTTGGTTGAGCTTTGAAATGGCATGTATAGGACTACCCTTTGTTGTTTTTCGAGTACTTTTGTGATGTATGTGTGTACACCATGCGAAAATGGCGATAGAAGTGGAGTATAGCATTAGACCATTTGTGTTTATGTATATATATATGGTTTCATGATGTGACTATGGACTGGAATGGAAGTGTTGGGCAATGATCAGCCCTTGGAATGGCTAAATATGATCATATGTGGACCTATGTATGACAAAACTCTAGTTGGTCCATGGAAACCACGAAATAGGTAAAGTTTACCTTGAAAACAGATCTTGACAGCAGCAGTGGTGTGGATGTGAAAATTACTAAAAATATCAGGAATGGAATTAAATAGTGAATAAATTATTTAAATGAGCCTTGATGAATCTACTTTCATATGGAAGAAACGAAACGGTCATATGAGTTGTATGTTAAGAGATATTTAGGTATTCGTGAAACAGGGCCAGAACGGTTTCTGGATTCCCTGTTCCGACTTTGGAAATTCATTATAAATTAACCAGAGATAATTAGGAGTCTTTCCATATATGTATAGATTCCTCTTTGAGTCTAGTTTCTACAGAAACAAACGACATCAGTATTGAAGCCCTGTACAGGGAGATATTCAAGTTGTAAAGCACGAAGGTCAGTGTAGTCGACCCCTATAACATGGGAGACTTTAACTAATAAACTGTACTAATTGGCTTGACCAAAAATTCTACAAAAAATCTGTAGATGGACATATGAGTCTAGTTTCAGAGAAAAATTAAGAAACTGATTTTCGAGTTTTGAAACTCAAGATATGATTTTTAAGGCGACGGTGACGCAAAGAATCAAATTTTGTCTCGAAATTTTTTATGGACTGTGAAAACAATTAAGTCTGTGTGCACCTTGTGTTCGGCTCCGGTAATGGAATCGGGTACGGGGTGTTACAAAACAAGTCACCGATACACGGTAGGGGGTACGATCTTAATCGTCAACTTATTCAATTGTCGATAGCCTATACAGAATTGCATCAAGCCATCTTTCTTTTTAACAAATAACACTGAAGCTCTCCAAGGCGATACGCTAGGATGTATAAAGCCGTGATCCAGTAAATCTTGCAAATGCACCTTTAATTCTTTCAGCTCTGGTGGTGCCATACGATAATCAGACAAGGACATTGGAGCTGTACTTGGAAACACTGCAATTGCAAATTCAACCTCTGGATCTAGTGGTAATCTTAGTAACTCATTGAGAAACACATCAGAGAATTTACAAATGGTATGAATCTTAATGCTTGACTATCACCAGGATTCGAGTTGATAACATAGGCTAGAAAAGCTTTACAGCCTTGATTGAGAAGTTTATTAGCTCGAATTGGAAAAATGATATGAGTTGACCCACTCATTTGAACACCATTCACTTCAATTATGTTACCATCTTCACTTTGAACCACAAATTTCTTTTTACAGCAATCTAGAATCACTCCATGTTCAGTAAGCCAATCCATTCCTAATATTAAATCAAAGTCACCAAATGGCATTATCAACAAATCAACAGGGAAGATTATATTCTATATTTCTAACGGACATTGCCTACACACCTGATCAACTATTACAGTCTGTCCCAAAGGGCTTGGCATAACTATCGATACTCTAGATGTCTTGGCATTTAAACTTCTCGATCTAACTAATTTAGCATTAATATGAGTGTGAAGATCCCAGGATCATCCAAGCATAAACAGGTTCTGAATACAATAAAAAGATACCTACCACACCATCAGTAGCATTACTGCCCCCACGTGTCTATACAACATAAGCTTGTACTAGCACTCTAGCTTCTGTTTGGCAAGTAACAGTATCACTTCCCTTTCTAGAACCACCTCTAGCAATAGTATCACTTCCCTTTCTAGCACCACCTCTAGCAAAAGAACCACCCCGACTTGTTGCACAATTTCTAGATGCAGGCACAGACCTCTGAGAAGAAACAAGAGTAGCATTCTCATTCCTTGGACACTTTCGAGCAAAACACTCCAGAGATCCACAGCGAAAACTGTGACAGCCTTAAAACGACCCTAGTCGGAATGTGGTTTCGGGACCACAAAACCGAGGCATAAAAATAATTTAAAATTTATTTTGATGCCTATAATGTGTTAACTTATGTGTGACATTTTGATGTTTTGATTTAGAGTTATAAATGTGAATTTCACTAGAAAGGACCTAGTAGTAAACTTTGAAAGTATGATAGGAAATATGTGATGACTAGTTGATCATGCATACAAAAATGAGGGGTTTGCATGTCAAATTTCCCCATTTAAGAACTAGTGGCGGCCATGACAAGGGGATGGGCAAAACATGTCATGAAACATGTTTTGTAAGTGGTTTATGTTGGAATAAATAAAATAAGTTGTATGGTAATAAAAAATGAAAAAAATGTGTGTGAAGGCTTCTCCCTCCCTTGCCGTGAGTTGAAGAAAAGCAAAGAAAAAAAATTGTTCATCCTTTTTCACTCCTTTTGGCCGAAAATACTAAGGAAGAAGGAAGGAGTTTTGCTTCATGCTTGGTTTGGAAGAGGATTAGGAGGAGGTTTGGCCATACTTGTATCTAGATTAAGGTATGTTTGAGGTTGTGCCATGAGATTCATGCGTGTTTTTAGTTGATAGCTTGATGCTCTTATTAGCCCATGGTTCAAATCTTTGTTATATCATGGGGATGGTATTTGGCCAAGGTGGATTTTGTGTTAATGCCATTGCATGTTAAATATGAAGCTTGCTAATGATACATGTGATGGTGGATTGATGGCTCTTGGACTTTCTTTTTAGTATTTTTGAGTAAGACATTAAGTTCTTTGTTTAATCATGACCAAAAATTATGGTGTTGTGATGTATTCGCCATGGTACATCCATAAGTATGATTTATGCTCATTGCATGGAAAGTAAGATTTGTGTTTTGGATTTATGTTCATGTTTAGTTACAATCAACTTGAGATTCGGCTCTAGCATATATATATGTATATATGTTTGCACATGATGTATTGGTATGACATATATACTATCTCAAGGTATATATTTACTTATGATGATGTTTGGTTATGAAGGAAATGATAGATGTGTATTGAGTTACAATATGGAATCGTTAGTTAGTAAAATGTATGCTGTTTTTGTGTGGTATTAAGTGTATAATTGGCCTCAACATGGACATGCATATTCGGCCACATGAGGGAATTGGTGTGCATGCATTCGGTTATAGGCAAGCATATTGATGCCTATTCTTGGCTTAGAAAATTCGCTAAGGAGAGTACTAACTAATGTGTTGAGTTGATTCATGATTTCGTACATATGTGACTTTAATGTCTCTGAAAATATGTGGGCTAAGTACCTTGAATTCCTCTTCGATGCTCAAATGATTAAATCAATTTATTTGTTAAATTAAGCTCAAGAGCAAAGGGAGCTAAATACGATAAAGGGAAGGAAAAAGTAGTCGAATAGCCGTTAAATCGTTCGACCACGTCCGAGGTAAGTCTTGAGTAATGACCCTACTTGAATTATATTGAAATGATTTGTCATATTATGGCGGACAGCCGAATGTGCGTAGGGACTAAGTTATAAAGTCAATTGAAATCATGCTTTTGTGTGTGGCTATTCAAATTAAATTGGAAATGTTTGATAAATGTTTTGTGTTTGAGCCTTAGTAACGAGAATGAAATATGGATGTGTCGTGATTATTGATATATGTGTACATGAGCATTTGAATGATACCGGGCTAAGTCCCAAAGGCATTTATGCTAGTGATTATATCCGAGCTAATACCAAGGCATTCGTATGCGAGTTGTTATATCCGGCTAAGACCAAGGCATTTGTGCAAGTTACCAAATCCGGTTAAGACCAAGGCAATTGTGCTTGTGGTTATATCCGCTAAATTCAAGAAGCTCGGTTGAAGGTGAGCGTTTTGGTGCTGTAATAAATTCAATTAATACGCTCGAAAAACCCATACGATAAGGTATGTTTACATGTGCATCGAAAAAGTCGATTCATTTGAAATAGTGTTCGTTCGATCGACTAACGAACTTTCGGCTCTTAGATAGGTTGATACCTTGTGTGTGTATATGTTGATGAAGTGTGAAGTAAGTATGATTATGAGAATGTGTATTACTAAAGTGATTCATTTAGCTATGTGAATGTAATACTTTAGTCAAAGCTGATTTCATTACTTGAGACTTACTAAGCATTAAAATGCTTACCCCGTTGCTTTGGCTCTCTGTTTTATAGATTTTGCTCGTTAGTTATCGGATTCGGGATCATCGAAGTTGAATTCATCCACACTATCAAAGCCCTTTGGTACTCTTTTAGTTGAACTCTGGATATGGCATGTATAGGACTACCCTTTGCTGTTTTTTTCAAGTACGTTTTGTGATGTATGTGTATGTACCATGCGAAAATGGCTCGTAAAAGTGGAGTATGGCATTAGACCATTTGTGTTTATGTATATATATATGGTTTCATGATGTGACTATGGACTGGAATGGAAGTGTTGGGCAATGATCAGCCCTTGGAATGGCTAAATATGATCATATGTGGACCTATGTATGACAAAACTCTAGTTGGTCCATGTAAACCACGAAATAGGTAAGGTTTACCTTGAAAACAGATGCTGACAGCAGCAGTGGTGTGGATTTGAAAAATAACTAAAAATTGTAGGAATGGAATTAAATAGTTAATAAATTATGTAAATGAACCTTGATGAATCTACTTTCATATGGAAGAAACGAAACGGTCATATGAGTTATATGTTAAGCGATATTAAAGTTCTCGTGAAACAGGGCCAGAACGGTTTCTGGATTCCCTGTTCCGACTTTTGAAATTCATAATAAATTAAACAGAGATAATTAGGAGTCATTCCATATATGTATAGATTCCTCTATGAGTCTAGTTTCTATAGAAACAAACGACATCAGTATTGAATCCCTGTACAGGGATATATCCAATTCGTAATGCGTGAAGGTCAGTGTAGTCGAACCCTAGATTAGGGGAGACTTTAACTAATAAAATGTACTAATTGGCCTGACCAAAAATTCTAGAAAAAAATATGTTGATGGACTTATGAGTCTAGTTTCAGGGAAAAATTACTAAACTGATTTTTGAGCTTTAAAACTCAAGATATGATTTTTAAGGCGACAGTGACGCAGTAACTAGCTAGTCTGGAAAATTTTTTTTATGGACTGTGAAAACAATTAAGTTAAGTCTGTGTGCACCTTATGTTCGACTCCGATAACGGACTCGGGTATGGGGTGTTACAAAAACAATCCCGAGTTAGCTTCCAACATTCACCATGATGCTTTTTACCAAAACATTCACAATTCAAAATATCAGTATCCCTAGACAGACCTCGCACACTACCAGTGGACACAGTCGATTGTTGATAACAGTTTCTATCAGACCAACAGACTTAAAAGTTGATTTCCAGCCACCGCGAAATTCTTTCATTCGTTTTGGTTGCAAATAGGAGCTAGTAGCTCCAAACTGCTTCCCAGAAGTGCCAGTAACCTTAGCCATTTTATTAAGTCCCAAGGCTTGTTCTACCATCTTTGCCCGTTCAACTAGATCGACAAACTCTGTAATCCGATGTGATACCAACTGTACCCAAAGTTCATCATGTAGCCTACATAGAAACCATCTACAACTTTCGATGTTAGATGGTACAAATTTAGCAGCATACTTACTAAGTCATACAAACTCTCATTCATAATTGGCCACTAACATTCCATTCTACTTTAACAACAAAAACTCTTGCCTTCTATCTTCTATGTAAAATTCTCTGACGTATTCCTTCTGAAATTCCTTTTGGAAGAATTCCCAATTGGCTTGTTCAATAGGTACGTGCCGTGTTACTGACTGCCACCATGTATACGCTTCTCCTTGCAGTAGAGAAACATCACAAATCACGCTTTCACATGAGTTGTATTCAAGTTGTTACAAAACGCATTTAGTGGATTCAATCCATACTTCTGCTACTAAGGGATCGACCCCTTTCAACCCTAAAATCTCAATCACACCATAGCTCCGCAGTTCTTTTATTGGAGCCCATCGAACCTTCAGTGCAGGCACTATAGTACATAGTTCCTGCAACACCCTAAAGTGCATCAACGATAGCTCTAAGTAAATGTGAATCATCGGCTCCATCATTATTATCTCGCTCAACATTAGGTTGTTGAACATTGGTTGGGTTAACATTCGGAGTTATCGACTCCGTTGCCTCACAATCACCACTATGCTCATCACTAGATTAGAACTCTTGTTCCACTTCATTATCTGATTCGTTTGTCATCTTTTAGCTATAAAACAAAAAAAATTATAATCAACATCCAAATCCCAACTCAACTCAACTCAACTTTGGCATGTACCTTTAGAGTCAATTATGAACTTGACTTAGCCCGAGAATCAGCTGAATCTGTAGCTCTAATACCACTAAATGTAACACCCCTAACCCCTCTCCATCGTCGGATTAGGGTCACCAGCATTACTAACAAATCAAAAAATTAATTCAATCATAATCAACATATAAACTAACTAATAACATTATAATATTCAGGGGCAGATCACAACAATCTAATACTTTCATGGTAGATTCTTACACATTCAAATAATAAATTATGCTATGCATTTCTAAACTTTGTCTTCCCTTGTCTACACTCTTATCACTATTTATCCCTTCTTAAATGTCAGAATTCGGATACATACAAGACTATTCCTGTAACACCCTAATACCCGTGTCCAATATTAATTTAAGTAATTACAACAATAATAGCACGTTTCAATAAGTAACTTCTATAGTAAGCACATACTAAAACAAGGGTAAAAATGTAAGGTGATTTTTCTCCTCTTAACCGAATATACATACATAATGTATCTCAAATGCTTAACATGTTAGTTCAAGCATAACATAATCACACTCATATCACAATATGGATTCATATGTCAAGTTGATTTCACTTCAAGATTTACAATTAAACATTATCACATCCATACATAGAACTTTAGCCATATTCACATGGCCTTATATTTATACCATACCATCAAAATAGCAACCTTCCAAAATATTATTCTATACATGCCATAATGTCTATTTGAGTTTTAAACAAAGATACCAAAAAGGGGTTGTCAAAAGATGTGATGACTTCGTAACGAATCCAAGCTTTCCTCGACAAGATGATCTATAAAAAACCAATAAACACACCAAGTGAGTTATTAACTCAATAAGTCCTAAGAAATTTAAAAAAAAAAAAGATGTAATGATCCAATTATCTTAACAAAAATTTAAAATTTCAATCCAATATTAGCCAAATTCAAACAGGATATCACAAGGAAATCTTATGTCACATGTGTACATTATGAATTTGGTACATACTTACCTGAATTCACTATGTACTCCTACACCATTTAATCGTAAATTGAAAGGACCATGGTAAATATCATATGCATATCATTGGCATATATATATAAATGACAAACAATGTCCAATTAATCAAATAAAGTACAAACCAAGCCGCTCCATCTATAAATCAATCCCCAATCCATTTAGATTCATTTATCATTAATTTATATCTTTGTTCAATTATATACAAATTGAGCCGATTACCTTTCTCTTCTTTCTCTCTTCCCGAGCATTATCTATTAATATACAGATATAGATCAAGTCCCATGTCTAATATCCATGCACATTTCATTACTCCCAGTTTAAAGTTTTAAACTTTTCATTTGCACAAGCAATTGTCTACGATCGATATTGCACACTTAGTGCTCGATTTAAAGGTCCGCACACATAGTGCTCTTACTCATTCGCACACATAGTGTCGCGTTTCCTCTTACACATAGTGCCATGTAGTTTTTGCACACATAGTGCCGCATAACCTCGCACACATAGTGCTGAAATTTCTTATCTATAGCTACCACTATGTCATAGATAGGTTGATAAATCTCACATTCGATTTTCACAAACTCATACATACCATGATTTCTTATCCAACCTATTTTATGTGCAATATTAACCGTAACTTAAATTACTTAGGAACTTACCTTTTTAGTCGGATGAACAACTCCGATCAGCTACTCAATCGCTTTTGCTTTTCCTTTGGCCGAACTTGGCTCCCTTTGATTTTGAGCTCCAACTAAGCAAATAAAATAATTCAATCATCGTAGCCCTAATTTATATTCATTCCTCATAGACACACACACATATTCGGTATTCCATCTAATATTAACCATAGCCGAAAACCTATCATACAATTAAAACCCTTGTTCAAATTATTATTCACTAAAATACTATGGCCGAATCCCTCAATTAGCTAACATAGCCTCTTGTATTCAATCTAATCACGTAGATACAACATAAATCCCTCTTTTAACACATAATTCACTATCTTGGAACTCATTTTCTAACTAATTTAACTTACTCCAAAGCCGAATGCTATTTGAGCATTAAGCTCATGTTCTTTTCATTATTAAGCAAGTATTATAACTCTACTAACATCCATTTTCAATTTGAAACATCAACATTCAAAATTAAACACGAAAATTCATAGCCGAATATATATATACTTTGTCCCAAACTCATATATTCATCCATTCTAAGCTCAATTTGCCAATTAAACAAGTACTACTAATATTAAGCATTATTTCACAATTTATCTTAAATTGCCGAATGGACTCATGCTCCTAATTCATATACTTAACTTCATTAGCTGACTACTCAAGCTCATTTAAGCCACATATAGTAATTTAGTTTGTTCATACTCAATTAGAAACATTTCTCCTTACAAATTATCAAAACATACACAATGTAACCCATTGAGCTCATGACCGAATGCTTCATGCATCACAAACACAAAATCATACACATGGGTCATGTTAGGAGCTTCAAAACCAATTTCAATTTCTCAAAATCCAAAGAAAAACATATAAAATCATACCTTAATTCCTAACACAAGATGGCCGAATGCCTTAGGTGTTCTTTCTTCAATTTCTTGTTTAGTTTCAGCAAAAGGGGAGACAAAAAATGAGAAACTTTGTTTTTATCACCCTTTTTCTATTATTAATTCATGGTTTTCTAATATAAAACTATTTAATATTGTTTCACTAATATAAAATACACAAAATGCCAAATTTTTCATCATCATTACCGTCCGCTATAATCATAGTGGTCCATTTGACATGCAAGTCCTCTATGATGCTATCCATATACAATTTGGCCAGTTCAACTTTTACCTATCACATTTTTATGGTTTCTCAACTAAGTCCTTTCAAGTAAAATTCCCATTCATAAGACTAAACTAAAACATCAAATTTTCACAC
Source organism: Gossypium arboreum (assembly GCF_025698485.1). NCBI lineage: Eukaryota > Viridiplantae > Streptophyta > Magnoliopsida > Malvales > Malvaceae > Gossypium > Gossypium arboreum. The sequence goes on from NC_069075.1 coordinate 71,467,175, forward strand.
ATGCACTATCACACATAGAAGTTATGCAAATAAATTTTTAAATAAATTTTATGACTCGATTTTGTGGTCCCGAAACCACATTCTGACTATGGTCAAATTAGGGCTGTCACAACTCTCCCCCACTTAAAAATTTTCGTCCTCGAAAATCTTACCAGCGAATAAATTCGGATAACGGTCTTTCATAGAGTCTTCGAGCTCCCAAGTAGCCTCTTCTACTCCATGTTTGACCCATAATACTTTTACTAAAGAAATCTTCTTATTCCGCAATTCTTTACTTCTTGAGCTAAGATACGTATCGGTTCTTCTTCATAGCTAAAATCCGATTGAATCTCAACTTCAGATAAACCAACCACATGTGAAGGATCCGATCTATACCGTCTAAGCATCAATACATGGAACACATTATGAATCTTTGCGAGTTCAGGTGGCAGAACCAATCTATAAGCAATCGGCCCTATCCGTTCTGCTATCTCGTACGGTCCAATAAATCTTGGGCTCAATTTGCCCTTACGGCCAAATCGGAGTAACTTTTTCCAGGGTGAGACTTTCAAAAATACTTTATCACCAATTTGATACTCAATATCTTTGCGTTTCAAACCTGTATATGATTTCTGACGATCCGATGCTGCCTTCAAACTATCACTAATCACTTTCACTTTTTCTTCAGCTTCTCTGATCAAATCAACCCCGTATATCTTATTTTCACTGAGTTCGGCCAATACAATAGTGTGCGGCATTTGCGACCGTATAAAGTGTAACACCTCTATCCCGTAACCGTCGCCAGAATAGGTAAGGGGCATTACCGGACTTGTAACTCATGTAAGAACAGTAAAATTTTGAACTATTTCTTGAAATAAAGATCGTTCATTTAAATAAGTACTAAGCACAGCCAGAGGTAAAATTTAAACTTCACTAAGTAAACATTCAAAAGATGCCATTTTCGCATGGCTTATATACATTAACCAAAAATATTCTTCCGCCACTAGTCTATTCTATACATGCCATAAAATAATTCTAAACATAACAGTAACAAGCGGTGGATAGTGATAGTGTGACTAGTTGCTGACGATCCCCGAGCCTGTAGCTTCGCAATGAGATCTATAAAACAGAGGAAACAGAGTAAACGGAGTAAGCATTACAATGCTTAGTAAGTTTTAAGCAGTGTCGACAGCTAACAATCAAATTATAACATAGTTGTTCGTATTTTTATTTCACTCTTCCTTCGGGCATACCATCCCTTTACCGAATATGCACATCTCATCATATACAATAGGCAGATAAACTTTCACATAAAAGTGAGCTCATGTGACATAGATATATTGTATGATTTCACATAACCTCTCACACTGATCCGATGTCACATAATCATAGGAATAGTCTCATAGATTGCTCTCGTATGCATCACATACTACCTTATGATTTAGTTCCAATCAAGCTCACATATAAACTTGGAGTACATACCGCTTAACCTTTCGCATTGAATATATTTATAAGCAATTCTTATTACGAAGTCTTATAGCTTTAACCTCTACTCGGATTATCGGCGAGACCTTTAGCTCGCATTTAAATCACCACACGGTTATCGGGTCTTACCGGACAAAATCTCCACACGTAGTCATCGGGTCTTACCCGACATACTCTCCACACGTAGTCATCGGGTCTTACCGGACATAATCTCCACACGTAGTCATCGGGTCTTACCCGAATATATTTCAAGTTTCATGTACATTTAATCACATGTTACAACATTTACATCGACTGTCATATTTGTAATTCATTTGCCTCATCAATTATCTAATAATACACACCTTTCACATTTGGTCGTTCGGCCACAATATACGCACATCGCCTACATATTTCACACTAGCCATTCGGCTTTACCACATATACATATCTCATATATATATTTCACATTGACCATTCGGCTTTACCACATATGCATATCTCATATTCACCACATTGGCCATTCGGCCTTATCACACATATGCATGCTCACATTCATCACATTGGCCATTCGGCCTTATCACATATGCATATCTCATATATATATTTCACATTGACCATTCACTTTACCACATATGCATATCTCATACATATTTCACATTAGCCATTCGGCTTTACCACATATACCTTTCTCATACATTTTTCACATTAGCCATTAGGCTTTACCACATATATGCATGTTCATATTCACCACATTGGCCATTCGGCCTTATCATACATATGCATGCTCACATTCATCACATTGGCCATTCGGCCTTATCACATATATGCATGTTCACATTCATCACATTGGCCATTCGGCCTTATCTCATATATGCATATTCACATTCATCACATAAAATCCTAAATCAAAATATAAATTTTCATGTATCCACATCACAATTATCCAAGTATACTTCACATACCACATATACTTTCACGTATACACTTTGTCTTGGCTGAAACTACATCTATCATTTTCCAATGAATAATTCAATTTCATGCCATACTATCATTTCATATTCAAATACTTATGAACTTACAATTTCACAAATTTTAATATCAAAGATCCATCTATCACTCATATATCATTTTACAATATCACAATTTAGAATTCACGTATGGGTTTAATCAATAGCTTATGAGCAACTAAAATAAGTTTTGTCAAGGTTTACAACATAATCTCAAATTCAGCACAAGCTGTTTTCCTGAGCAATAGTCATTGAATTATTTATAACTGGAGCTACAAAAATCCAAATCAATTGCCGTTAATTTTCTCTGAATATAGACTCATATATCTTCCATCCATAAAAATTTCAGAATTTTTGGTTTGGCCAATAAATACCAGATTTTTCTTAAAGTCTCTCCTGTTTCACTATTTGACTAATCTGACCACTCCTCACTACGAATCAAATTTTTCATTGTACAGAATTCATAATGTGTTCTATTTGATTTCATTTGAAACTAGACTCATTAAGGAGTCTAATAATATAAATATTATCTTATAACCATTTTTGTACAAATTATAATGATTTTCCAAAAACAGAACAGGGGATTTCGGAGTCATTCTGACACTGTCCCACCGAACTTTAAATATCTCTTTATAGGAAATTTCTTTGCTTCCACGGTCTCTTTTATATGAAACTAGACTAACTAAGCTTTGATTACATATTTTATTCAGCCTATACTTCCACATCAACAATTTATAGTGATTTTCTAAAATCACATTACTGCTGCTGTCCAAATCAAATTATTACAATTTGCTCTTAAATTTCCAAGTCCAAACACTTATGAACTTACCATTTGAGTTTAAGACATATCATGGCCACATCATATCTTATTAAATCAACTCATTATGTCCTATTATGATTGAATTTACTCAACGTTTAATCACTTAAAACTTACCTCGGAAGTGGTCGACGATTAGATGTCCACGGCTATTCGTTTACTTTCTCTTTTCCCCTATCCGACTTTGATCCTCTTTGCTCTTAAGCTTAAGTAAAACAATAGATTTGCTTGAGTACTTAACTAATATTATTCACTTAACAATTGTAACACCCCGAACCCGAGACCATCGCCGGTGTCGGACACGAGGGGTTAACAAGCCAATATCACATGTTTTGCCCACCAATTTGACATTTCCAGTCAGGCTGGAAGACTGCGTCACCTTCGCCTTAAAAATCATATCTCGAGTTTCAAAACTCGGAAACTGGTTTCGTAAATTTTCCCTGAATTTAGACTCATATATCCATCCATGGATTTATTTCTAGAATTTTTGGTCGGGCCAATTGGTACAGTTTATTAGTTAAAGTCACCCATGTTACAGGGATCGACTGCTCTGACCTTCGCGCGGTATAACTTGAATATCTCTCTGTACAGGGCTTTAATGCTGGTGCTGTTTGCTTCTAATGAAACTAGACTCAAAATGGAATCTGTACATATTAGGTATGTCTCCTAATTCTTTCTGTATAATTTATAGTAAATTTTTAAAGTTACGACAGGGGACCCAGAAACCGTTCTGGCCCTGTTTCACAATAGCTTCAATATCTCTTAACATGTAACTCCTATGACCATTTCGTTTCTTCCATATGAAAATAGACTCATCAAGGTTCATTTACATAGCTTATTCACTATTTAATACCATTCCTACGAATTTTGGTGATTTTTCACATTCACATCACTGCAGCTGGAAGCATCTGTTTTTAAGGTAGGTCTTACCTATTTGGTAGTCTCCATGAACCAACTAGTCTTGCCATACATAGGTTCATATATGATCATTTTAACCATGCCAATGGCTGATCATGTGACCAACATTCCCATTTCCAATCCATAGCCACATCATGACACCAAATATATACATACAAACCACAAATAGTCTAAGTTCATGCTTCCTTTTTACGAGCCATTTTCGCATGGCCGTATACATATACATCACCACATTTTTAAACTAACAGGGTAGTCCTATACATGCCATTTCAAAGTTCAAACAAAATTTATACCAAAATAGAGGCGTTGATAGTGTGGATGACTTGACTTTATTGATCCCGAATCCGATTGCTATCGAGCGAAATCTATAAAACAGAGAGCCAAAGTAACGGGGTAAGCATTTTTATGCTTAGTAAGTCTCAAGGAATATAATCAACTCTAATTACAGCAATACATTCACATAGCCAAATGCATCATTTCATTAATACACATTCTTACTTCACACTTAATCATTATATACTTTCACAAAGTATCAATCAAGTCAATAACTGAAATTCATTAGTCGATTGAGCGAATGTTGCTCAAATGTGTCAACTTTCCAATGCACATATAAACGTACCTTATTCTTTGGGCTTTTCGGGTGTACTAATTGAATTTATTACAGCAACCAGCACTCACCTCCAGCCCAAGATTCTTCGGAATATAACCGGATATAACCATGTGCACAAATGCCTTCGGGTCTTAGCCCAGATAGAATGACTCGCACAAATGCCTTCGGGTCTTAGCCCGGATATAGCCACTTGCACAATTGCCTTCGGGTCTTAACCCGGATATAATTTCCAGCATAATTGTCTTCGGCTTAGCCCGATATCATTCAATTTCTCATGTACACATACATCAATAATCATTGGACATACATATTTCATTTTCGTTACTAAGGCTCAAACGCAAATATAATCACAAGCATATTCGCCTTGGGACTTAGCCCGGTAGAATTCAAATACTCATACACACATAATCAATAATCAATACACATCCATACTTTATTTCACATAATTCAAGTAGGGTCACTTCTTGAGGACTTACCTCGGATGTTGTCGAACGGCTTTTTCGGCTATTCGATCACTTTCTCCTTCCCCTTGTCCAATTGTGGCCCTCTAAGCTCTTGAGCTAATTCAAACAAATTCAATTTATTAAAACCTCATTGTGCTAGCTTATGGCCGAATATGACAAGGAGTTTAAATGGTCATATGGCCACCCTTTAGCTTGAATACACAATGGTCATGCACATTTTATACTACATCAAGCAATTCAATACAATTTATTCGAGCATCAAGGAAATGCTAAGGCCTTCAATAGGCTACCCAAGGCCGAATATTCATGTACATGTTGAGGCCAATTATGCACTTAATACCTCACAAAAACAGCATGCATTTTACTAGTTAATGCTTTGCATATTGTGGCTCAAAACTTATAATATAGCATCAAGCACTTATATGTGTGCTAGGCGAATTGTGCTTGCAATTTCACAATTATTCTTCAACATCTTCTTCTTTAAACAAACTTATTCATCACTTCCTTCATAACCAAAGCATCATGTGCAAACATATATATACATATATGAGCATGGCAATTTCAAGGTGTCCATAGCCATCCAAAACACAAATTTTAACTAACATGCAAGAAGCATGAACCATGCTCATGAATGCATCATGGCGAATATGACAATCATGCTCCTTTTCAACTTCAATCATGATAAAACAAAAGAAAGCTCAAAATCTTACTCAAGAGTAGACAATCCATCATTGCATGCATCATCATCAAGCTTCACACTTAGCATGCAATGGCTTTATCACCATAACAACTTTGGCCAAATACCATTTCCATGGCTTAACAAAGATTTGAGCCATGGCTAACATGCACATCAAGTTAGCAACCAAAACATGCATGAAACTCCTAACACAACCTCATACATACCTTAATCTTGATGCAAACTTAGCCAAATCTCCTTCTAGATCTCTTCCAACCCAAGCATGAAGCAAAAATCCTCCCCCTTTTTCCTTAGTATTTTCGGCCAAGAAGTGAAAATAGATGAACAAATTTTTTTCTTTTCTTTCTTTAGGATATTCGGCCAAGGCTATGGAGAAAGATGAACACTTTTTTTTTTGTTTCTCATCCTACTAACATTAATTTTTTTTTCCATACTCTTATTTTATTATTTCTAACATCATCCATTAGTAAAACATGTTGGGAACATGTTTCCCCTTGCCCATAATTTGTCATGGCCGGCCATCCACCTTAGGAAATGGGATAATTGACATGCAACTCCATTTATTTCACTTCATGCATTATTAGGCCACTTAAAAATACTCTTATCACATTTTCAAGTCCTAGCACATGGGTCCTTTCTTATAAATTTGCACCTAATTAATAAAAAATCGAGACACGAAATATTTACGCATACAAATTCCACATACAATAAGCACGGAATATAACACCTAATTATTCTTGTGACTCGGTTTCGTGGTCCCGAAACCACTCTCCGACTAGGGTCACATTAGGGGTGTCACAACAATCACATTTGACAATCACATATCATTTAATCTTTGATTAACCAATTTAACACATACCAAAATCCAATCATACATCTAACTTTTATCTCAATACCAAACCGAGTTATAAGATCATACATTATACTAAGCATATCATTAAACATACCTATTCAATTTAGCTAATTTCATAGCCGATTAATCACCTTACCCCACATTACTCAATGCCGAATATTAACCCAACATCACAAGCATAATCACCATGAAACTTACCTTAATACTCATTTTATCCCATTGCCGAATACATATATATATATATATCATCAAACAAATATTTATTCACATAACAACAATTCATTCACATCTCTATAACTAAATTCATATTCGGCAATGGCCTCCAATATAGTGACCGATTCTTCTCAACTGGCACCACGGAGGACTTAACAACGAGGACTTTACATTCCCTTTCGAATTTTAAAATCTCAGGGTTTACCATCACAAGAAGATACATCCTTCATTCAATCACACTCACCAACTATTATGTAATCACTCAAAAATGCAACCAAAAAAGGGGTTGCCCTAACATAAATCATACACCACACCATCAATTGAAGGTTAATTCATGGTAACATTAGTATTGAAAGGTTGCGTTGTGGGCAGCCTAATAGGACTCGCAACACTTGGCTTAATTGCAGTAACATATCACATTCGGAGGCTGATTCGGACAGCATCAATAATACAATATTTAGACAATATAAACAGGCGAGAATTAACAATACCAACAAGGTAAAATTCAGACATGACAATTTGACAGTTTCAACAATTATCAAACACAAGAAAATAAAAGTTCAAGGAAAACTCACCAAGGTTCCCAACACCGATTCTACCTATTCAATTTGCTCCTCCCCTTTTTAGCCTTCTACTTGAAAATTTCAACTTATAAGCAAACAAATTTCATGGTTTTCCACTACATGCACCGGCCTCTCCTCTCTAGCTTCATTTGAAAGAGACAAGGAAGCAAGATAGAAAAATAAAAGTTGAAGTCTTTCTTTCTTCCATTCACGGCAATGGAGGGGGCAACCACACACATTTTTTTGTCATCATTTACCTTCCCATTATTATTTTATCCTTTCTCACATAAACCATTAGCACAACATGTTTTATGACATGTTTTGCCCATCACCCTTGTCATGGCCGCCACTAATAATTAAATGGGGAAATTGACATGCAAGTCCACCCCTTTGATTACATGCACTAATAGATCCTTATAGATTAACCTATCACATTTCAAAAGTGTCACACATAAGTCCTATTGACTAAATTCACATGCAATTTACTAAATCGAAGCTTAAAACTTTCACACATTCATAATCACATATTTTAGACAATAAATATCATATTCAAATAATTTGGTGACTCGGTTTAGCGGTCCCGAAATCGCTTCGACTAGGGTCACTTTAAGGTCATCACAACTCTCCCCACTTAAGAAATTTTCGTCCCAAAAATTTCTACCGATGCATAGTTTAGGATAATGTCCTCTTATTGAATTATATTCATATAAACATTAGCTCATCGATAGCAATTGTAATTCATTATTGATTTTGCATCGATTTATAAAATCATTTTCTTATCTTAAAACAAATACATAAACATTTCTACAAGTATGCACATATATCTCATTTTCTTGATTTCATAAGCAATAATCACTTAATTTAATTCACAAATGCATTTCAAACACATATTAAGCACATATTAACATGTATAATTCACATCATCAACCCACATATTTGTAACCCACATTTTCATTCATGTATAAGTCAGTAACTCAATTGAAAGTACACATATACTCAAACATTCCAATAAATATCCTTTATAACTCCATCATATCTCACTATTCAACTTAACCTATTTCCAACAGTAAAATCAACTTCCACATACCGAACATTGAATTCATTTAGCACATTCAATCATCATTAACTATACCCAGATACAACCGATTTGGCATAAAGCCTCATATAGTATACCGCATGGGATTTATTTTAGCACATAACCCATATATCCAAAATTATCAGCATTCATCAAAAGTTCTTATAGACTTTCAAATGTCGAACTTAATCGAAATAATTTCTTGAATATGATTAACAAAAAATAGGGGTCATTTAGCAATAGCACATATGACTTCATATACCAAGCATTCCATAGACTAAATCCGTAACACATTTATAACATGAATTCACTTCTTAACAACATATCCACCATCTTTTTACGTATTCACTTATTTAGTATACATAACATAATATAATATGAACTCACCAATTTTTACTTTCATTTGATTTTCACATACCTTCCGTACATACCTGTATCACTTATTCTGATCTTACTTTATTTATCATCTTAAATATACCCGTTGAATCATTCGAAATCATTACGAATACTCATTAAGCACATATAGCTCTTACAATGCCATATCCTAGATATGGTCTTACATACTCTCACATATCGAGCCGATGCCATGTCCTGACATGGTCTTACACACTATCTCAAATCAATGCCTTCGTCCCTGCAGACGAGGTCTTACATGAATTCCACTTCACACACTTAGTGCCCATCGACCGATCTCGCACTCATAGTGCTCGGTTAAAAGAATTCGCACACACAAGGCCTCTAATCATTCACACACATAGTGCTCTTATTCATTCGTTATTACACATTGAAATGACTTAACCAAGTCTATAAACATCATGTATGTACACTTTTAAACATATCATCTCATTTAAATTTGAATTCGTATAGTAATGAACACTTAAACTTTGCTCAAATTACCGGCACAAAGCCTACTAGGCACGGCGTCCGAATACACGCCACCAAAGATGATTGCTCTTCTGACCTAGCCGGATATAACACCAAAGACGAATGCTCTTCGGGGTTTAGCACGGATATATCACTAGCACGAATGCTCTTCGGAACTTAGTCCGGATACATCACTAGCACGAATGCTCTTCGAGACTTAGCCCGGATACATCACTAGCACGAATGCTCTTCGGGACTTAGCCTGGATACATCACTAGCACGAATGCTCTTCGGGACTTAGCCCGGATACATCACTAGCACGAATGCTCTTCGGGACTTAGCCCGGATATATCACTCTCAATTCTCATGTACATATACACATATGGCAAAACACATTAGTATATCATTTACATTACTTGAATACAAACACAACATGCTTATCGACCATTCAACTTCCAGTTCCATAGCCACATACAAAAATCACATTTATAGTCATAACACTCTTTCAAAATTGCATCACTTATACCCTTATAATTCAATCCAAATCGAAATTCAAATACGAGTACATGATAATGCACTGATCAACTTAATAATTTAGGCATATCTAAGTGAAGTTATATTGCAAATTCTCATAGTCGAAGCTTGCTACAAATGATCGGGATCAAGATTCATTACAATACAACAAACACATTTTAATAGTAAAAATCATCACACTATCATTTTATCACTTTATGGCATGTATAAATAGACACACGCGTGCTACGTTAGTCCTAGAATCGACTAAACCGTAGCTCGATACCAATAAAATGTAACACCCTATCCCATAACCGCGCGTAATAGGTAAGGGCATTACCGACTTGTAACTCATGTCGAACAAGAAATTTTGAACTATTTCTTGAAATAAAGACCGTTCATTTAAATAAGTACTAAGCACGATCGAGGTAAAATTTAAACTTCACTAAGTAAACATTCAAAAGATGCCATTTTCGCATGGCTTATATACATTAACCAAAAATATTCTTCCGCCACTAGTCTATTCTATACATGCCAAAAATAATTCTAAACATAACAAAGAATAAGCGGTGGATAGTGATAGTGTGACTAGTTGTCGACGATCCTCGAGCCCAGTAGCTTCAAGAATGAGATCTATAAAACAGAGGAAACAGAGTAACGGAGTAAGCATTACAATGCTTAGTAAGTTTTAAGTAGTGTCGATACTAACAATCAAATTATAACATAGTCGTCAGATTTTTATTTCACTCTTCCTTCGGCATACCATCCCTTTACCGAATATGCACATCTCATCATATACAATAGGCGATAAACTTTCACATAAAAGTGAGCTCATGTGACATAGATATATTGTATGATTTCACATAACCTCTCACACTGATCCGATGTCACATAATCATAGGAATAGTCTCATAGATTGCTCTCGCATACTACCTTATGATTTAGTTCCAATCAAGCTCACATATAAACTTGGAGTACATACCTGTTTAACCTTTCGCATTGAATATATTTATAAGCAATTCTTATTACGAAGTCTTATAGCTTTAACCTCTACTCAATTATCGGCGAGACCTTTAGCTCGCATTTAAATCACCACATCGGGTTATCGGGTCTTACCCGAACAAAATCTCCACACGTAGTCATCGGGTCTTACCCGGACATACTCTCCACACGTAGCCATCAGGTCTTACCCGGACATAATCTCCACACGTAGTCATCGGGTCTTACCCGAAATATATTTCCAAGTTTCATGTACATTTAATCACATGTTACAACATTTACATCGACTGTCATATTTGTAATTCATTTGCCTCATCAATTATCTAATAATACACACCTTTCACATTTGGTCGTTCGGCCACAATATACGCACATCGCCTACATATTTCACACTAGCCATTCGGCTTTACCACATATACATATCTCATATATATATTTCACATTGACCATTCAGCTTTACCACATATGCATATCTCATATTCACCACTTTGGCCATTCGGCCTTATCACACATATGCATGCTCACATTCATCACATTGGCCATTCGGCCTTATCACATATGCATATCTCATATATATATTTCACATTGACCATTCAGCTTTACCACATATGCATATCTCATACATATTTCACATTAGCCATTCGGCTTTACCACATATACCTTTCTCATACATTTTTCACATTAGCCATTAGGCTTTACCACATATATGCATGTTCATATTCACCACATTGGCCATTCGGCCTTATCATACATATGCATGCTCACATTCATCACATTGGCCATTCGGCCTTATCACATATATGCATGTTCACATTCATCACATAGGCCATTCGGCCTTATCTCATATATGCATATTCACATTCATCACATAAAATCCTAAATCAAAATATAAATTTTCACGTATCCACATCACAATTATCCAAGTATACTTCACATACCACATATACTTTCACGTATACACTTTGTCTTGGCTGAAACTACATCTATCATTTTCCAATGAATAATTCAATTTCATGCCATACTATCATTTCATATTCAAATACTTATGAACTTACAATTTCACAAATTTTAATATCAAAGATCCATCTATCACTCATATATCATTTTACAATATCACAATTTAGAATTCACGTATGGGTTTAATCAATAGCTTATGAGCAACTAAAACAAGTTTTGTCAAGGTTTACAACATAATCTCAAATTCAGCACAATCTGTTTTCCTGAGCAATAGTCACTGAATTATTTATAACTGGAGCTACAAAAATCCAAATCAATTGCTGTTAATTTTCTCTGAATATAGACTCATATATCTTCCATCCATAAAATTTTCAGAATTTTTGGTTTGGCCAATCAATACCAGATTTTTCTTAAAGTCTCTCCTGTTTCACTGTTTGACTAATCTGACCACTCCTCACTACGAATCAAATTTTTCATTGTACAGAATTCATAATGTGTTCTATTTGATTTCATTTGAAACTAGACTCATTAAGGAGTCTAAGAATATAAATCTTATCTTATAACCATTTTTGTACAAATTATAATGATTTTCCAAAAACAGAACAGGGGATTTCGGAATCATTCTGACACTGTCCCACCGAACTTTAAATATCTCTTTATAGGAAATTTCTTTGCTTCCACGGTCTCTTTTATATGAAACTAGACTAACTAAGCTTTGAGTACATATTTTATTCAGCCTATAATTCCACACCAACAATTTATAGTGATTTTCTAAAATCACGTTACTGCTGCTGTCCAAAGCAAATTATTACAATTTGCTCTTAAATTTCCAAGTCCAAACACTTATGAACTTACCATTTGAGTTTAAAACATATCATGGCCACATCATATCTTATTAAATCAACTCATTATGTCCTATTATGATTGAATTTACTCAACGTTTAATCACTTAAAACTTACCTCGAAGTGGTCGACGATTAGATGTCCACGGCTATTCGCTTACTTTCTCTTTTCCCTATCCGACTTTGATCCTCTTTGCTCTTAAGCTTAAGTAAAACAATAGATTTGCTTGAGTACTTAACTAATATTATTCACTTAACAATCACATTTGGCAATCACATATCATTTAATCTTTGATTAACCAATTTAACACATACCAAAATCCAATCATACATCTAACCTTTATCTCAATACCAAACCGAGTTATAAGATCATACATTATACTAAGCATATCATTAAACATACCTATTCAATTTAGCTAATTTCATAGCCGATTAATCACCTTACCCCACATTACTCAATGCCGAATATTAACCCAACATCACAAGCATAATCACCATGAAACTTACCTTAATACTCATTTTATCCCATTGCCGAATACATATATATATATATATATATCATCAAACAAATATTTATTCACATAACAACAATTCATTCACATCTCTATAACTAAATTCATATTCGGCAATGGCCTCCAATATAGTGACTGATTCTTCTCAACTAGCACCAAGGAGGACTTAACAACGAGGACTTTACATTCCCTTTCGAATTTTAAAATCTCAGGGTTTACCATCACAAGAAGATACATCCTTCATTCAATCACACTCACCAACTATTATGTAATCACTCAAAAATGCAACCAAAAAAGGGGTTGCCCTAACATAAATCATACACCACACCATCAATTGAAGGTTAATTCATGGTAACATTAGTATTGAAAGGTTGCGTTGTGGGCAGCCTAATAGGACTCGCAACACTTGGCTTAATTGCTGTAACATATCACATTCGGAGGCTGATTCGGACAGCATCAATAATACAATATTTAGACAGCATAAACAGGGCAGCAATTAACAATACCAACAAGGTAAAATTCGGACAGCAATTTGACAGTTTCAACAATTATCGAACACATGAAAATAAAAGTTCAAGGAAAACTCACCAAGTTTCCCAACACCGATTCTACCTATTCAATTTGCTCCTCCCCTTTTTAGCCTTCTACTTGAAAATTTCAACTTATAAGCAAACAAATTTCATGGTTTTCCACTACATGCAGCCGGCCTCTCCTCTCTAGCTTCATTTGAAAGAGACAAGGAAGCAAGATAGAAAAATAAAAGTTGAAGTCTTTCTTTCTTCCATTCACGGCAATGGAGGGGGCAACCACACACATTTTTTGTCATCATTTACCTTCCCATTATTATTTTATCCTTTCTCACATAAACCATTAGCACAACATGTTTTATGACATGTTTTGCCCATCACCCTTTGTCATGGCCGGCCACTAGTAATTAAATGGGGGAAATTGACATGCAAGCCCACCCCTTTGAATACATGCACTAATAGATCCTTATAGATTAACCTATCACATTTCAAAAGTGTCACACATAAGTCCTATTGACTAAATTCACATGCAATTTACTAAATCGAAGCTTAAAACTTTCACCCATTCATAATCACATATTTTAGACAATAAATATCATATTCAAATAATTTGGTGACTCGGTTTAGCGGTCCCGAAACCGCTTTCTGACTAGGGTCACTTTAGGGCTGTCACATAGAGCCTCGTATGGTGCCATCTTGATACTTGATTGGAAGCTATTGTTGTATGCGAATTCAATCAAAGGTAAATATCGTTCCCACGAACCATTGAACTCGAGAATGCAACATCTCAACATATCTTTGAGTATCTGAATAACTCGTTCAGATTGACCATCTGTCTTGGGATGGAAAGCAGTGCTAAAATGTAGCTTAGTACCCAACGCTTCATGCAATTTTCTCCAGAATCGGGATGTAAATCTGGGGTCTCTATCAGAAACAATAAAAGTAGGTACTCCATGTAGTCGAACAATTTGAGAAACATATAATTCTACCAATTTATCGAGTGAAAAATCTGTACGAACAGGGATAAAATGAGCGGACTTCGTCAATCTATCTATAATAACCCAGATTGAGTCTTTCTTGCTCTGTGTCAACGGTAAACCAGATACAAAGTCCATCGTTACTCGATCCCATTTCCATCAGGTATCATGATCGGCTGTAATAATCCCGAAGGCACATGATGTTCCGCTTTCACTTGTTGACATATCAAACATTTAGAAACAAAGTCGGAAATGTCTCTTTTCATACCATGCCACCAATATTGTCTTTTTAGATCGTTGTACATTTTCGTGCTACCAGGATAGACCGACATTCGACTACAATGAGCCTCACTCAAAATCATCGAAGTAAGTTCTGAATTTCTCGAAACATAAAATTGACCTCTGAATCTTAAATAATCATTGTAGTCAATTTGAAACTCTGAACCCATATTAGAATCACATTGAGCTTGTTTAGCAACCAATTTTTCGTCGACTTTCTGTGCTTCACAAATTTGCCGTATTAACACTGGTTCTGCTTTTAATTCCGCTACCAGCACATCATCAGCGGAAATAGATAGATGTACATTCATTGCTCGAAGAGTAAACAAAGATTTTTGACTTAGGGCATCAGCCACCACATTTGCTTTACCAGGATGATAATCAATGACAATTTCATAATCCTTTAATAATTCAAGCCACCGTCGTTGTCTCAGATTCAATTCTCTCTGAGTCATTAAATATTTTAGGCTTTTGTGATCAGTATAAACATGGCATTTCTCTCCAAATAGGTAATGACGCCAAATTTTAAGAGCAAACACAATCGTAGCTAGCTTTGTAACGCCCCAAAAATTGGGCCTAGAAGAGTTGGGCTTTGAGTCTGGGATTCGGATAGAAGAAAACCTGAATATTGAGAAGTTTTGAATATTACTAGTGTTTAAATATATATATTGATAAAATATTTATGTTAGTACTAATATTTTAATTTTTATGAAAATTATTATCATTATAATTATTAGATACAAATATATTTATACAATTATTTTGTTAATTTAGTGTTTAAATTAACATATTATCAAAAATTTTACTTTGTATCTATTTTCATTGATTTATGGAAATTATAATTATTATTATTAGGAAAAATTTATATATATTATCGTATTTGAAATCTTCATTATTATGGTTA